>NC_057933.1:21292204-21612204 GCF_018555375.3 Anguilla rostrata | reverse complement strand
TATTGCTTTCATGTATTCTGCCCAGTTTCACAATGAAATCACTTCAATACTCCCGATCATCTGCCTATGGAGTATGAAAGAAAAATAAGCATCAGCAGGATTGCATTTTCATCTTCAACAACTTATTAAAAAGTGCATCTGGCAGGCACTGATTTTATTTCATAGAATACACAATCAAACTTAAGGTCCACATCAGCAACAATGTTGGATTTTTTTTGTTGTCACAGCCCAAGCACTGGCACATGCTGTTTTATATTTCTTTGTGAGTGTGTGTATGTGTGTGCATCTACATGTATGTATGTGTGCTTGTGTATGTACAGTATGTGCCTGTGACTGTACATATGTGTGTGTGTGTGTGTGTGTGTGTACCTGTGTTTGTGTGTGTGTCTGTATGTGTGTGGGCGTGTGTCTGTGTGTTGAGAGGAAGGTACCGTATTTGTTTATTTTCAGCCGTTTAAGAAATTAAGAAATATCTGAAAATATAGAAATCCTGAAAATGGAGGGAGGAGCTGCAGCACAAAGCCAGCAAAATAAAATGACTGTTCTGCTACTGGAGTTCTGACAGAGGGTTATGACTGGGTGGTTTCCATTTTGGGAACTGTCCATGGGACTGAATGCTGATGAATCTATTCTTAGGAGTGTTGAACTGTTCAGGAAAAGCAGAGGCAATAGGCATATGGAGTCTTCACCATTCACTGTGCTGTCTATCAGATTTGTGTCTTCACCAAAAAAGATATGATTCTGTGAACAAATAAATATTTTTAATTACCTGGCCGACATTTCCATAAGAACTTTGTGTGGTTTGCATTTTACTGAACATAGAAAATTGAAAGTCACCTGACACATGCCTATGGAGGGTACTCATATCATATTTGCATTTTGGAAGAGATGGTCATTTGGATGAATTAAAAGTATGGAATAAATGTGATGAACACATTTATTATGATGAATAAGGAATGAGATATCAAGTTATCTAGCTTGCAATTAAAGTACTAAACAATATAATTGAACAAAACATTACTATCAATTTGTAATTGTCAGCACAAACCCCACATGAAACAAAAATACCTAATAACTAAGGAGTAAAAAAAGTACTTATTCAATGAAACAATTCAATATTCCATAAAGTGCCCCTTAATCCCAGCAACATTCACAGCAAAAACGCCATCAAACACTTTATCGCTGTTTAATATCAATGGCAAGGACTGAGGCAGCCACTCAAATGTAAAACAGGCGGTAGTACAAGGAGATGAATAGTTGTGAGTGAAGTTTGCCTTGCAGGTATGGGACTTTAATTATACAAACAAAATGCCCCAGGACCTGCTGCTACAACATTGGCAATACTGCATCACGGCAACTGAAGCTGTGTCACTTCAACAAAGCAAAATGGTTTAACACAATCTGTCTCAGCGCATTAAATACTGTATCTCAATGCTACAGCAAAGGTCCCATGGAATTTTACATCCGTTAAGCATCAGTTCAGCAACAGCTAACTAGAATAGCATTTTGGCTACATGCAGAGATGCATATTATAATAATCCCAAAGCATGTAACTCCAGTGATTTGCAAAGAGACCAATATATTTCAAAAATCTTTACAGCAGGGGTTATATACTCTACATTTATAAATATATAAGATATATAACACAAAAGAACACAGTAAGTGGCCTTTTTTGGACTGCATGCAACTTAAGGAACTGGGAAAATTCGATCTGTCTTACAAAAGGTAATCTTGTAGAAAAAATTTTGACAGTAAATGCCGTGGAGTATATGGAGCACTGATTGCATTATGCATGAGCTGGACAACACAAAAGGAATGTGTTCCAGCTGAATTTGCCACAGTGGGTCTGCTATCCTATCTACCCTATTGGCTCTGGGAGTCCCAATTCACCAGTAATCTCCTGTTACAGTTAGTTCCTCTCCCTCAATCGCTTTAATCAGGCATCTGCAGGGGGAGGATAATAGCCATGACTGGCTGGACCAAGCCACCAGCTCTCTCATCACCATTCTGATGCACATGGCAGGAGGTGGCTGCAGGGAGCTTTCACTGCCCTGCTGAGACACTCACCGAGTGCTGATCGACTCCTGTTTACATGAGGACAGCTCCTCCACTCACAATGTATTGGATACCCATGTCTGGGGGAGAGAGGGGGCGGGGGTATGTGAATTGGCATAGTGTTCCCTCTCATTAATGTCGTGGGCTCCACAAGTGCTGGGGGACAGCTTTTAACTGTCAGCACTCAACCAAGCATTAATGCAGCCACTTAATAGATGTAACCACCCAGCCATCCACCGCACACTGACAAACAAGGAAAATACAATTACATATTTGACCCCCCAAAGTGACCAGAGTTTGGAAGGGAGTGCAGAAGTAAGCTGAGTAGCATATGCTTTCAGAAGAAATGGTGCTAAATATGGTGGGGAGGATTGCATCTGTTCAAAAGCTTTGTTCAAGCAACCCTGCCCACGTTACCTACAGCACTTGTTTTAGAAGTATACTGTGTGTTTTGGTTGGCCTACACCATAAATTTAAAAGTATTATTTTAACCTCAGACAGAATCTATGTGATTCCAAGATGGATCAAATTCTAGCAGAGTTGATATAACACTGAATAATGAATGTGTGGATAGAGGTGACTTTTTTACCAAATATAATTATCTGATTATCAGTTTCATATGGTATTCAAATGCCAAACTAGAGGAAAGACCGGAAAACATTCCATTACGCAACAGTTTAATTAAAAGAAAGTATAGAAAACATATTTATTTTTAATTTGGTTTTAATGCAATTGCTTCTTTATACTGTATAGGCTCGGTGTTGTAATCATTACTGTCACAGATGTTTCAGGAATTTAAAAGAATTAGACCACTTCAAATATATATACTGTATATATAACTTTTCCATTCTCCGCATCTACATCTTCTCTCTCTGAAAAGTGTGGGGAAGCCATACGCACTGACCTTTGGGACTAGCAGGAGAGTTGCCGGGGATTAGCTGATATGGAACCCCAATCGCCTGCCGCAATCAAGACCTTTCTAAACTTAATACACAGCTAACCCCGTGTTAATATGTCACTTTGAAAACCCATCTTAATATGCAGTTGCGTACTAAAAACTGAAGACACGCTGCAGTCAACCCACAGTGTTCATGCACTGGCAAATTGGAGTCTAATTTAAGATTAACCATGTGACCTTTTTGGATAAT
The DNA here is from genome assembly GCF_018555375.3 of Anguilla rostrata. Lineage (NCBI taxonomy): Eukaryota > Metazoa > Chordata > Actinopteri > Anguilliformes > Anguillidae > Anguilla > Anguilla rostrata. The sequence continues at coordinate 21,609,001 of NC_057933.1, read as the reverse complement.
GTGGCTTTGGACAAGATCATCGTTTTAGAAGGATCAACTTGTCTGCAGGCACTCCCTTTTCTCCCAGATGGCGAGGAGGTGCACCTGATTGGACTTCACAGTCCCTCCTTCCTGAGATAATTAGCGAATATAGCGAAATTAGTCATCTTTCATTACCATGGTGCTAATTCTGGGAGGCCTAGGAGTACAAATGGGTGCAGGTTGGGTGCACTTTGGTAACTGCTTTTCGGATGTTGTGTAATTCTAAATAATCAATATTAATCATTGCTGATAACCCTATTTATTGTGAATGTAAATGTGAATTGAATGCCCTTGTCTTGGGCAATTCATAATGCAGCCTTAATGTTTTGAGACTAAACATTTCCCAACATAATTTGCACAAGTAATGTTCTTGCTATTGAAAATCAAATCACTACCATTGACAGTAAGATGATGCAAGCTATCAAAACTTTATCTAGCTCATAGATCACGGAGTTGATGTCTGAAGTTTGCAAGTCATGTTTGTAAAAAATCTTTCCTGGGCCTAATGGTTCCTGTAGAAGAATAAAAGCTTGCCACCATACCACATTGAGCAAATAGAATACAAGTCCACCAGGGTTTAAAGAAGAAAAAGAATGACCATTAGCAAACCTCTGCAATCAATTCAATATCAATAGTTGCTTTTCAGTCCTTCTGAAGCATTCAACAAATGTTCTCTCTGTCAAATGAAAAACCGATAAAATTATTTTTTCATTTTAACACTATGGTGTTGTCATTTCACCTTTATAAATTGTCTCTGCTTTTAAATGCATTCTCTTCCAGATTGACTAAATGGACAACAGTCTCAAAGCTTTATATTGCTTTTGGATAGTACTGTGGGTTTAAACCCTAAATATAAGCGTTATTCATATAAATCCTGACTGCAACAAACTACAGTAATCTGAAATTATATGGCTGCAAGCAGAGGACATCATACCGAAGTCTTAGAAGTCTTATAGTTATTTCAACATAAGCAATTAACCCCAGGAAAAGCCTCTGATGCCATTTCAACCTGAAATCAATCAATTAATTGAATTCACTTTATCATCATGCCAAGGGCCACCAATGACTGTTAACATTACTATAGAACAGAGATTATTGCATATTGTATGTCTCACACAGTTCTCATACAATATTGTAAAGAGCACAAAGACAATATACTTGCAAACAAGATGCCTGACTTTAAAAAATACCAGTTTGGAAGACATGAAAAATCTATAATACCAAATTGCATTTATTCAATAATCTCATAGAAACAGCTCAAAGGCAGAGGTAAAAGATATCAACCCCATAATATCAGGCTTCCATGCCTTGGTTTCTGAGAAAAATAGAGGTCAACTGTAGATTTCCCAGCAACAGAGTGTTCGACATGGATCTGAGACCCAGTCAACCCATGGAATTTAATTTTTCCACTCAATACAGCCAGTGTTTGAAAATGAAAACACAGCACTGTCACTGTATGCCTCTATTTCTCACTACACATTTCAGCTTTGAACACATCATGCACCAACCTTCAAAATCTTGCCAATTTATCTATATAAATTCCCAATGCATTATGCTTGCAAGAATAGCATGCATCGTGTAAAAATGTCATTGTTAGATCAATATATTATTAGAAATTATAGACTATCGTATTGCTTGTATGTTATTACAAGCAATATGTTTTTAAAAGTAATGTACAATTAGAAGGTACAGATTTTTGTCACTAAGCATAACCATGTTTTGTTTCAGAAGGCTGTTAACCAAATACACTAGTACCCCAACGTTCTGAAAAATGGTACTTCGTATCTTATGGAAACAAGATTTAAACTTGTGCATGCAAGATCTTATGTTGTGGGAACACATTATTATGATATGGGAACAAGATCCATATGTTGTGGGAACAAGTGTATGCACAAGATCATTTAATAAACAAACCATCCAGCTGTGAAATTTGTAGCTTTAAGGATTTTGAGGTTATTAGGGAGAACACTAGTTTAGAAGAACCTGTCCTGGCTTCCAGGCCAAAAAAATTTGCTAGATTGCCGTTTTACCGGGGGGGCGGGGGGCTCACTAGATAAGATTTGTTCGTTGCTAGGACGGTCAAAAATTGGCAACACTGCTTCCAGGCTTACGCTTCTCCTGCCCTGACGTGATCGTTGCACATATTCTGCATTGCAGTTGACCGGACCTTGACCAAGAATATCACTTTTGTTTGTATTAATGTGTAACGCTCCCAAATGGAAATATCTGGAACATATGGAACATGTCCACAGCAGGTGGCCATCGGCCCCTCTGGGGCCACAGTACAGCCCCTCTGTATGATGGTCCACAGCAGGGACAAATTAATTAATAAAAGCAATCAGTAAACAGGAATGAGCTCCTCTCCCTTTTTCCTCTGGTTGCAAATCTATGGTTGAGGGTGGCAACATACTTGCACAGACAGAACTTGTAACTTAACATTGAAGATGTGGCAGTTGCTTTGTTTAGTAAAATGCAAGATCCAGAACAAGAGAGTTAAGAGGTGCTGAGATAACGTTTTACTTCTGGCATATAATGTGTGTGCGTGCGGGCGTTTGTGTGTGTTTCTGCACGCGCCTGCATGCTCAGTGATGTTCTGTGTTTAGATTATTATTATGCTAAAAAATAGAATGACAAATGAACAGTCATGTTTCGGTTCTTCTTGGAACCGGCCGTTGTGCCTTATGCTAATGAGATTTTATGTGTGAAAAAATAGCATAGTGAAAAAATACAAAAGAAAAACATTTGCAACCTTCTGACCCCCCTCATTTTGCATGGCTCAGTTTGCACATTACATCTTTCTGTTTCTTTGCACTCTATGTTGCAGAGCCTTGTCTCTTCTGTATTTTGACCAATAAAGCGAAAAATAAACAAAAAAATGGAATTGCCCAGCTACATGCTCATCAAAATGTAACTGGTAATTAAGGTGTCCAGTGTATCTCTTTTTATTAAATAGGGCTAAAGTTGATCCCACAAAGTTCAAGCCCTGTTCTTTACTCGACACTGTCCAAAAGGCACAATTAATCTTTGCCGTACATGGAAGTGGTGAGGACCATGGGATTGAAAACAAGCTAATGTGCAATGAAGAGGAGAACAGGCGGGTGCTCAGCAGTGGATAAACAGATGCTGCTGTGCAGTCAGAGCATTAATGTTTAATAAGCGCCATTTCCTATTGATAGCCATGCTTTGTACAGAATCATAATTTTGTAGGATGCAACAGCGTACATTCTAAATGTCATGGACCAAATAGGGAGAGAGAGATTTTGCTGCAACTGACAAAAAACAAAAAAAATCCAAACATAATTTGCCCCGTAATGTGAAATATTTACAAGATGTGCACAACGTCGGTAGGTCAAGATAATGCATAACGGTGACTCATTTTTCAGGATACTGCAGCCAAATGAGGACAGAAGTGCAAAGAAAGTATGTAAAGATTCTAAGCATCTAACCTTGGCTCAAGCACCTCCCATTAATATAGAAATATGAATACCTCAATCTTGAGGGAAACTAAATTTCAATCAAAGACATCATAACAGATGCCCTTCAAGCTAGCGGTCTCATTAATCACATATCCTAAGATATGGAATGCTGCTCTCTTTTATAGCATGTTTTTTTCAGCACAAAAAAATTTTAAGTCCTAAGAATGTTCCCCAAACATTTTTGGTTATGGGAACCTTAGCTTGGAATGTTCTGGGGGTGTTTCTTGGTGGCAGGTTTTTTTAAACATTCCCAGAACATTTTTCCCCACATTTTCAGTATAATAATGCTCTTTGAAAACATTCTTGGAGCATTTTGACACAACATTCCTTGAAGGTTTTTACAAAACATTCTTAGAACGTGTGGCATGTGACGTGTGGCGAGTTCTTAAAAATCAAACATATTTTTCCCCAAAATTATAATATTGTGCTTTTAATACATTCTTGGAATGCTTTGATACAACATTATTTTGTATCTTTTCTGAGCAACTATGGCTACCTAAAGCGCTTCACAAATATTGCCTCTTATTCACACACACACACACACACACACACACACACATACACTTCTGGTGAAGGCAGCCATGCAAGGCATCAGCAGCAATGAGACATTAGATGTCTTGCTCAAGGACACTCAAACACTTTTGCTGGGGGCTGAATCAGGAGCTTTGCGATTAGCTCAGAGGTAGAGAGGTTCCCTGGTAATGTCAATATACTCGTGATGTCATGTTAAAGTATGCATGGGGAATCATTTGAAATTATTTCATGTTCAAGGATACATAGCTAGCATACAAATCATTTTTTCTCACCAGATATACTTTGATTTTTAAAAGGCAATGATATTGCAAAGAGATATCGAATCTTAAAATACCTTTTACTCAGTACTGTTTTTTTCTATTGAAATCTGTGCTGCCATAATTTGTAATTTATACATATTATTTTTTGGTGAGGTTCAGAAAATGAATGGATCTGAATTAGGACCCTGACAACCAGAAGAAATGATGGTGCAACAAGGGCTGTTGACAGCTAGCTTATGCAACTGAAGATACACTTATCTTTAGAACACTAAATCATAAAATAGGGGAGACATGCTATAATTTCACCATTGCTTGTGACCATTCATTCAGACCAAATGTGTCCTGAATTCAGATAATCTAACATTAACTAACTAGATAGCTTGCTAAAATCTAACTTAATTAGCAAATGTTTCCGAGTGAGCTAGGTAGAGAGCTGACTGCTAATTGGTTAAGTAGCCAACAAGGAAGCTACTGTAGCTAGCATTAACACAACAGCTGCTGACTTCACTTGTCCATTATTATTATGTATAATTTATTCTCCCACATGATCATGTTTGTATTAAAAAAATGCATTGCAGAAAGTTGTACTAGGCTTATTTCTCTCACTGTATTGAAGCAGGGATCGGTACAGTGTGTGTGGAGAATCTGGCTAAACAAGGATTGATGAGAGTTTCCACTACTACTGCCAATGCATTCAAACTCTCGTGTATGGATCGACAATGTCCTCGTAAAAGCAATGTCTCACAACCTTGTGATGAAAGCAAAGCTGACTTCAATATTCAGAACATTGTAGTCAGAACATTCCACCTTTGTTAACACGTAACGTTACTGGTACGTTCCTTGAAAAGACATACTCCAACTGCCTTCTACAACATCTGCAAAACATTACAGAACATTGCCATGAAACTGTTCCACAGTAACATGTGAAGAACTTGTGAAGCAAATGTTATGTAATGTCATGGGAATGTTCCCTTTTAGCTGGGTGGAACTTTTCTTCTGAGAGTGTATGCGGTGATTATGGATATAACCATTAAATGACATTGCATAACTGACTGAAATCTTGCTAAGAAACAAGTAAATGTCTGACATTAACAACATTACACTACACTACACAATATTTATTAGTGCAGTCAATGTAAGAAATGTACTTCTTAAACCATCTATAACAATTTCCAAATTGTTGTTGTGTCTACAGGCATACAGAATTTTGATTGGTTGTTGAACTTAATGTGTTCTGATTAAACCTGACCAAACATCACTACACATTTAATGGTGTTTTTGTTTGCTCTGTTTTAAGAATAATGATAAAAAAGCAAAAGAAAAACAGAGCAAACTACAAATGCCAAGGGCTATATATACAAGCAAATTACAGAACACTTTGACTTGCAAAGTGAATTCCTGCATTTTCTGAAGACACAAATCAAAACACATTGCGTGCAATGCATGTGAACATATAACTCAGCAGAAGCAACAGTATGCAATATAGCCACAGCTACAGATATGCATTTGCCATGACTAAACTGTACGCCCAGCACTCCCCAGTGCACTGTTTTTAGGCTTTTGCATTTTGTCGAAAATCAGTAAATACATCCAATTAGTGTAAACACATTTATTTTTTGCATTGATGCAAACAATATTTACCATTATTGTTCAGAAATTAACATATTGCAGTATATTTCATTTCATTATCATGCTCATAAGGGGCATAATTAATCACTGCATTTGGCAGTAAACCCAAATTTGAACGTGGCCTAACAGATGTCAAAACAGACCTGCAAGTCAGTTTGCCCGGCAACAGCGGTGAGACTGAACACAGGAGCAACAAAGAGCCGCAGACTGTTGGAATAATACTTCCCTCCCCACCCCAAACCCACAGGACATGGGTTGGGGGGTGCTTCACTGAGTCCGTTTTACAGGCATGGCAATTTGGCACCCACGGCAGCACTGAGCCGACAGTGACTCATACCACGGCAACACAGAGGAAAGTTCAGCTGCCAAAAAGCAAGCCCAAGCTCTGCGCCGCATACTGATGCTATCACATTAGAGCCTGCTCATGAATACTATTTGTGTGCTGCCCTTCGTCAGATTTGAGGCTGCCAAAGTTTTGACACGGTGTAAAATAAAAGCCCGATCAACAAATCGCATTCTCCTGGCTTCGAAGAATCTAAATGAGATGCTTTCAGTTTTTTTGATGTGTTGTATTGGGATGGCAGCTCCCACAATGTTGTGCATCTAATAATAAAAATGGCATCTGGAATGCTTTCAGCGACAGTGGGCAAAATGAGAAGTGCATTTCCTTCTGCGTGCCTGGAACAAAAACAGTGGGTGTGCTGCTGTTTACTATCAAACATCTCAGGGACACAAGGCGACTGGTGTATTTTATTAAAACACCTGATCATTAACAATAAAATAATGAAAATTATAAAAGCTGCTTACAGCTTAGCGGAGCTAAGCCCTTAATACAGCATGCGGTCCACACGAGAGGTGCTGATTAGATTACTGGTTTGATTCTCCGACACTCTAAGCTTGCATTAATTCCACACGTCAATAAGAAAAAAATGCACCATGGCAAAATAATAGGTTAATGTAATTGCTTATGTCCTCATATACACCAAAAGTTTCCTGTTACACTAACTGTTATAATTTGGCTAGCTGTCTGGGTTGTTTTGGGCAGTTTTCAGGAGGAAACAGGAGAGACTGATGAGATTTCACACAAATAATTTAGTTCTTCTGCTGAGCTTTGGGCAAATTTTAAATTAAACCATTGCAAAACACCATATGCATGCCCCAATATTTCAGCTTCAGTATCCAATCACCATCTTGCCTATAATGGCCATGTACCAAGAGGGACTTTTTTAAGAGTCTACTTCTTTACTACTTCAGCAAACAAAAGACCTTGAAAGTGTTTTGTGCCACTGAGTTCTGAGGCTTTCAATTTTCTAGAAAAAAGAAAAATAAGGAAAAAGAAAAAGTTCTCAAGCCTGAAGAAAAGGTTTGATGTCTTTTATGGCAGAAGCACTCTACCTTCGTCCTTCGAATTTTACTTTACTCTTTCTCCCCACATACCCTGCCCAAACACCTGGCATTCTTTTGCCAAAAAATAACCAGAATCCTTCCATTAAGCTAGCAAAGCAGAAACAGGTGCTATGGGTGGGTGGTTAGGTGGAAAATCAGACAGGATTTCAATAATTTTTAATTATTTAATGATTCAAAATTTTAACAATTTTGGAAGAGCTTCATTAGGCCGAAATGATATAAATACCTTCCTGAAATTTCACAAATCTGTTGCTGAGTGGGGTGGGAGTGAAATTGTCAAGGGACTGTCGAATGACTGCAGCACATGACTTCTCTTCATACAGTCATATGAAAGCCATGCCTACTACCCTTACTCCCTCAGTCCTTTCCGCTTCAAAAACACCAGACATTGGTCCCCTAGTTAACTTTATCCATCCATCGATTATCTATATACGCTCAATCCTGGGCAGCATCGTGGGAGGTACTGGAGCCTATCCCAGAGAGGTGTGAGGTAGGAATATACCCTGGACAGTCCATTGCAGAGCACACACATCATTCACTCACGCACTCATACCTTGGGGGCAATTTCGACATTTTAGCCAATTAACCTACCATGCATATGTTTGGACTGTGGGAGAAAACTAGAGTACCTGGAGAAAACCCATATATGTCAATAACCATTAAGACAATACTGTAAAGACTGCATTATTTGTCACATTTTGGTAAATCAATTCTATTTTTTTCTCTGATAGCCAAGAGGAACATTTATTTTTGACCATGTTGTCCTTGTTCAAACTAAATGCATGCTCCACTGACCTGCTATAAAGACAGACAGGCCCTGGTCACTCGGAAGCCATGCCAAGAAATGTTCTACTATGCACCCCCATACAGTATGCATGGAAACTGCTATCCACTATTCTTGATCTTTCACAAAGAACACTGCTTGATTTCAGTTTCAAAGATTCTCTAAAGTGTCTGCAGGCTGTTAACAATACTTATCACATACTGAACTGCAAATGAGCCCACAATAACAGACTACGGTTCCAAATATCCATACACGTCTTAATTAATGTTAACTCAAACAGAGCAGAGTATATTATGCATACCTCATAGTCTATAATGTATGACTTTTAACCGGCAGAAATGTGACAGTCAGCCCCACTGCTAAGCCTGGGCCTTTTTGATGTGCAAAGCCACCAAAGCAGCTGATAAATTGTTCCTGTGTTGCAACAGGAATTTGTAAGTGCATTCCGGTTGCATTCCGATTCTTCACAGAACATTTTACTCAGAGAGCCAAGAGAAACTGTTGTTGTTTTGTCAGTTATCAGATTCATTATTTTCCATTAATTCTTTTCCATCATTGATCTTCTTCTTCTTCTTCATATAAGACCCAGGTGCATTCTAAGGCCCCTCTTCATTTTTCTCTGAAATAGAACAATGCCTCTTGTGCCTTGAGCCAAAACAGTAGTTTCTCTGTTTGCCTGAAATAATTGATTTTGTTTTGTGCTACACGACTGATTGTAAACTACAAAACCAAGCCCCCTTTGAAAAGTAAAATAAAATAAAAATATAGCTGCAAGTGGCAATCACAGGGTCCAAGCAGCATGTGGCTGCAATTTGATTGGCTTTTGTTATCAATGTGATCCCTATAGACTTTATAAGGAACTATGACATGGGCAGTTCCTTCACAAGTTTTATTAATTGAGGCCACACCTGCAGTTTCATTTTTTGACGTAAAAATATCTCATGCTGTGATTTTAGATCTTCATGAGTAGATGTTACTCATGAAGAAGCTTCGGTGCTTGGACCCCAAATAAAATTTGTTTAAGAAGTGTAATTTGTTTCCATTTGTGTGTGGACGTTTAGAACGTTCAACCTCAGAGTGTGGGCCCTACCATTTGATTAAATACAACTTTTTTTAATGTTTTTTTTTTCCCCAGAGTTAAGATTAACTTTTTTATTGTCCCATGAGTCCAACTGTGCATCAAGCATGGTGGTTGTATATAAATTTCAAGAGTTTAAAAAAGTTTTGTTGTATTTCATATTTTTACTTTGAGGGTCTATTATTTACTAAAAAGGTGGAAATTACATTGTCAATACAAATTCTATGCTTATGAAGTATCTTAGTTATCATGTTGGCACAGTGATAGGGTGATATGTCCTAATAGTTTAGATGACTACATTTGGAGCTTTTCTAGACTGACAGTTGCTGTTATCCTTAATTTAACACTCATTTTGCTGCTTGTCAGTGATAACACTACACATTTGAATTTGTCGAAGTTTATCAATTAATATCTGTCAAAAAATTTAATAAATATTAAAAATGAATGTCGGGTATTTTATAATATGCATACTTAAACCATTGGCCCATGTTCTACTTTCATTCAAAATGCATTAAAATGTCCTGCCTAGAAACACTAAATCACTGATTGTGAAATCCGTGCCCCACTGGAGAAGCAATAAATACTGCTTATCATTTCTGACACAGAAATTCTGTCAAACGGTGTCATTTGTCAAATACAGTCCAAAAGAAATATGGAAAATATACCAAAAAGAGGGAAGACTATGGGCACAGTGTCAACAAAAGTGCAGATATGGGAACAGTTTATTCCTAATAGTGCTGCTCTCAAAGTTGGTAACAGTATTGCTCAACACATAGAACTGACAGGGAAAAAAAAATCCATAATCATTTGAAGCCAGCAGACAGGTCATGCAAAAAATAGAGCCTTCAGAAGGTAGTGAAATTAACACTGGCTGCCCCCAACGTTCTGTTCCTGCCAGCAAATCCCATGCCAGGCATATTTCAGGCTCCTGTTCATGCATAAAGACTTGGAAACAGTTGACAGGACAGCATGAGATTATACCATTAATCTTCCATGACAAAATGCCATTGGAAGTGTGAAAATATGTAGAAGTCAAACATAAGCGCAAACTCAGTTCCATGGCAGGAATAAATAAATAAAATGCACTTGCCACAGGTTACTGTGTCCTTTTTTTGCCTGCACAGGTCAGTTAAATAAAATACCACCTGACTGTCAGGTGGCCCAGATAACCTAATTACTTCGCAGGGTTCCACAGCAGTTTTTTGGCAGGCTCAAAGGGCAGTAAGCTTTAAATTGAGTCGGCGCAAATGCTCATACCTAGCAAAGCAGCCCATAGCAATGGTATTAATCACAGTGAAAGAACGACAATAAAAGAAATCACATTATCCTTCCAGGGTCCTCATTTACAAAGAGGAGGCAAACTTTTTTTTTTTATGGCAGACACCAGAACTCCACATTGTGCTTTTGAAGTAGATGCAACGGCAAAGAAAAACAGTGGAACAAAAGCGCACAGGTGTGAGTAGGGTGCAAATAAGAGGCCTGCTGGTGAGCACAAACCATCGAGGAGACCCGTATCCAGGTCCAAATCACAGACAAAATGTTATACTGAGCATCAACAGCCAGATTACAAAATGTATGTGTATATTACAATATGTGTGGATTGGTGTGAATACTGGTGGAATATTTCCGTGTGTTCCCATTTCATTTCTTTTGTGTGAGAGAGAAAATACAGAAATAATCCATACAAAATACAAACTAACTGCAGGCATACCTAATCCTTAAAATGAATGATTAGGTTCAGTTATTTTTCTCCTTCTCATAGGAGTAATTGTACAGATTCCCTGAAAGTGCACAGATAACATGAACCAGTTTTCTGCAGGTGTACACTACGGATGCACTTCATGTGTTATTTGAATAAAAAAGTGATGAACAACAATAATTTTAGAGTGTTTTTATAGATTAAACGTGAGCATTCATTTAAAATCATACACGTATGACCACATAAATTGTCATGCTTTTGATATGAGAGAAGGTTGAGACTATAAAGATCCTTATGATGCCAATGCTCATAATTTGGCCACAGTGTTTCATCCAGTACAAATTTATGTATAATACAGTTCATTTTTTATTATTATTATTATTTAAATATCTATCTTATCTCATTCATGCATTTATATTACTGCATTTAATAAAATGTAGCTAGCTTACAAACTAGATTGTCAACTCTGGGTAGTAATATAACATAATCCTCAATATGTCAACCAAGACTTAGCTTCTCACAAGCACACACTAATGCTGCAATCTTCCCTCAAGCCAAAACTTTAAACTTCCATGAACAACAATCTGCTCTGATGAAGGACAGTCTGGTGTCTGACAGTATCTTCTGGTTCAATAAATATTTAAGAGCCTTAAGGGTGTCACAGACCAAAAACATTCTTTTCAGTTTAATATATAGCTCACTGGTGTGTAGTACATATTTTAAGATACTATGGAAACATAGTTATGACTAATATATCAATGGACATTAATGCATTGTATTTTGTATAAAATAATTCTAAAAGTAAGGTATTTTAAAATTGTTGCACTGCAATTTGATCCCAGGGGACCTTAACAATATGAGAATTTCAATCATCAGTCACTGATATGACTGTGCAATGTGATCAGTTATATACTTCAGTTATATACAGATAAAACTTCAGTTCAACAGAAGCCTTGCAAAAAAAATTCATTTATTTTCAAACCTGTTGCCTTTATTCTAGGAGCAGTAGGCACCAAGTGATTGGCATTGAATTAATGAAATGCCAAAGAAATGCCAGAAAGTTGGCATTCACCCAAAAAGTCAGACAACCGTTGCCCAACATGTGTTTTCCACACCTTCTGTGTGTAACAGAGTCTAAACTATTCACAGAAAACAAAAAAGATGCTGTCTCATTTGTTGCCCAAAAGAGTGAGAGCCATCTTATTCACATCATGCATCTTGCCGAGCGGTTTTACATTAATAATGTACAGAAATCACTATCTTGGAGACGGCTACATTCAGAAATTTCAGATGTGTTGTGTAAAGGTAAGGCAACTAGGTTCCCACCAAGGTCATTGCAGGCTCAAATCCCAGAAGAGGCACTGCTTTTGTATTCTTGAGCAAATACCATTAACCCAAACCGATTTAGTAAATATACTACTGTATACATATACATGGGTGGTATGTAAGCATGTAAACTACCATTGTTACCTCGGATGATGGCGTTTCAAAGGATAATCTCAATAGTAGGGTAAATAAATACTATTTCTTTTATTTAAAATCTTACTCCATTCTTGGGGTCACATTATACTGTCAAACTGAGCAGTATCACGCACCTATATTTTGATTGTTTGTTTTATAAAGTCATGACCATAATGAACTGTGGCTGACAACTTTCCAACTACATGCCTAATGCCACCATATCCATGGTGAATAAGTATCTTGATGAAAGAAAAATAAAAATAACGAGCTCGCTCGCAAGGAAGTCCCACTTCCAAAGAAATTTCAAAGAAAACGCAGCAAACGGACAGCTGGCTATCCACTCTGCTGGACCTGGTAACCATGCGAGGCGTCGTGAAAATTGACAGCTCACAGGTCCCTCAGACAGCCCAAACCTGACCAGCCCTGCACAGTACTGTAATTATGAAGCTACACAACTGGGATGACAAGCAGAGAATTCTCACCACAGCAAGAAAGAAGGGGCAGCTGAAGTACAAAGGACAAGCCAATCTTTATCTGACAGGTCCTAGGATCCGGAGTCAATAAAATGCACCGTGGATTCAATGGTGTCTGCGAGCGACTCATCAAAAAGGGTGTGTGGTTTTTCATTGTGCTTTCCCGCAACTCTGAACTTTTCCCATGTAGGAGGAAAAAAAATCATTTTTTTCCAGTCACTGAAGGATGCAGAGTCATTCCTGGATGGTCTGAGTTTAATGGGAGGTAACGTGACTGCCTTTTAATAACCAAGGGTTATGTATATTCTACTAATTGCAGATGCTGTTTTATGGGGATATTATTGTCCCAAAAACAAATAAATAAATAGAATGAACATTCCACAAAAACAAATAAATAAGATTCACAAATATTTTTGTAAATTACAAATAAAATAATTGGTTTGCAAATAAATGCGACTGATCTGCAAATAAATGTAACTGATCCATAAATAAATCCGGCTAATCCACAAAAAATGTAGCTGGTTCACAAATAAATGTAACTGGTTCACAAATAAAAATAATTGGTTCACAAATATGTTTTTGCACTAACAAACAAATCTCTCCTGGAAAATGACTCTGTGCATTCACGCATCACCTGGCATGTGTGCACTCGCATTTATTTTTGGGATTTTTGAGACGATCCTCACAGCAAGATGTGCAAATAAATCCGCAAATGGGTTTTTTTCCCCACTGAGTCTATTCCAGCCAATGAGATTTTAAGACATCCTTTCACTAATGCCCACATTACTCTGACCAATCACACTTATGTTCTTACCTCCCGGTTGTGTTCGGTAGCAACTAGACAACCGCTCGGTCGGGAAGATTGCTTTAATGACTATTACTTTGATCTTTGATCAATGAATGAAGACTTCAAACTTTGAACCAAAGTGAAGCCACATCATCTTATATTTGTACTATCCTATTAGGAGCCAAAATAGTTTTTTCATGACTTAGAGCTGTCTGACACCAAATAACCAATCCTAGAGGGAAAGACTATACTATCTTCTCCCAACCCCATCAGACCTTTTCTAGAACTGATTTATTCTTGTCATCAAGAATGATACTGGACAGGGTGCAGGACTGCCCAGTTGGTACCCATACATTGTCTGACCACTCTCACATTAGTATGAGCATCTGCCCTCCTTAAATTGACCCCTCCTCTCATCACTGGATGTTGAATCTGTCATTATTGAGTAGCTCTCCATTCATCGACTATGTTACTGAACAATGTAATGTATTTATGGTAGTTAATAAGACCAGAGAAATCAGCCCATCTTTGTTATGGGTAACATGCAAAACATATTTGGGGGGGGGGGGGCATTATACACCACAGCTCAAAAAAGGCTGGTATTAAAGCACAGCTTGAATTAGAGAATACAAGTTGGAGGGACAATTTTAAAAACACACCTTCAAAAACCCTCTCTAAGAAACTGGAGGTGGCCCGCTCAGCCTTAAATCAGCTGTTAACTAGAAAGGCAGAGTCTGCCATTTTCTTTGCTGGCTCTGTGAGTCAGGAAGCAAATGGGTCTGACTGCTAGCAATATTGGCGAGAGGTAGGATGGAGGCTACTACGATACATCACTACTGGATGGCAGTGGGGTCAGGCACTGCAAAACTAAAGACATCAATAGGATCACCAGGCTGTTTTACCAGAATCTGTACTCATCTGAATATGATTCCTCTGATGAGAGGATAAACCCTCACCAAACTGTTTGTATTCAAAATCAGGTTTCATTCACAGATGTGAGACCACTGAACATGATACAGTACTCAAGTCGAAAAAATTACAGAGCACTTGCATTTGACAGGGTAGAATGAGTGGTACTTATTTGACATATTGGTGAGATTTGGGTTGGAAGGAGAATTTCTTATATGGGTTACAACTCTTTACAACGCTCGCGTGGCTTCTGTCATAACTAATGGTCTACACTCACAACCTTTTCCTCTGAGTAGGGGGACACGACAGGGAAACCCCCTGAGTATGCTGCTCTTTGCGATTGCGCTCAAGCCGTTAGCTAAGACTATTAGACTACATCATGATGCGCATGGTATGACAGTTGGGGGAACATTTAAAAAAATTGCATTGTATGCAGATGACATTTTACTGTTTTTGGCAAACCCTGAGTAATCAATACCAGCTATTCTCTCTGTTAGTTATGAGTTTAGCTCCTTCTCAGGGTATAAAATTAAATGGAGCAAAGCAGAGGTAATGCCATTAGGTAGTTTTGATCTAAATTCAAATCTAAATTTTAGGTCTAAATTCTCTTACCAGTTGCCCTTTTAAATGGTCTCTCTCAAGCTTCAGCTATCTTGGGATAAAAGGGTCACCAAGTTTGAAGGAACTATGGAAAATTAAATTCTCTCCAATAACAATTACCATAAAGAAAGATTTGGACTGCTGGCATGATCACCCTGTATCCTTTATGGGTTGCATCAGTTTAATTAAAATGAATGTATTGAATGACTCTTATATCTTATAAAAATGCTACTCTTATGGATCTCCAAGAAAGTTCCTCTTGATCTGAAAAGGACATTCTCTAGATTTATTTGGCATGGCAAGAGACCCAGACAAAACATAAAAACCTTACAATTGCCTTCAGACAGGGGAGGCTTAGACCTGCCAAATCTAATTTTTTACAACTGGGCGTGCCACATTCGTTCTCTTTGGGAATGCTTACATGCTCATCTTGAATCCAAGCGCCATGTAGATTCATTGTCCTCTCGGCCTTCCTCTATATGGAGCTTGGTTACGTGTGATTGTGATAAGAAAAAGTTGCATCTCCAATTTTCACGGGAGAAATACATCCAAATCTGTCACCAGGTGTGCACATTTATTAAACTCATAAGATGACCAGCTACTGCAGAAACCTCAGATCTGGGATCTGGTTCATGTTTGCTAGCATGCCAATAAAGTTGATTATTTTGGCTTTATTGACGTGACAGATAACAGTTGGTATTGTGAAATATTGTGCTTACTGCCTTTACTTAATTCTACCCTGCTGTTTCAAAATGCCATTACAGTGGTCAACTTTCAAAGCTCTGAGAAAATAATAGATGGGAACAAAAAAGCTGTGAGATGGAAAACAAATTCATGCAAAATAGACAAAAGAGTATTATCTAATCTAGTGTACTACATGTCATATTTTAACAGTGACTATACTGTATACTTAGTTGTTTTATTTGTAACATGTTTGAATAGCCTTTTCGTGGGTTCTTTTGAAAATAAAAAACCCTTTCTGTCCATCCTGTCTTTTATGCTTTGAAACCGACTCAATCAATCTCAGGCCCTGTCATCCACAATTCAGAACCAACAAAGACTAAAGAAACCAGCACAGGAGAAACTGAAACTTCTTTGAGTATTTCTTAAGGAACACTCCACCAAAAAATAAGTTTAATAGAAACAGTTTTCCTCATGGTTTGAGTGCATTAAACTCAATCGCAAAATGCCTGTGTGCACTACTGAATATGCGGTTTGCTCAGAATATTGTACAGAAAATTACATTTGAGAGTGTGTGTGGTGTGCCTTCATGGTTCCCTTTCAAAGGGTTGTGTTAAGACTGTCAATTCAGTGAGGTGGAAAACAAAGTGTTTTGGCAGTGCAAAAAGCACAACATGCAAATAACATTCAGAGGTATAAATCATTAATGTAGGCAGGTATTCATTTAGGGATGTGGGGTCAACCATAAACTTCACACAGCCACATTAAAGCACCAACTTAGATTGCTTTGGGTTTCTTCTTCTTCTGCTACTTTTCTGAATTTCACAGCAGAATATTCTCTTAAGCACAGGAAACGTCTCTCTACATGGGCTGTAGTGACAGGAAGCGAATCCCTTAGCTACGTTACTGGTATGATGACATGCACTTTGAACTGAGACTCGGTGTAATATCTTGCAGATCTTCTCTAGGCAGTGCGTGTCATAAGCTCCCAGATGATGTGAAACATATCTAGGCAGTGAGTAATTTCTGAAGCAAGCATCTGGGGTCAAAATGCTGTAGTAAAATCTTTATGAGTCAGTAGTCACTGACATCATTCATGTCAAATAAAAAGTTCTGCATTTTAAGTGCTCCATATGCCTGTGCCTACTCAGCATATCAAAGGCGTACAGCCGTATGTTGCTGGTGAACCATTTTGCTTGACAGGCTGATTATATCACATAAAATCACATAAATATTTTATGGTATAATTTGTGCACACGGTTGTGTGTGTGAGTATGTATGTGTGTGTGTGTGTGTGTGTGTTAAAGGAAAGGAACCTATAATGCAACATATCTGCTAATTATGTTCAGGTTTTCATATTATTTTGCCCATACATTTCATGCTGCAAGGCTTTTTCCATGGCATACCTAACACAACGGTCATTACAAACTTTGTAGGCTCAGAAAGAGGTATGCCGGAAAGTGACTGTGATAGAAAACATTGACTGGACAGAACATCCCCGTCTGTAAAGGCCATTCCCTTGTAGGATAAATTGCCTATTCGGGCCAATTGTAGCCAGAACCTTTTCGCTTTATCCAGATGTTGCTGTATATTAAGAGTGACTATTAGTGCTACTTTTTTAGTGACAACAGCTAAGCAGCACATCCACAGAGAACAAGGGGGTTTATAGTAATTATCATACAAAATGGCACACTCTATAAACATCAGTAAGCTGATGATAGCCCTGCAGGCATTTGGGATGTATTCATGTATGTCTCTGCTTTAACACATCATTGTCACTTGGCATCCGGTTCCACTTGACAATTTGTCATCATTAAGTATACCGCAGCCTTTTTTGTGTTTTTCAATGACACCCACTCATGAGCTTCAGCTTTCTCATGTCCTTGTGATAACTCTTGAATTAATTACAGCACTTAATGAGCGTTGCGCAGGAAATGCGCAGAGCAAGTTCGGTCGGGAAACTCTTGTTGCAACCAATCATCGGTCAGCATCCGCAATCACATGTTTCACTATACAAATATCACTACATGTTCTCATACTCAACCAATGACATACACACATCACTGCATGTTCTTGTACTCAACCTATCGCATGCACACATCACTACTGAGTGCATTTTTAAACCAAGTCAGACCTCTCAGGTGATGCTTAGCTTCCACCTGTTGTTTGGATCTGCTTGTTGGTATTGGGAGTTTTTGGTATTTCTCGTGATCCATGTTGGTTCATGCACAGACATACCTGAAGCAGATCCATTCAGCGCCAAAGGAAAAATAATTGCTTTGTATATGCATTATTTAATCTAAATACATAAGTTGTCCTGACTGAAAATACATTTTCTGACAAATTGCCTGGAAGCAGTTGTTCTAAGGATCATCCAATTAAAGATAAACAACAAAAAAGCAATGAAACTTTTTTTATATGAGAGCAAACTAAACTTATGCTTTATTGCTCTGAGAGATACAAATTTAATTAGCAAAAAACTTCAGCTAAAGCTGTTATGACAAGCTTTTGCATTGTGTGCAAAAATTAAATTGAACTTGCTAGCTGCTGTTTTTGCTAAAACAGACCTACTGAGGCTATTCAGACTTTCATATGATAGGTACAGTAGCTATTATATTTTACAGCCTGCATCATATGTCTGCAACCATTATAAAACCTCACAACCACTCCCTTGAAATATACATTTAAATGTATATGCAGAGAGATTATTTTATTGGACCTAATTGCTTTTTGATGATAAGTAAATTAGTTGTGATAAGTTAAAGATTCTGCAAGGTCAGTCCTGACAACATACAGAAGGCTGAACATTGAAAAGCCCTAGTACAAATATGCTCCCATCTCCAGTCAAGCTGATACATCTCATCAACAACAACCACTAAAGAAAGTCTGGCTTTTTCTAACTAGCATAGCATTGCTATGCAACAGATTATGTTGTTATTTTGTAGCAGAAGATCAGTGGTTCATAGAATGTTAAGTACAGCTACCATAAAAGATGGGTTTCCCATAGAAATGACCACAGTCTCGTAGCTGGTAACACACAACCCCCTGGAACCTCTAAACTCATGTAAACACACATTCAGATACTTCACACAATCACATTAAAGCTTTTTGTGCATTTCATCTATCTTCTTCTGCTTCTTTTCCCTCTTTAATTTTCCCGCAGAATAAATCATTAGAGACGCTCCAGGTCCCCCATTACTAATTCCCCCCATATATCTACTTCAGTTAGTAACAACATCTGCTCACATCTACTCCGACCAATAAAAAAGATCTGGTCATAGCAGTCAATTACAAGACACGCAGGTACAATTACTGGGTGCCCTTGATTAATGCTGCAGTTTATCCTTCCAGTGAGCTAGGTTAGTAGTGACTGCACTGAAAAAGGTCTGCCCAGCAGGGTGGCAACCACATGCAGTGATGGACAAGCCATTTGTTCTCATATACTATACATACACACACACACACACACACACACACACATATATATGTATATATATATATATATATTGTAATGCCTCAGATACAATATAGAGACAAAGCTCTCATCACCTGTATCAAAACTTCAATAATGTGCTCCACAACTATCGTATGCAATGCTGCATATCAAAAGCATCTGTCAGACTCTTCTGGAAACATGCAAAGAGCATGTGATTTAATGACCATCTTGACTGAATGTGATTGAATGACCTGACAAGAACCTAACAAAGCATGTCTGGGGTACTCTTGACTGAAGCACATGTCATTGGGTACCGTCACAATTTATACTTGTTGAACTGCACAAAGCACTCAACTCTGAGTGGAATATGATATTCAAGAGACGTACACGTTATATTGATGCCATGCCGGTGTTAATCACTGACAGCTGAAGCTGGACAAGATATTGAAACTGATTTTGTAATAAATCCCCCCCAACCCCACCTCAATATTTAACATCCTTTTATTTGGTAGTTGTTTTTTCAGTAATGTATCAAAGGCACCCTTGCATGTGTTGCCTTTGGAATGGACAAAACTTGTGCTCTGATAACTTTATAACTTATTATTATTAGAGGCCACTGCGATGGATTGCATCTCGCCCAATGCATGCTGGGATAGGCTCAAGCACTCCTTGTAACTCCCTGACCAGGATTAGCAGTTATAGACAATGGATGAATGAATAGGAGGCCAGTACTTCATTTTCAGAGTATCTCTGGCAGCAAACTGACACCTGAGAGGGGGGATAATTTTAGCATAGCAACCCCAGGAAAATCTGACTGGTCTGGTATTGTTTAGCTAAATTTTGAGAATTGTCTTTTAATTTTCAGAGGGAAAATGTACACTTGTCCCTGGGTGAAAGTAGCATTGTTTTTTGTTTTACCGTTAACAAGGTCAAAACAGCATGACATTAGGTCCAGCAGATGGGTTTCCTGATAAAAACTGGCTTTCAAATGCTTTGGTTTTTATGTCATTTCTGGTAGGGCATGAGGTTCCTACTTGCCACTCCCTTTACTCATACAACCAATGTGATGAGGGAATTGATTGAATTAACATTGTTCAGCATGTCTACTATTCATCGCTGCTATGTCAATTTCCTCAGCATCCTTGCACCTGAGAATTAACTTTAGAAAGAAGCCCAACCAATTATCACAGGTGTGCAGTGGTGAGTGCCCGGAATATCTGACCCTCAGATCATGGTCCCTAATTATTTTAATAACTCATTTGTATGCTGCTGAATCGACGGAACCTAAAAACATTGACCAAAATATGATGGAGCAATACTATAAGTCATACACAAAATGAGTGAAAGGCATAGTAAGACATGTCAGTAATGTATGCATTTTTTTCCATTTTAACAATTACTCGATGCTGCTTTCTCCCTCATTATCTAGAACAAATATGACATCAAATAGTGATAAAGTACTGCTGAAATTGATGATATGCCAATATTGTTTTAAGGTGGTACACCATCATGCCAGAAAGTAAGCTAGTTAATGAAAAAGATTCTGATTAGATAAGCTATTGTTGGCTCCTAAGTGAAATGCACACACACACATCAGAAAAGGCAAGCCATATTCTAGCCATGTGCATGTTAGAACTTGCCTGTGTGGCTGGGGGTCAATTCCCAGCCATGGCACTTCCTGTACTGTGATCCCATCTTTTAACCCTGTGTGCTTTGTCACTATGTGAATAGAATAGAATAGAATAGAATAGAACAGAATAGACTTAAATTTGAATTTCCCCTGGAGCTTCAGTTGAAGTAGCCGGCATAAAATAAATTTAAGAAAACAATTTATATAAATTACCTGAAGAAATAAAAGTACAGAAATTGCACGTAGAGATTAAATTACTATTATTGCGAATAAAAAATTAAGAATTCTATTAAGAAAATTCTAGTACGATTTCAATACATAAATTACTTAAAATAATAATATTTAAATAAAATAAATAAAATAATAAAAATTTAAATTTTTTAATTTAAAAATTAAAAATAAAAATACATTTAAGACTACGCAATGTCAGAAAACTAAATTAAACATTAAAATCAAGGTTTGCTGTGCCAATGATGAGGCATAGAGACGTTGGCATAAAAGCTGGTGAGTGTACTCCTTTTTTAATGGATAATGGAGAAATAGGTGACCCATCCGGCTGCTCCCACCCTGAACTGTTGCTTCATACGGCAGTGATGCTTTTGTGTGAATTATGGCTAAGAGTCTCACTGTTTTGATGAACTGTTCAGTATAGATACATACAAAAACAGGTTAAGCTGCTAGTTAGCTGTAGATAAAAGCGTTAAATGTTTTTAAACAGCAGAGGCTTGAAATTGTGTTTGTTTGATGGCAAAATTTGAGCGTGTCTTGCACATCTTAGTGTGCTTATACAGAGGGAAAGTTCAACCTTCAAAAAAACTGAAATTTTAAAAAAATTGCGGACATATAAGACAAAAAAATTTTTTTTTTTCACTAGAGCTGAACAGAATTAAGTGAAAGTTGTCCTCTTGAATGATGGAGGACAAGCTTTGAATTGACTTTCCTGTCAGAGCACAGGGACACTGAGGTGACAGCTGAGGAGGTACTGGATGACTGGATGTTGTCTGAAAAAAGGCCCATACACGCTTGGTTTTCTGAGGTACAAACCAAATATTCTTTATTGCTATTCCAGTTCTATATTTGATTTTAAGTAATTTTAATTGTCACTCATATACAGATGCCTGTTCTTTTTTTTTTTTTTTAACTAACTGAGTGTCCCTTGAACATTTGGAGCTCTAATTAAACTGAGAAGTCTGGAAAGTTAGGGAGAAAATCTGCCACTTTTGATCCTGGTGATTTATTTTTTATCCGGCATGACAGAGCCTCTAGATTCTTTGCATCCCAAGGCCACTGCAGCAGATTTCAGATCCACTTCAGGGAAATACATTTTCATTAAAAATGGCATAGCACAAAGAGGAGTAACACAGACTGCCAATCTACTAAAATAAATCTGCAGTAACATGCTACTTTTTAACCCCTTCATGCAAGCCCCCTAGTGGCCAGAACACCGGTGTCCTGACATTGCTCAACTCAGACATTCAATGTTCCTGCAATCAAACTTATGACGGGAAACAACAAACTCTATGTCCTAGCATTAATAGAAGACAATACACGACAACTACAGTTTGCCCAATTAGGAGTTTCTAAGTGCCACCATTGTCATATAGGTCATCCATTTTACACATACTCCCTCTCTGCAACTACACCACCCAGGCATGACACACATAACAGTATTGTCTATCTAGGAGTTCATAAAAATATTCTTTCGCTACCAAGAATTTATATTCTGTCAGAGCATAGTATTTATATGTGTATGTTTTACTATTTTACAGAAACAGCTGTTGAGTCCTCACCATTTACGCAGAAGTAAATTAACGGATGACTGACAGGTGTTAACTCTTGGTCAGATGTTTCCTTTTGCATGGATTGTTCACACATAAACAATCATTTGGGGCCTAGTTTTGGTTTTAGCCTTGTTTTCATCTGTGGAGTTTGCATTTGGAGTTATCAAGCATACACCATCATGAAGACCAAAGGACTAAATATGGCTGAAAAACAACTAATTTGCAAGGTAGAGGACAAAAGAATTAAGAGGGAAACTGGGTAAATCAAGAACAGCAGTTCGGAAAGTCTTGAAAAAGAAGTAAACCACTGGTGGACTCAAAAATAAACACAGTACAGGCCAGCCAAGGATGACAACTGCAACTGATGACAGTTGAATCCTAAGAGCTGTGAAGATAAACCCTAAAACATCTGTTTGTGACATCACCAGCAGTCTCCAGAGGACAGGGGTGAGAATATCACAAGCCATTCTAAGCAGAAGACTTCAAAGAGAAGAAATATGGAGGTTACATGGCAAGACACCTCTCATCAGCAGCAAGACATGAAAGGACAAGCCAAAAGGGTTATTCAAAAATATGAGACCAAAATAAACGTTTACTAAAGCAATGGGAAGCTGTAAGTGTGGAAAAAGGAAGGAACAACCAATGATCAAAAGCACTCATCTAGAAGAAGAGAAGATAGTGTCATGGCTTGGGCATCTATGGCTACTTCTGGAACAGACTCACTCATCTTTACTGAAGATGTAATGGAGGATGGCAGCAATAGGATGAATTTTGGGGACAGATTTGGTCTCATTGCCAGGCATTTCATCCTGCAGTGAGACAGTGAGGCCAAACACACTGCCTATGCAACCAAAGCATTCATCAATGGGAAAATGGAGCCTTGGATAGGTCAAGTCAGTCACCTGATTTAAATCCAACTGAGCATGCATTTCACTGGCTGAAGAAGAGACATCAGCTTCCCAACACAAATATGAACTGAAAGCAGCTGTAGTGAAGCCCTGGAAAGGCATTTCCAAAGAAGATCCCCAACAATGTATTATGTTATAGGCTTGATGCAGTTGTAAAAGCAATGCAATGTTAGATTGTATTGCTTTGATTTACTTTTGATTTACACATGTAAATACCATGAAATAAAAGTTAATGGCCTGTACTTTTGTCTCATATTCATCGTTTGATCCCAAATCCAAATGCTTTAAGTATAAAGCAAAAATAACAAATTTCACTCTTTTGTTCCAATACGTTTGGAGGGCATTATAATGCTACTTTTGCTTCAAAAAGCAAAGGAATTGATTTGCAGTGAGGCAGTTTTCCAGAGATGTACAAAATGCAATTAAGTCAAATAAGGAGACGGTCAAGTACCTTGTTGCTCTGGATTCAGAGCAGGTGATTAGGACTGGATGTAGAATTTACAGAGGCAGAACTGCCACTTTCCCAAGGACACTGATGACACTGCACTCTTTCTCCATCAACCCAATTTCTCCTAATTGAAGCTGTTCCCCTTTTTTCCCCCAGTAATGAACTGCTTGAGATGAACGGAATGTCCGTGGACAGCAGTGTAATGACATTCACCAGTCTTAGATCCTGTCTCTGACCTTGACTATTTTTTGTTTTGTTTTCCCTGAGGTCTGCAACCACTTGCGGCAGAGCGACTGAAATTGTTTTCCTGTCCTACAAACTGCACAGCAGTTTAGCGTTCCAATTAGGGGCCGCAGAATGCACAAATAGCAGCCAAATTGGCTAAGCAGAAACGTAAGTGGATTCTTCCTGATCAGGTTTAGGTAAAAGCAATTCTGTTTGAGAAGCAGTGGCAAAATAAAAGTACCTGCAAATCCATTATGTTGGCAGTAGATAAAAGATTACCGAATGTCATGAAGACTTTCAGAATTGGATTTTGCTTGCACAAAACTGTAACTGTTTGAGTGCTGAGAACATGTAGCAGTGTAGCAGATTTCAAAATGTCTGATGAGAGATGCCTGACTGGAGAGGAAAACAAAATCGTTTGTCTCTCTGGGACTGCTTACTCAATGCAGTCCTAAGTGAATCCTTTAAAGACTTTCTCTGATGGCCCCCTTTTGAAATCATTAGAATGGCTTCATTTACCCCATACAAAGCCTGAGTGAGTTATCGCTGTAGCTCCTGAAGGGCCTTTATCTTTGTCAGATTTCTTGTGAGGGAAAAACCAAACAGTTTGAGAGTCAGAGAAACATTACGATAGCTTGTTTTGTGTGCTTACTCAAGAAGGGGACAATTACGTTCTATTTATTTGAGTCTTTTTTGCAGGAAAAAATGCAAGTATATAACGTGTGAAAATACTGAGAAAATAAGACTCAAACAGAAAATTGTGAGCACATGGAATTTCAAAAATAAGTCTCCGAAAATGCAGAAAAATGAAATACAATATCTGCTTGCATTTAAAACAATAGTGCACTGCATCCATCATTACAAACTCTCAGCTTGAAAAAACATGTGAAATGATCTGTCCTCACTAGAGGCCAAAGAACACATAAAACCCTGCATAAGAGGCAACCACATGGTCCCTGCATTTTACACTGGCTTCAGATCGGTATAGTATCTCTCAGGCTTCATAACGCAGATAAATATGCAAAAGAACATTGAAAATCAAAAGGAAAGCGAGATGTAAAATAACAACAACTGTTAATGCACCATGTGAGTAGAAGTATATCCACAGGAATATGGATAGCAGATGAAGAAAAAAAAATCAAAAGGAAAGAGTTTCACGCTGGAGAAACAGTGGAAGACTGAGGAGTGTTTTGTTTAAGAAGGCAGTAATGCACTGCACATAATTTTTTGTTCCCCATTGGTAAAATGCCAGTCCTTCTACCTTCAAAGCTAGACATAATAAAGAGTCTTCATTTATTCAATAAATATAACAAGCTTCAAGATGGGGTCATTTTATTTTTGCTCAGTGACATCCATTGAATTTAAAAACAGTAGCTCATGTGATGCAAATGCCCAGAGACAATTGCTGGATTATGCAGTCCACAATGCTTTCAAAAGCAACTCAATGTAACACACGCACAGCTGTTTCAAAGTAGTTGTATGAGTACCCTGCCAGGCTGATAAACCAATCACATGTGAACTAGGTAGTTACGCTGGAGAATAACTATGGAATGGAGCTGAACAGATGAACAGATCTGTACCACAAGGTCAGGGCATGGACACAGACCTCTGGTATGGCAGGCTCAGACATGTGTACTGTACATACCCCTCCACCCCACACAGTGCCTCTCTCTCTCTCTCTCCACTGCCACCTTTTCTACTCTCTCAGTCTCCCCATTTGTCTCACCCTTCTTTTCCATTCTCTCCTTGCCTCTCTTTCTCCTTCTGGCTCCTCTCTCTTCCTGCACAGTAAACATTTTCCTAAACACACAGAAGTTACATTTACACTGCAGGTCTTGATGCCTGAATCAGAATTTTTATCGCAATCCAATCTTTTGTCGCTAGTGTTTACATTACACAACCTTTATGTGGCCTGTGCGTTTAAATATTCATGCTGTTTATATGGCATGCTCACAGAGTAAGGCAGGTAAGGTTGACATGGCAACACGCAGACACCAACATGGAGCATAGAGAAGCTAGAATGAGCTTGCTTTTGTTCAATGCCCTGCACTCCAGGGGCAGAACTGGCATGCAGTAGGAATTGGTGGTAAGACGGCAGAGAACCACTTGCACATAAGGTGCTTTAATAGTTGCTGTAGCGCTCTCCTCTACCTCTGCTGAGAGAAGGCTGCACAGTCGGAAGCAAACATGGTGGGACTGTGCTGTGCACACCTTTGATGACTCCCTGTGATAGGAAATTTTCAGCATGAGAAGGGAAATCTTCAAATATTTCTGCCATTATCTTTCCTGTCTGCTTTCCCAATGAGGCACTCACAAGCCAGCCAGTTCCAGTCAGGAAGTGCATAGTACTTTGGCTGTGGTGGCTCGCTACGGGTGCTGGGCATCGCATTTGCTGGGCATAAGCACATTCTCTGTGTTAGTTTGTGCAAGGTCTCCAAAGTGAACTTTATTATTATTATGCAAAACTAGTCAACGTGGTGACATCACATATTGTACAGTGCCCTCTTTGTGCCATTTGTGTTTGATTACAAATCTAAAATTATGGAATACAGAACCAGCTACCAGCACACCTTTATGTACTGTGTTATTATTGTGTTCTGCTGAACACACTAATAATTTGATCTGAGTGTTTAATTCAGGTCAGATATTGGTGATTGGAATTATATCGGAATTCCTTTTTTTTTAAAACAAGAAAATTTGTTTTTTCAGGTGTTTACTCTTTAAACAATTAAACCCTGTGTCAGATGTAAAGAAAAAAAAAATCGGAATCAGGTCACATCAGAGTGGTGGTGTAAATGCGGCCAGAATTACAATGTGCAATGACTCATATACCTCCAAGAATGGCTTGAGCATGAATACCAACCACACTAGTAAAAATTAACAGTTATGTAATCAAATATAAGTTCATTATCCTGTCAACATTGCAAACATTAAAAAATAGAACTCATAAAAAATCATATCCCAAATACAGGGTCAAATGAAGAGGCTTGCAGAGAGTGTTCTAGCAAACCAGGCCTGAAGAAAGCAGGTTTGGAAGCATATAAATTCACCATCAATACAAATGCATTATGCAACAAAATGCTGAGATGTTGGTATGAGGCAAAAGTGCTGAAACATAAACCTCAAAATTTTTAATTGAGAGCAGTAATTATAAGTCAAATTGTAACATTATGGACTTTCCGTCATTGCACTGGACGAACTGAACTCCTCAGACTAGCTCAACACGAATTTCCTTTTGAGGCGCTCTTCATAACACTATTTATATATTTATTTTGGTTCATTACTATTCATGTTACCATGATTCTTGGGATGTTTTGGAGGTATCCCCAGTACTTGTCTTTCTAGAAGAGGCTTTAGGAAAGAACTTGAAGCAATGATGTCAGCTAGCAGGTTTTTAACCAAGAAAGCTGTCTTACTCACTGGCGGAGTGTTCCTAGTGAAGGTTTCCAGAGAAACAGTAAGCTCACATAGGTGGATCTCTATGTTAGCCATTGTCTTGCAACACGTACTTATGAGCACAGAATTTTTACATAAAAATATGGGCCGTTACGACATTAAAACACGTCGCATCAGGCAAGCTGGGTGAATAATTCAGTTTCCCAATAGCACGATTCAGTTTCCCATTTGCCTCCGGCAACTGGAAAAGCATGAATATTGAGGCCTGCAACAGCTGTCAGCTACAGAGAGGCTTATTATTTTGCTGCATCCTTCTGAACTTTGACGAGAAAAAATAAATGTTCTAATGAGATTGAATGTGTGTGATTATTCATTATGAACGTATATGTATATGAATAGCTACTGTACATAAGAGCTGAATTTTAAAAAAACCAAAGCTAAATAAATTTTAGTTTCAAAGTTGCAAACATTTCAGAATATCAAAAAACCCATTCTTGCAGGATTTGTACCTATGTGGTTCTATTGTACCTGCAAATACACAATAGTTTTTGTCCTGTTGAATGCATCTAAGTAGTCAGCTTTATTTATATCGCCCCCTGTAGGTGCGAAAGAATGTGCTTTTTAAAATAAATATAAACTCTCCTTCACAGCATGCTTAAGCTGATGATGTGTGCAGTTTTAAATCCCATTCAGACACCTGCTGATCCATCCTTGTACATGCTAATGTGACTCCTTATGGATTTCTTTGGACTATTAAACCTACAGAATTTTAATGGGTTTAATTATCTGCAATGCACACCTATCCATTTCCTGGTTAAAAGCAAATCATACTCATTCTAATTGGACAGAAGGGTTTGAGTAGCTTTCCAACAGGAAGCAAGAAATTCTCTACTGCATAACATTAACAGGAAGTGATAAAAACCGAAAGTGGCAGTAGAATCCTGTGGTAACGTCAAACAGAATTTTCTTCAAAATAACCTCACAAGTAGCCCACTGTTGCTTTCACAGATACAGCTCTCCATTAAATCTTACGGTAGCCTACCCAACATAGGTTGAGAGACAAATGTCTTTCATACCCTTGAAAAATAGGCAGGGTCACAATGTGATCTTTTTTTTCGAAGCTACTGTACCACAGTCATTAGATGTTACAAGGAGAGGGAAACAATGCAGGATTACATTGTAATTCATGTCTTAGCCCGACATTCTACTTAATTCGATATCCAGTCTCTAGAACACAGCTTCTCTTCCGAGCCTTTGATCTTCTCTCATTCAGTAAATTCATGAAGTCGACAAGAGACAAAAACAAAGGAGGATTCCAAATGCCATAAGAGCACCTTGCTGCGATGGAACTCTCTGTCCTCATTCTTCATGTTAATGTCCTGCATGGGACAGATACGATCAGGGTAATGTAAAAAAATAATGATGGAGAATAGCCTGTCTCGCTGCACTCTTGTCCCCTTTTTTAATCTTGAAAATGGGGGTGGAACACCCTTTGGCATACAACTGAGCATGACTGAAGACCGCCTAAACACACCCATGCACATACCTTGCTACCACCATTTAATAATTATGAAATTCTAGTGCGTGTTTATGGATTCTTCATAGCCACCGGGGTAAAGGAAGTCAATAAAATATGCATGGACATTGAAACATGGCATAAATCATACTGGCTGATGATATAGAATAATCAAAGAAACAGACCTTGCATTTGCAAGGGTACTGATTAAGAATAGAAGCATTCCCTTGCTCAAGTTACAAGGGCTTTGTTACAGTGAAGGACATTCATATGACTGTCTGCTTGTTATTGATCCAACTACATTAAATGCATTTTAGTGTTATTGAAGTTATGGCTTTCCGCACCTTTTACTACTGCAATAACCTCTATAAGGTAACAACCATACTGACATGATGAAAATGTGTAAATTCACAGGGAACAACCCGTGTATATCAAGTGGTCAAAAAAATCCTTTTCAGCTACAGCTAACCCATGCATTATTTCAAGGTAATCAAAGACCAATTTCTCATCTTCTGTGAGATATGCCTCTCTGAAGATATGCCTCTCTCTGAGTGTCTGCTAAATGCCTGTAATGTAATGTAACAAAAAATGGCGCAAGCTCTCATGTCATACTGTGTGCCCAGAAGAAGAGTAACTGAAACATGTGTGTGCATATGGAAGTAATGCACAAACGTTAGCTACACTGCTACTTATGAAGAAGCACAAAGGTTACTTAAGAGGAATAATTTCCCATTCCAAACTGTGAAGAAAGTATAGAGGAAAAATACAACAAATAAACCTTTTACTTTCCCATAATTTCTACTCTCTAATGGTACCTGCCACGTTTGGAAAAGGAATATTCCTCTAATGCAAGAAGAAGAAGAATCCTTGGAAGCATGATCAAAGGAGAAGCACAGCAGACAGAAACCCATTAAAGGAGAAAAGTTAACAAGGCATCCAGCATTGGGGTGTGGAACTGTTTGTGCTCATCTCTCTGTCAGTGCCTGGTGAGAGAGGGGGAAGGCACAGGAGCAAGTGCCTTTATGTGAGTTTATGCCAGATCTTCCACACAAATTGACCCAGGCTCACATCTCCTTTAAGCCAGCTCCTTTTAATTGGATGACTTTATTTCTAGCAGGAAAGCTACAGAACAAGAGGCGTCATACTGTGTGCGAACAAAGCCTGATATGGATCCTGACAAAATGCATTACTTTGATGAAGGAGGACACCTCCACAGAGTGAAGAATGGGGCAATATCCTCCTAGAAAAAGACCCCTAGAAATGTCTTCATTCAGACATTATTCAAATGAGTCTCATCATCAGTCAGATGTGCAAATGTCAGATGTGCAAATGAATAAGATAGCCGAGTCGCACAGGATCAAATAAAAATAGTATAAATTTAATATCACAAAAATGACAAATACAAAACCATTTTTGGTGATTCTGAAACATTGGTTTGCTATAAAACACACAAAGAATGTGCTGGTGGAGGTAACTTTTTGTCAGTTTTAAAACATAAAATAAAAAACCTTCTATTCATTTTATACCTAAGGTTACTCCCACATTATCTCCATAAAGCTAAATTAACTGTTTTACAAACATTTCATTTTTGTTCTATTATAGATGAGTACAACCTTTTTTCAAGCATACTGCAATGACAGTACTTTTCTGTTAGATTGCTGATATTGAACCCAATTTCAAAACTCATACAAAAGTTTAAAAAGGTTAATTGTTTGGTCATGGTTCACATTGTTTTTATTAAACTATAATCCTGGCTGTTGGTAATGTTTGGGTTCCCTACTCCTGCAATATCCTGTCAAAACAGTGTGATACAGGCAGGCGTGTGTGGGTGTAGGTGGTGAATGATTGCCAGGCACTGTGTACTGAGGAAGACCTTGGAACAACAAGGGAAGGCCAGAGACAGCAGCCAGCATGTTAAATCTGTCTTTCCTAGTAACTCTATCTCTCCCCGAAAAGGGGGGCTTCTAGCAGGTGAAATTATTCAGTTTGGAAGAAAACAGAGGATGCTGTATGCTGTAAAATGGAAAGTGTCACCAGTTAAAGTAAAACACAGAATTCAGATTTGGGGTTTTTTTATATAAAATTATTTGTGATAATTTCATTGATGTCAATATCAACAGTGTTAATAAACAGGAAGATTTACAACTGAATATATATGATTTGTATATAAATTATCTGTATTATAAGAAATAAAACATCACAGCTATATTTAAAACTAGGAAATTTGATTAGTTGTACAGTACTAAAACATTTCACCACAAAAATGCAGAATACGGAATGTAATAAAGTATACATATTGGTTTCCCAGTTTTTATGATGCCACTGATTCAGTAACAATTGACATTCATAGCATCTTTGCTTTGATGTTTTTCTGAATCAGAATGGGAACAACTTAAGAAGTGTTTTTATACAAAGTCATTAAGTTATGCATGGAGGAAATAACATGAAATGTTTGGCTCGGTTGCTGAATATTAATCATGGCACACTGTTCACACTTGGTTTGAAATTGGCATCATGTCCCTCATTTTTTATGCAAAAGTTCCCTAACAATTCCAAACATTTTTAAGAAGTGACTACTGCAATTGCTAGATTTAGTACAAAGACCTCCACCTGTGCATAGTAATGTAGAATGATAGCTGTCAATAATGGGGTTAGAGCTTTGCCAGTTTGGACTATGTGACACCAAATTGCCTTCCTTTTTATTGCGTAGGCAAAAAGGGTTGGGCTGGTGTTTATATTGGGGATACTTTCCCTCCTGGAAATAGAATGTTTTAAAGGTTTTTAATCACGCCTCTTGTTTAAACCATTATTTTATCAGTGATAGCTATCAACAATCATTTTGTGTGGATGGGACCTGGTTTGTGAAAAGCTATTCTTTGCCATGTCAACAACATCAAGCAATGCTAGTAACTAAATAGCTGGCACTATTTTCTGCTCTTTCTTTCACTGAAAAGAAAGGAATGACAAAACTGAATCAGTTCAGCAAAGGAATGTAATGTCCAGCAGATAATACTTGTAATCATACTATCTTTGTGAGACATGACAACCTATATTTGACAATTTTGCATTTACATTGAATGTTGTCTTGATTTGCAAAATATATGATCATACTGGCACAAGCACAAGCACACACACACACATATGATCCACCTTCCCAGTTATCACTGTGCCACCACAACCTGCCCCTCAGGAATATATCAGCAAATCAGAGCAGATGATGCAAAGGGCTGCAGATATTCATACGTTACCATAGAAAGCTCTATTGCTGGCTGTGCTGCATGGAAATTAGATGTCATGTCTGTCTATCATGCCTCAGGTGTAGGCACACTGTTCACAATTTTTACTGGGACAGCACCACCTGTGGCGCACTTATGAATTACAGCAAAAGCTATTTCCAGGATATCTGATGCAACACACTCCTTGAATCAGTGAGCTCACTCTCCTTAAAATGAATGCGTGTTCATCCAGCTGAAGCTCACTGGTATGCCTTTGAAGATATGACAAAGCCCACACGTGCTTGAAAAGACTGGAAGGATTCATGCATTAATCTGAAGAAGATCTTC
Source organism: Anguilla rostrata (assembly GCF_018555375.3). Lineage (NCBI taxonomy): Eukaryota > Metazoa > Chordata > Actinopteri > Anguilliformes > Anguillidae > Anguilla > Anguilla rostrata. The sequence continues at coordinate 21,576,299 of NC_057933.1, read as the reverse complement.
ATCTTCATAGATCTTCATTCCTGGTCCTGGAGAGCCGCAGGGCCTGCTGGTTTTTTTGTAGTTACACGGCATTTAATTGATCGATTAAAGTAGTCAATTACACAGTTAACTCACCGCACCTGGTTACTTGGGTCTGAACTGTTTGCTGATATTAAGGTGAAAAAAAAAACCAGCAGACCCAGCGGATCTCCAGGACTAAGAATGAAGATCACTGATCTCAAGTAATTTCAGGAGGGCAGTGTTGTGCTATAGTATAAAAGTAGGGTACAGTATGAAATTAAATACTTTTTTATACCAACAAAGCCTCAAAATATATGAGCTAAGGTTTACCACATACCAGATTGCATCAAAAATAATATAAAATTCATAGCAAACTGTCACGGGCAATTAAGAGCTAAAATAGGAATTACATTGCACTCACAATGTACATATTCAGATCAAAGTTTGGACATGAAATATCAAATGACAAATGCTTGTTATTCTAAAGTACAGGCGTCCACAGACACAACCCAGTCCTAAAGGGCCACAGTATCTGCTGGTGACCACGTCGATAGGATAAATAATCCACACACAATGTTCTCAAGGCCTTAACTGACTCTTGACTGAAAGGAAACCACTAATATTGCAGGCAATGTAGTTCTCCAGTCTAACACCCCTGTTCTAAAGGAAGACACAGTAATTATAATTCAATACTATTAATCTTCCAACATATTAAAACATTTAATGTGAACTTATCATTTTCACAGTGTAGTTAAAAACTACTTAAGGGCAATGTCACTGTGGCTGCCAACTTGACTTAAATCTTAGATGCAGTTAGCTTGGCACCTCATTAAATTCAGTTAAATTATTTTAATAATTATGGATTATGACATCTGCTGGGAAATGTTTATTTGTCACAAATGACACAAGGTATGAGATTTAAACATCTTGATTACCATAAAAATATGAAAGGATATTACTTTTATTCTTTGTATTTTCTAATGGTTATTATTCATACACATGCTATTCTGTGAATTCAGCAAACATACTGTCTATAATTGGTTACTGCACACAGGTGCCTTTGATGATTCCCCTGCACTGAAAATCATCAGAATATCATCAGCCATTATATAATGTTCTATAAATAAACCAAGAGAAACATCTGTGCACAAGAAAATTATCAGTATTAAAATGGACTCTAACAGAGTTTACTGTATCCGAGTCCACTATGGCCAGAATAGACTCATATAAACGGAGTTGAATGTACACAGGACATTTTATTGTGTGGATTGGGCATCTAATACTGTACCATGAGTTGACATTAGCTGGGCTGGTATTCCTTCCTGACTGACAATTACTTCCTCATTATTTCTCACCAACTGGTTTATTATTCCTTGATCATTTCTCACTGGCCAGTGATTGTTTCCTGATTATTTTTAATTGACTAACGATTCCCTGAATATTCCTCTCTATTCCCTAATTTGGGAATAACCAGTTTTGAGATTACTGCCTAATTTGTCCATCTCAAATAATGATTATTCCTTGATTTTTCCATCCCAAATAATGATTATTCCTTGATTATATCACCCAGACTGGTGATTTTTCCAAAGTTAATTCTCAATGACCTGAAATAATCAGTGATGATGACTCAAATAGGACTACTGTATTCCAGCTCTTTTTCTGACCAGACCTGACCTGAGCTGCCAACTGAAACAATAAAATATATTTTTTATTCAGAAAATTAATAAATAGCATTTTATTTTTATAATCATAATTAGCAATAATCTCATTTCTCCATGAAAGCAGGAAGGTATCCGTCAAAATAACAAAACATACACTGAATTCACGTTTATACTGAGCCTCTGCAGGCTGCACCTGAAATTAGAGATCCAAATTAATCTGATTAATCAGAACCTAAACAAAGCACCACTTCACTGGGTACACAGTCAACATGTGAATAATTTATGAGAATTCTTGCCTCGATGAAGATTAACTCAGTATGTGAGGAAAGGTAATCAAATCTTTAAAAATGAGAAAGAAAATGATTAAATCTATATTTGGAAGAAGGGTGCAAAAGTCTACAGAGGAAGGGCTTCTATTCACAGTACATCCTTCAAAGCAAAATGTTCAGTGTTAAATTAACTCTGACAGTCTCCCTATTGGATGCATATAAACTGGTACAGTAAAAGTTTAATTAACGCTGGACTTGTTATTGTGTGAGTTGAGCAGGGAACAATTCAACAAAGAATTACATAATAAGTTTTATATAATGATTTGTTCCTCTGCAGAACATGGACTCGAGGTATTAAAGGAATTACATGGCAGCACCGTCTCCTCTCATCTGCTTGCTATGTCATCCTGCAGGCTCGAGGATAACCTCATGCAGCATAATAGAAAATGCAATGGGTTTCCATGGAGCGAGTGCCCAATTGAAATGGGCATGAGGGCTCTTTCTGCAGGCAGTCCGTGCTTCATCAGGAGACAGCCCCTCAACCAAAACCCAATCAGCTGCAAATTTATTTTTCCCATCAGGTTGCAAGGGCGCCTTCCAAGACCTTGCCAAAGCACAACCCGGCCATAAAACTGTCTGCTGCCAAGGCCATAGGGGAGATCAGTACCCTCCCATGCACATCAGTCGAGGAGGCATTATTGATGGGACTGAATGAATATTTTCAAGGCTCAAAGCCATTCAGGTGCGTATTTCTGAAGCAGTGCATCTGGAATGGCTTATCTTAGACTGACAAGAAAAGGTAGCTTTCCCTCGTTAAGATGATGTCATGCTCCTTGATGCCAAGTCTGAGTTTTGAGACAAAGGACAGTTACTTAAAGAACTTACCAGGTCTTTAATTATACATCTGTAACAGAACCAGGCACTGGGCGGGGGCTTTAACAAATGACTTCTGCTAGTAAGTTAGAATTGATTTGTACTGTTGATTTTATTTAATATGAATGTAGTGTGGCTGAAAATAGAAAGTGCTTTACCTATCTTCAAGCCCAATATTTAATATTGTCTTGGCTTTGCAGCCATCTGTTCATGTCTGTACTGTGAGGGAATCAGTTAAGAGTTTTAAAATCATGGCTAGTTCACTGTCATCAGGCCTAGAGAAAATATACCATACTAATATACCAAAATCACTTGTGTGGAAATGTTTTAATTTCACTATGACAGAAACAATCTGGACAAAATGTTTGCAATATGTAAACACACAGCAGAAAGGTAGTATACAGGTAACTCATTGTACCCTGAAAGAAACAGAATATACTGCTAAATATTGAACAGATAGTGCAACATTACATGGAGCAATATAGAAATATTCACTACATGGCCAAAAGTATGTGAACACGTGACATCCAACATCCAAAATTCAAATCCAAAATCCAAAATTATGGGCATTAATATGGAGTTGGTCAACCCATTGCTTTTATAACAACCTCTACTCTTCTGGGAAGGCTTTATACTAGATGTTTGAGCATTGCTGCAGGGATTTGTTTCCATTCAGCCAGAAGAGCATTAGTGAGGTCGGGCACTGATTGGGCGATTAGGCCTGGCTTGCAGTTGGCTTTGCAATTGATCCCAAAGGTGCTGAATGGGGTTGAGGTCAGAGCTCTGTGCAGGCCAGTCAAGTTCTTCCACACCAATCTTGCTGTATGCCCAGGGGCACTGTCATGCTGAAGCAGGAAAGGGCCTTCCCCAAACTGTTGCCACAAAGTTGGAAGCACAAAATCGTCTAGAATGTCAGTGCATTAAAATTTGTCTTCACTGGAACTAAGGGGACAAGCCCAAACCATGAAAAACAGCACCAGACTAAAAGCTGTCCACATACTTTTGTTAATATATAGCATATTTATCAACATATAATTTAACAACCATTTAAAATATATATTTTTATATGTATCGTTTCATTTTCAAAAATGGTCCAGTTGCAATGTTTTGCAGTAAATTCCCCCCGTGGATAACTATAGGCTATATCTGTGCAGTGACAGTACTGTATCCATGCAATGCCACAGACTAGCAGCAGTAGTTATTGTTGGCTTGGAATTGGCATCATGTACCTCATTTACCCAGAAAAAGTTCCTTAACAATTCTAAACATGCTCTAGAAGTGACAATTGCAACATTTAGTATAAAAAACAACATTTACCCATGTTTTAATGAGGTAAGTGCAGGTTCCCAGCAATATCATTGCGTAAAGAGGGTTGCTTTCACCATAATGTGAAAATCCCTTATAAAGCACATGATGCCACATATTTGACTCATCATTTGCATTTAATGTTGTATAGACTATTACATCAATTTGCAAGATCTTTGATCATTTTGGCATACACACATATAAACATGTACAAATGCGCATGCACGCACACACACACACACACACACAATTTCCCATCTTCATTAAAGCTTGCCAGATGTCACTGTACCATAACACCCCCCCCAGGAATGTATCAGTGTATTAGAGCATCCAATTCAAAGATCTGCACATATTACCATAGGAAGCCCTATTGCAGTCTGTGCTGCTTGGAAATCAGAAGTGGCATCTATCTGCAAAGCTTTAGGTACAGGTGAAGTGCATCATAACATTACTGAAGGTGTTTATGATACAGAGGATCATAGACAAGACTGAGGTTTAGAGGTGCAACCATGTTCAGCAAGCCAAGCCTGACAGTACTTTTCAGAGGCTTTGTCCTCTGACAGCATCCTGATCATTCTTTGCATGAGATAATAGTTATACCAACTAATGCGTGACTGGGTTGGGACACAGACCGGTCAGTCATACAGTTTAATGTCTGAAGTCTGATGTCCTTTTTGGTGGCTGTGGATTGAATAAACCCTACTGTGCATATGTGAGCACTCAACAATTTATATTGACCATTTGGCAAAAAATAACAGCAATTACCAGACAACAGACCACCAAAATAGTCTAAGACCCCGGGAATTCGTATTTAGAACCCTGGGGAACTACACACGTCCTTTGAGAACCTTTGATGGCTAAAATAGAACCGGTTGCAAAGCCAGAGGCAGTGGCATTCTTTTTTGCATCACAATGCAAGAAAAGCATGTGCACTATTTTAACAACTGCACACTCACTATTTTATTGTTTGCAGTCATGATGTGGCATTAGAGCAAGGCTGCCCGAATCCACAAAATAGCTACAAAGGCCCAGGGTGACACTCTCAACCTTGGGCTTCCCCACTGAGGAGGGCCTTCTCAATGAGGGATAGGTAGAGCAACACTGAAAGCTGACCAGTATTTGAAGTCTGCTCATATGAAATTCCTAATTCCCTGTGAGCATGTGATAAGACCATTTTAAAATGGCCTGACAGGAATCTGTCAGCCTAGGTTCTTCTGAATGAGTTTTGATGATTCAACTTCAGATTCAGCACCCCTCTCTGCTAGGAATACAGCGATGCACACATAGTATTTCATCCAAAAAGCACTTAAAGGTGCTGGCAAATGCTCTCCAGTGGAAATGCATTATTATATTCTGAATGTTCCTATAGGTTATGGATACTGTCACAACTAACGCCAGCTCAGAGGCATTAAATGAAGAGAGATGTGACAGAACATTTACATCTTCCACAACAGCTGCTGCAGAAGTCAAACAGTAAACAGATACAGTACTGTACACAGTCTGCTTCTGATAATACCATCAGATGTGAGGTACATTCATAACAGCTACTTGTGTGGAAATATGGACAATAATCTCCTGCTATGGCAAGTCAGCTGTACATGAAAACTGATGATAAAATGATGGTAATGTTAATTGAACTGAATTATCTGCAATACTAGCAAATGGAATTACATTTTGTATCTTTATTCTATGTGTCTTGGCGATTCTCTCTCAAGTTTGATTAAAATCATTTTGCACGTCTTAACAAATTCAGTTCTTGACATTTTCCAATGTACACAAAATTTAAAAGCTGAAAACTCAGAGATAAACAGCAAGAATGCTGCAAAGGTGAAATATAAGGATAACTTCAACGTTGATTGAGAAAAGACAGCAAAGTAACAATCAGAACTTCGCACAAACCCTGCCTTTTAGAGAAGGGCCTGTATGACAGGAGGGCCTGCATCACAGTCTGAGAGCAGCAGGGTGTGCAAGCATACGCCTCCACCCCTTCCTACCACCACTCCCCCACCCCCCAAAAAGGCTGGGCTGGTGCTGTGGCGGAAAAGAGATGTGGAGTATCGAAACGGCAGTAGGATTCAGGGGTGTTGCCTTTTCATGCAGTAGCTGCTGTCAGTTGGCAGTGGATAGACTGAATTGACCCCAAAAGAAGGTATAATGCTATACTGCAGCATTCCTTATATAAGGAACAATTAAAAAGGGACCCAGATTATATGGTATGTCAGCACAGTGGTGGTATCTCCTGGGAAGGTTCTGGTCCTTTTGTTTTTAATTTGCATTTTGTTAAAATGGTTACTAATTTGAATGTATAGTGAAAATCTAATAATGGAAACTCATTTTAAAAATTTTTTGAATGATCTAATGATTGTATTTTCATACTTCTATCTATTCATAAATGCATTTTTCCATCCCTGCCCTCACATGACAAAGAAAGCCCCATGCAATATATGTTTTTGAGTACATGCACATGTATTATTACATATCTCAATACCACAGAAATCTAATTGTCACCAACATCATCTGTTGGTTAGCATATTACCGAAGCAGTACACCACACTGTACATATATTGCATTATGGAGTTAAAACTCTCCCCTATGAATTTAAACGATGTCATTTAATTTCCCTTGGGTCTACAATAACTGAGTCAACATGTTGTGTGTTTGTGTACAGCATATTTCCATGTGAGGAAATATGGCATGGCAGTCACATAAGCATGAAATCCTGCTATGTTCCCCTCCCCCACTGCGTCAATCATTTGCCCATCTGGCTTTCCTCTTGACAATAAACCACAGGAGAGGGAATTGCAAGGGATAAACTCTTGCAAACAGCTGCCCAAAAGAATTAACCGCACAAAGGACCTTTAACCTCAAAGTGAATAAAAGACAGGAATACTGACCATCACGAACAATGTTTAAAAAAACATTTAACATTTAAAAAAAAAGAAAACTAAGTTCAAGAGTACCTCTCAAATCCATATTCACATAATAAATAATAATATTTATACATATTAATATTAATACATATTTACACATAATAAATATACATTCACACAGAACAGCCTATACATCTTTTCAGGTACTTAAGCTTAGCTGCCTCACCACTGTAATTTTAAGGCTGGAATCCAATTAAAACTTTGGCACACTTGCTAATTACTAGCAGAAAACTTGGCCCCAAAAGCATGTTTTTTTCTCCTTGCTGTTAGGCTTCTGGTCCTTCCCCAAAATGGAGCAGCTACCAGTAATGGATTTGTAATTTGTGATTAGCCAATGGGCCAAAGTTTTTATTTAGTCTGGCCCTACATTTGAAACATGTGCCCTGATTAAAGTCCCACAATCCTACAATTCTTTTTACATTCGTGTTGTTACAAAAGTATTAATGATAAATGTTAATCTTTCTAATGTCTAATCTTTTTAAAACTTAATTTACACTGAACACCTCTGTGATATCATGAACCCCACTCCCAGACACCAATCTTCTTCTTCACAATATAAGCATAATTACAGAGGTATTACTGCGCTGTGTGTATTGTTGATGATGTTTCAAATTAATCAAATTAATGTAATAATAAACCTAAAGATTTAATTCCAAACCATTTTTACTGTATCATATTTTATGATGTCAGTTATGGTCACTACTCTGGGATGGATTCTCATACTTTTCAAATTCATATTTGTGGCAATTTTGAAATTTTGTGGCATATTTCCACTCTACAGAAGTAGGCAAACACAATTGACTAGAGTAGATCAAAAGAGGTGTGTCGACTCAGAATCAGTTCAGGCATAATACCAATATGCAGTGCATGCAACATAAGGGACAAGTGGTAATAACTGTGCGATGTAATGAGATCAATATGTAATAAAAAGTGTGACTGTGCACACGTGTTCACTTTATATTGCATTTGAGCCACTATCACAGCTAAATGCCATTTCCCTGTTCTCCTGCCTCTCTAGTCTGCCACAGGCACATGCGGTTCTGCATCGTATAGTACCATTCAACCTATCTGAGCACACTTCCTGCATTCCATATATTAAAGCAATAACAAGACATTTGCACTGTCACCCTCATAGCAACAGGTAAGAACACAGCACAGGGATTTAATGTGCACTGCAAGCATCCAATAGATCTCAGAAACCAATTGCTAGACCTTGTTCACTTGTTTATGTTAAATATGACAAATCAAAGACAAAATTTAAACATGGACATTAGTCTTCTTCAGTTCATTTAGAATGAGCATGTTTCTCATGAAACTTTTCGAGTAAAGGAATATAAAGCTAATATAACTGTGTCCTTATACCACCATGTTTGGAAACATCTCTGAGGTTCAGTTGAACATGGATTGATATTTGTATGCTTGCACATCTTGACCCTGTCAGTGATGCTGAGATGCTGTATTGATTTTCCTATATAACTTGCCTGATTATCATGATTGCAGTGCAACATAAATGTGAGTGATTGATTGATCAACAAGACACCCACTCGACATGCACTGAGAAAAGCACGGATGAAAAACAACAACCTTTGAACAACCGTCATTTTTGCAACCTGCACCATTCAGAGACCTCAAAATGAAAAAGGCAGAAATTGCATTCCGAGTACAGACAGCTTTTACCCTCTGGTACTGAAGGACAGTATCAGATCCTGCTGAATGTATAAAACACATGAACATCCAAATGAATCATTTCTGTGAAGCAATTGCTCTAAACAAGATGTGTCTCAACAAACAGTGCTACTCAGCTGACAAAATAAAATGTTTTTCTTGAAGAAAGATAAAATGTAGAGTTAAATATGAACTAACTGGTTCAAATGAGTTTCTGTTCATTTGAGGAGGACTCGATGCGATTCATGAGGAAAATCTGTAGTAGAAGACATCTGAATAATGGCTGTCAGTTTTGTTTAGAGAAGTATATTACATAATAACACCATGTGCTACAAACTAAATGGACCCTTCAATTATGTTATTATTAGAACGCAAAGGTTGCCCTAAATTATTTAGACTGTCTCCAGGTGCTAAAGCCCACTGTTAATTCAGACTGATAGGCAAATGTTTTCAAAAAGCATCCGTTGTAGTGTGATGGGTGATGGGAGTTCCTTCGTGAACACGCATCGAACAACAAAAAAAAGAACAACAAACAGTCCTTGTTTCACAGAAGTGGTAACTGGATATAGGCTCTATTCACTTTCATTTGCCCTGTTGTCTGATTCACTAAACCCTGCTGTCTTACATTGGATAAGTTATCCTCTACAGAGAATTAAAGAAAATGTTCCTTTGATTTTTTTTTTTTTGAGAAAGAGAAAAAACAAAATACTAAAGCTTGACAAAGAACACAATGAGGTTTCTGTGGCATGTGTGGCAAACATTATAATTTAAAAGATTCCAGGATGAAGAGTCCACTGTCCATTCTAACTGACTGTAAAACAAGTACAATGGGGAACTATTGCTACAAACTGTTATCAGAATTTAAAGCTTTTATTTGGAATGACAAAGTGTAACTATGTAGCTAATGCAATGTCTAATGTATTGTGTGATGTTGGGGAAAATGCTTTCTGTGTAGCACATATCACCTGTCCTTGTATGAGCTATTGTGATGACTCCTTTACCATAACAAAATTATTAGAAGATAGTGAATCTTTCTGTGGAAAATGCACAAGCTGCCGTTTAACTTCATTAATGGACCGTTTATAACACAGATATTCGGTTTGGTCATGTACAGAACTATAACCAAGATGACAATAAGAACAGTCAACTGCCAAATTAAATTGCGAATGTAAACGACAGACGACTACTGTAAATGAGGTAACACTTCTTACAATTCCTAACTGGAGCGATTACAGGCATGTTTCCCCCAGAGTGAAGTAGAGCCAAAGACAACAGACTCATTTATAGACTGAGGGCTCTATTTTCTGAAATCAATGCCGCACAGTGCATGTGCAAAGTCAATCGTACTGCGTGTGGGCACACTGGTGGGGCTAAATGTTGGTATTTTCTTGACCAGAGGCAAGAACTGTACAGCTCAAAGTATGTGGCACTAGATTACACTGAATATATTGTCAGTGGGTGTGGTGCAGCTGAATTCATTAATAGCCAATCAAATGACCTCTTTTCATTCCCTTTAAGAGTCATGTGTACTGCCAATTTCTGTAGTCTATGGGCTCTATTTTAACAATCTAAGCGCACGGTTTAAAGCGCATGGCGCAAGTGCATTTAGGGCATGTCCAAATCCACTTTTACTAGTTTAACGGCGGATAATCTGAGCGCAAAGTAAGGCGCATGGTTCAAAGGGGCTGTACTTAGTCTCTTAATTAATCATAGGCATGTTTTGGGCGTAATATGAAATAAACCAATCAGAGTGTCATCTCCCATTCCCTTTAAAAGCCAGGTGCGCTTGCACCTTGGCGGACTGCTATTATAATGGCGGATTTGCCAAGTAGTAGGAAAGAACACTTCGTTTTAACCATTATGACATGTATTTTTTTTTAAATATCGTGCATTGTGCACCCGCCTATGTAGGCGCATATTACTATCTTAATAATGCGCCCTTAAAATAACAGTAAAATACTGCGCCATTGACTTAAGACCAGGTTTTTGTTGGTCAATCGCGCAATTATTTTCCGCTCCCTCAAGATAGCAATGCGCCAACAATGCGCCTGACCACACCTCATTTTAAGACCAACCATGGTCGCTCAGATGGGCGCAAGTACATTTGCTATTTAAACAGCGTGGGCGCTGGACGGGAAAATGACAACTGCGTCGGTCTGAAACTAGCAAAGACACTTGCGTTGTGCTTGGCGCCGCTTTGTGCCGGGTGCAAGATAGAGCCCTATGACTTTAATGGAAGACAAAGATAAGGATATACTAATCAGAAGTCACACGACGTTCTTGCGCAGGAAGAGCAGAGTTGGACTGTCACTTTTTTAAAGATGAAATTGGAATAAGTCTCACAAATGAGAGAAATTTGTTTGAAGTTTCTTCTGTCAGAATTAAAACATTGCCTAAACTTTTATTATGTGCCTGTTTGAATTTCCCATTAAACCTGTTGAGATATAGCTTAAACATGTCATGCTATAAAATATGAAATAATGAAAACTCGAAATTTTATTAAATTAAATCCATCATACTATGCCAATTATCCTGTTAACAGCAGTAACATGACTCGGTGTCATTCTTATCATTACAGATGGGTAAAAGAAAAATAAAAAAATACAGTACCCCAATGACCACAGTATAACTGCAGTATAAGAACAGCTATAAATAATAAAAAATAGAAATAAATACAGGAATATAAATTATAAAAAGGCAATGATCAATAAAAGCAAAGTATACATTTTTCCTGGTTCTGGGATTTATATCAAAGTCAGATTTGACAGCATATGATCCACAAATTGATTGGCTTTGAATAGGCTGTGATCATGCAGACATTGCATGGGAAAGCCCTGCGCTGGGCTGTGATTTGCGCCGCAGACCAAATCTGAGCAGGCACACACCAGACGGACCGAAAAATTGCAATGAGCTGCACCAAAATTTCAGTCTGCTTCTCAAGTTTGACTGACACACCCCCAGCAACGACTTTTCTCCCACTTCAGTGCACAGCAAGTCACAAGATTAACAAATGGCTCAGGCGCATCAAAGTCTATGACAAATGTACCACCCTGCCAGTGCAACAGCTCACACCATCCCATGCGCCAGCCAGAAAATAGAGCCCCAAGTTGTGCTCCATATTCTGTTACAGTCATTGCCAGTCATTATCTTGAGAATGATCATGGCTGATTCATTAATAATTAACATATATACGCCATGTACTGTATATGTTGCGGTACATTGATTATCATAGATAACAGAGGTGTTGGCTGCTTTAAATCATTCCACTCTTCAGTTCTTATTTCTATTTTTTCAGCATGAACTGAAACAAAACAACCTAGAGTGCACATGGAAAGAAAGATGTCTAACACAGAACTTACCATTATTATCAACACAAATATTCCCCAGATCCTGTGGGAACAGCATATAAAAGTACCCCAGAAATGCAAAAACGAAAGGGACTAAACAAAGCAGTATTCAATATATTATTATGGAAAGCTTTCTGGAACCATGGGACACCAACAAGTCATCTTTGTGCACAAATGATCAGAGTATCACAGTGGAAAGCAGGGTGCTGTGGAAGAGAGAGCAGCTGTGGGACACTGCAGCCATTTTCAGACTGATAACGGTGTCTGCAAGGGTTGCGGACAGGCCAAGGAAGCAAAGCCATGTATCAAACACAGAGCCCCTGCCGCTGAACACTTATGATTGATCGTGGGTAGGCAGCGTTAATTCAAAGTCAGCAGTGTGATTTGCAATGGCTTATATGGATACCTGACACAGAGGAGCAGCTTGAATTAGAAAGTGTATTCCCATGGCATAAAAGCATCTTTCCCTCCCTGCGGGGACCTCAGACCTTGTGTCAAAGTGAAATCAAAGCCAGGGATGCAAACTGGGCAGAAGAAAGAGAAATGCAATGTGTACGAGTGTCCTGACACTGTGCAGTGTGCAAGACAAGATGCACAGGTGCACAGACCATTTATTATTAAGATGACCTTAATAGTGAAGGGAATCTACTCTGTACATAAGAACACTTTTAAAGTAGTGAGGGAACTCATAAATCATTTTTCTGCATGTGTGTGTGTGCATCTGTGCCTGTGTAAGTGTGTGTCTGTGTGTGCGTCTGTGCCTGTGCATGTGTGTCCGTGTGTGACAGTGTCTCTCTGTGTGTCTACACCAGAGATTTCACTTAGACTGTTTCTGATTTGTGATATCCTGCTAGTGAGTACAGTGTGACATCGGTGTCCATGTACCAGAGAATGAACAAGAGAGCAAGTGACAGTATGGTCTAATGAGGTACAAAAGGGCAGTATGGGATTTTAGAGGCTGTAGTTACACTCATCGTCACCTGGCAACAGAGGAAAGAAGAGGTTCTGGAGAATAGGCTTGGTCCTATCCCATTACTTTTCTGCTCCTATGGTACTTGCAGATATGTTTTTCCAGTTTGTGATGACACAAGCAACAGGGCCAAAGGGAACAGTTTGGCCAGGGTCCAAGATTCAGATACAGATCCAAACACATGTCATGAAATGAACCAAACTGGGAAAACAAGACCTCCACTCACGCTCCTGACATGAGATTACATCATATACTCGATCCATGATGATGTCAGAGCTACAATCATCACCATGATCACCAAGTGTCATCTGAGACAAAGAAGCGCTCTGGAATTTCTCAAAGGTTTAGTTTTATCCCAGCCCACGCTTACAATTTCAGTGCCCGGTGTTTCATATTATTGTAGCACCTATAAACAATGTTACATCATCACCCTCTGCCAGAAAGAGGAGCATCACTGGAGGACAGGCCTCATTCAGTGGTGTCCAGCTGCACCTGCACCCAATCAACACTTTCAATGGATCTCTTCGAGCAATGGGAGATAAGGAGACCAACAGGGTTTCTGTTGAGCAAACAGTCACTGTTTGGTGATTAAGTGGTCTGGAGTGCTCTCTTGTTTACAGATTGCTATTACTGGAGCAGAGGCATGCTTGCTAATGAGTAATGCTAAAGGAAGGAAAGAACAGAGCGGAGGAAGGAGCATCTATTATACAACCTGCAATGGCTAGCTGGAGTAGTGCTGAAATACTGGATTCATAATACTCAAGGGCTACAGGCCTAAATCCTGGGAGCAACACTATAGTTGTCTTCCATCTTCCTGGAGTCTAAATTCAAAATTCCAATCATACACCACAGTTGGATATGGTGAGGTTGCCAACTGTGCAACACTGGAGCATTTCCATTAAAGATTTTATGGTCAGGGAGAGGTGGGGCAACTAAATTACTGAAGACATCAATCAGGAGCCAGCTTCAATACACAGATAACTATGCAGTTTGTAATTGAGTGTAATGTATGTACGTGTAAGTACCCCATCCATGGCATTGCTCTTCTCTGACTAATTTATCTAACCTTCAAATTAACAAAGTCACAGCATGCACATGCTGCCACTCCACACCACAAAGTCTTTAACAGAACAGAACATGGAAATCAATCACAGTTGACAGCCTGCTTCATGTATAAAGCAATGGAAGCTGATATTCACATAGCTGGTGTCAACCTTTGGTAAATTAAAGCAGTATGACTTTTGCCACTTGGATTCCGTTAATTAACCAATAGCTCCACGACCACATAAAAGGACTGCATGTTGTGCATGTACAGTCTGCACTGATGCATTACACTCCGCTTTGCAACGATCCTGTGGAAGCACCCAATACAAATCTGACTTACCATACATGGTATCATCTACATGCTCACTGTGAAAGAGACATATCCATATTTACTTTAACTTCAGGCTCTGCTGAGGCTGAATAGAGAGAAACAAGGCCAGGTTAAAACCTAGTATATGGCTGGACCGGCCGATCAAGTGTGTGACATCATAACTCGGCCAGCCAATGGTGTAACTTCATCACTCAGTCACTCACTCAGTCACAGACATTCGCGTTTGTAGGGCTGGCCCTGCTTTTGCGGTCCAGCCAAAAATTCATTTAGCACATAACCTTCCACAGAGCCCCATCCTGCACCTCTTATTGTCAGAAGATGCATACATTTCCACTGATGAGATCAGAGAAAAACAGCAGATTTTATAGCGTGCTGTGATTTACAGCGAAAGGTAATTTGCAGAGTTGTGTATGCCGCAGTGCTAGCTCTCCATATGTGACGAGCAGAAGACACTGTGGGGAGCTGGGTTATATGAGCCTTGACTGGACAACGAGGGAATGTTTAAGGAGCACACATGTGTCACTGCATATTAATGAAGGGTGACAGGAAGTCATTCCAGACAGAAGCACATTATCAATTAATTTAATCCAATGCTCACTCTTCATCCCTTTATACCCTTATGGCCCCTAGCCTTAATTTGAGCAACAACCAACGTTGACTATCCTCTATCCACCATAAGAAACATAACAAGGTAAAGTTGGATTTTTCTAGAACCGTAAAAATTCAATTCCACATTCTGATCTAGACAAGGCCATTGTACATGCTAGTTTTGGTTCAATCTAAACTCCAGTAATTAGGTTTGATTGAAATGAACAATAATCTAGAATATCCTATATGTAGGATGTATCTTGTAAAACTTTTTTGTTATTAAAGATGTACACATATATTAATGCATAGTTATAACATAAGCTCATAATTTTTAATTTTTTTAATGAATCGGCTATATAGACTAATATTCGGCTTAATTAATATTGTTAATTAATTTTAATTAATTTTTTTAAGCAATCTACTGTAATGGGGCCTTAAACATTTAATTGAGAAGCCAATTAAACCTAACTGAGAAGATGGCCTTAAGGTTCGCGGAATAAACAGATGTTTACAAAAAAATGGCTTATAATGTCTTTAACTTTCAGTTTTGTTGACGTACATACGCCTACAACTGTACACACTACAGAGAAGTCCCACAAGTCAGGCTTTTAAAAAGTTTTTTAAAAGCACCCAAGGAAGTATTCATGGTACTCATTTTGTAAACCTTAGTGAGATTTGTGTCAATTATTTTTTAAGGTGTCAAACAGCCTGCATCCAAATAAAACAAATGTTCGTCATTTTTTAAATGTTTTTTTTATGCTTGAGAACCCCCAAGTTCTGGAAAGGTAAATCTGAAAGGTATATACATTACGTCTCAAACAAGAGCTTTTAATGTGAGGCCTGGAGATGGTCTGCTCTATAGATATGCTTTTTAAATGAAAAAAGTGTTTCTCTACAACTTAATGAACTAACAATATGTTGCAAACATCAATACAAGGAATGCAAATCTCATAGCTGAATTACAAGCTAAATATGTTTTTGTTTTCGACAGAGGCTCAGCTGTTTTGGCCCTCGTTGAGTTAAAGTGGATCTGCACCTTTAGCGAAGGCAATTCCCTTTGTGAGTACGGCCTGACCTGAGAGCGAATGCACCAGAGAGCAGTGGGCAGCTGCATGCATTTTCTGCATCAAATAAGCCATTACTTTACACAGTAGTTTTACAATCCTTGAGACAGACTAATCCCAGTAACTAGGCGTGGACTGGCCATCAGGAAGTTCAGGAATTTTCCCGGTCTTGTGAGGGCCGGTCTTTTTTTTTCCAATTAAGTCAAATTAGGTGTCAGGTGATCATTACATTAATTCAACTTTGAATTTTTGCTTTCTGTACACACAAACATGGGAAAACCTTGGAAAATTAGTTTAATCGTTTTACATATTAGCCTGATACAAACAATACAAATGAACAGATTGTGTTTTTTTATTTTTATTAATGATTCGTTGATCGACAAACAGTTTGAATATGGTGTATCAAATTTGGGCCGCTTGACAGCAAATTCCCGGGCTGCTTTTTGTTGTCAGTCCGCCCCTGCCAGTAACTCAGTCTTATGACACAGAATAATTACATCTGAAAGTCGTCCTCACAGATCACACAAATTAAAAACAAAAACAAGAAGCAGTTAGACCCCAGGGAAACTTGTGGCACCAAAAAGTAGACTGCTTGTGTCAGGTAATTATTATCTTCATTTTTGGTTTACTCCTTTTGTGTAGATATTAGAAGTAAGAAATGTCTTGAGTGCTTACCAGGTCTGCTTCAGACAGCTCTTTCCATCCATTCACAAATGAGCTAACATGCAGTGCACTCCCAGTCAGGTTGTGTTGCTGACATGTTACATAAAAATATGAGCGGAATGAACATCATTACTGGGCACAAGAGAGGTGGGCTTATGCTACATTGCAGCTTCTATACAGTAACAAGGGAAGGGGTGGGGAGCGGGGGGGGGGGGGTTGTTGATGTAAATAAACTCTATTTTCCCACAAGCTTTCCTACAGCCCTGTTGCCCAGGATGGATGAAGACCTCTGTGCATTATGCTCCTGTGATGATACAGGGCTGACACACAGATCTCTCTTTCTCCTGGCTGTACCCATTAATCTGCCACACGAGTGACCTTGGCTGGGTGCCGTCACCTTGATTGCTCTGGCTGAAGAGATGCACGATCGCTGCCACAGAGGCCATAAAAAGGGCCTTCATTTTAGAAGATCGGGGCCTGGGTTTGGAAATAACTCAATCAGGGCCACCATTGACTCGTCTAATATGCCTCAGGAATTATATCACGCAAAACAGCCTGTGGTACAGTGTGCTGTGCTCCCTGTCTTTCCACTTGTATGTGAACAAACCATGAATTTTGTGGCACATGTATGCTATTCCATCGAGATAAAAATTACCGGAAAATAAACAAATTGGTTAATTGCTCATCCCTTTAAACGGCCCCCCTGGTAAAGCTTAAAAGAATGATAGAGTAGAAGATCCTTTTGAAGCAAAAGCACTTTGTGTATTTGGAACATAACAGCAGCTCTGAGTGAGTGAGTCAACCCCACTGAAAGTAATTAATGGAGTCATTGGGAAGAGACTGCCAATAGGTTTTCAAAAGCCTCAGACAGCAGCATGCAAATTAGAGGACACTAGGAGTTACGACGGTAACCTTTGCCCTCAGACAGTTAAAAAAAATGCATTAATTACTATTGGACTGAAAGCTTGTGTGTGGTTGAGCCAAAATGACCCAGTTACCTCAGAGTCTGCACAAGTACTAGGCCTTCCTGTAGCTTATGATGTATCTTGCTTGACAGATCACCTGGTTTCATGTGTCCGGGGAGAGATAACGTTCCGGGGATAATCCTTGGGTGATGGCCCGGGAGTAAAAACCCGGACAGACATAAATCCGAACTGCGCAGCGTAACACAAAATGAAGGGTGTCCGTACAGCTCTGACTAATCCACAGCTCGGTGTCCCCGTGGGGCACGGGCTTAATGGCTCCATCACCCGCATTCTCATTAACACTCATTCCACACAATCTAAAGCTAATGGCCTAATAAAAGCAGGAGCAGTGAATGCGTTCACAGTAAAACACAGAGTTAGGCCCTCCCTAGCATCGGCTCAGAATCGTCTCAGAATCCAAACACGCAGCTGGGGATACATGCTCTGAAGAGGCTGAAGTGAAAATGGACAAAGACTTTGTTGCAGTTCCATACATTTTTCAGCATCTTTAAGCATTTGAATCAAGGCAGCTGATCCAGGGCTATGTCAATCCAACACGTAAGGATCCAGCATATATTGGATCCAAATATAAAGTGAACAAGTGTGACAAAGGCAGGCAAAAACCTGGAAATAAAAAACCTGCATCACATTTAGTTTCTTTTTTGTTTTGTTTTTGTCAACCTGCACATACAGCTCTCTCTAGACCTTTAACCTGAACTCTTGTGAAAATGGATGTTGATCTGGTTAAATGCAAACACATAGCAGGTGATTTTTACTGTAACTCTTTGGAGGAGGTCACTGCATTTCCAGGCTAGCGTTAAAGGACAGGGAATAGTGAACGCCAAATAACATATACTAACACACCCAGAAAAAAATCAATCAAAAAATCCCTTTGCACAGCCTTTTATTCATATATATTACTGTATGCATTTAGAGCACAAAAAGATGAGCAAATGAGTTTTATTGCTAAGCCATTATTCAGCACAATGACTTCATTGCTCAAGGGGTTTAAAACATAAAATCATACACTTGCCTCAGTAAAAGTAAGCTGGCCAAAGAAAAGTGGGCAATATTCAACACAATCACAATGCTTAAATACACTGTTCACTCATCCTTCCGTGACAGTCAATTCAGACATTTTAAGCAGCTGTCAACATAGAAATGTCTTATTCAATGCATTCCGTTATACGTTTGTGAATGCTATAGTCTAGGTCTACCTCCTCAGAATGCATTAGTCAATATTAAGTGGACAGCAGTAAAGAGGAGCTGCTCTTCGGGAGCAGATCTCCCTCAATCACCCTATTTCACACTCAAAAATTCATATTGATAGGGCCGTCTGGGTAGTGAGGTATAAGCACTCGCCTACCACCGCAGAGACCCAGGTTAAATCCTGGGCAGCGGTACTTCCGGCTTGGTCAGACGTTCCTACGAACACAACTGGCAGTGTACGCAGGTGGGAAGCCGGTGAGGGTATGAGTCCTGATCGTTGTATTAGCGACTCCTACTGGTTGGTCAGGGCGCCTGTTCAGGAGGGAGGGGATCTGGGGGAGAGTGTGTGAACCTCCGCACGCGTTACGCCCTCGCTGTCAGGTGAAAAGAAGGGGCTGGCGACTCCGCATGTATTGGAGGAGACATGTGCTAGTCTACACCCTGAGAAAAGCTTTCCCAGAAGAGTGGAGGCTGTTATAGCAGCAAAGGGGGGTCCAACTCTGTATTAATGCCCATTGTTTTGGAATGAGATGTTCAACATGAATGATTAACACTGCAGTCCATCAATCTCTGCTTAGAGACGGTTGCTATATAGTACTTCCTGACATCTAGCTCCGAATTGTTTGCAACAGTATAGCTGATTGCAAGAAACTTTAGTTAGCTAGCTAGCTACAAGTTACAAAGCTACTGTAGGCGGTTAAAAGCTGCTGTTGGGGAACTTGCTAAACATGAAACGCGTTATCTTGAACATTTGGAGGAGGGGGGTTATTTTTATTCCATTCCTCAAACCAAAGACAAACTCGGAAAAGTGTCTGTTGTGGATAAAACTTGGACACATGCAGTCGATATCACAGACAGATACAGCAAGCTACATTTGCATGACGGCAAACTTTATTTTGCCAATTAATAACATTAGATAACATGTCTAGTCTATTAACTGGAGTTAGCCAAGTGATTAAATCAAATCAAAGTTTATTTTTCACATGCATCGTTAACGATACAGAAAATGGGCAGAAATGCTTAACATCAGCCATCGTTGTGTAGCATGAGAAAACATAGCTAGTAGTGAAACAATAAGGGAAATAATTAACCAAAATCGGAAAAGTGGCTGCGTTTGTTACCATGTTGGTGGCAAGTGTGTGCACGAGTGTTTGCTGCCCCCAATCTTGCATAAAGAGCACATCCACATTAATCAGGAGAAAATAAGTATAACGTGTGTTCATATAGATATATATGCATTTCCCTTTTTTTTTAAATTGGGTGGGTTCACCATTTTCAAATCTGGCAACATGTTCACTCATGTATTTGAACTATTATTAAGAGGTTGTCGTTATGATCTTTGTAGAACTATAACTTTAAAGCCAATGGGAGCAAAGTGCTTTTAGTCCTCCATCATCATCTTAAACACATAGACTGGAATGCAGAATGAAGCCCCACTTCAGCAGAAGGAACTAGAACCTTATGAAACCATTTTTTTTAATCAAATAGGAATTAGTCAGAGGTAATACAGGGTTATTAAAGCACAGTTCTGACGCAAGAGCAAAGAAGTGGTCTTCTGGTGGAACTTTATCAAGGGAATTTAGAATTAGACTTGTTGACAGAAAAACATGACCTTAGTTTCTCAGACACTATTTATAACCACGTTTCAGAGAAATTATCAGAGCGTACAGAAAATTTAAATTACTGAAGTCATAATTTTCTTTGCATGTGACAAAATCACCATGGTGAATTAGAATACTAACCAGTAATTGTACATCTGTAGTCAAACAAAGCCACAATATAAATGAAATTTAATGGACAATGTTCTCTTTCTTTTCTACCTCCAATATACAATATTTGTAATCAGTACCAAAAAAATATATAATTTATTTAAAAAATGATCAATAATATTGAATTGTGGAGCACTTCTCGGTAATGATTGGGTCTCTGCAATCCCAACATAATGAATGAAGAAGTCAACAGATTATCAATATTAAGTCATTTTAAGTTACGTTGATTTAATTTAGAAACAGAAGGCTCCATTCCTGTGTGAGGTGCTGCTGTTTTACTGTTCAGCATGGTACTGTGCTTGGGCACTTCAGATTCAGTAAATATCCAAATAATAAATAAAATGGTTAGTTCATGGTTAGTTAATGGTTCTTAAGTTTGTCCTCAGCAGGTATTTTTACTCATGAATGCTTCTATTCGAAAAACATTTTAGTTGCATAAATAGGCAGGAGGTCAGGGCTGGGGCTGCATGTTCCAATTACATCTGTGAGGCAGTCTGACCATGTTTTCTTTGAAAAACAGCCATCACTGAAGAAGAGCCATGTATAATAGTGCATTGTATACAAAGGTTATGCTATGCTTTCACAATGCTGCGCAGAAGATACACATGCTTGACAAGACTCAAGACAGCACTTCATTGCACAATACCACATCAGCCAAAACACACAGGACAAAGAGCAGAAACTCTGTGTGATGCCACGAAACATGACCATTGCCATGACATGAATGGTCATGAAAGGGTAAGGAATGTAAAGCACTTAAATAATACAGCAGCACTGTACCAAAGGGCACCATCACTAAACTACATCAGGCTTAGGCAAGATTAAATCTAGCTGCAGCAGAGACTTAATACATCATATTTGTGAGATTTGAGCATTGAGGACCAATCTCAGGCTCATGCATCCAGTTTCGGAAATCTCACTCGTTTCAATGAAATCGGCCATGTTGGCTATTCACATGGCTTTGTGCGTTTTACATCACCCTCCAGGCATTCTGAAACTTGAGATCTATGCTACAATTTGCTTTATTCTTATTTAGTATGTATACCACACCCTGTGTTACATCGATACATCACATTCTTAAATGCGAGCAATTGTTTGATTCACATTTAGTCATTTTTAACATTATCTTGTGCTTATTTTTGCAACTGTCAAAATATACAAAAAATGTTTTAAGGCTTTTAGTCATTGAGATTGAAGGACAGTACCTTCCTAGATGCAATCAATGTACAACAACAAAGTTTATTTTTAATCAGTGCAATTTATGCTTGCATAAATGTAAAGATGTGCACTGTTTACAGGTAAAAACAACTAGAAGTATTAGAAATTAGTGAATTGAAGACAGACATTACTCTTTGACACCAAACAATTTTCTGGGACAGAATGCCTGTGTTTCACACTTCAAGGTGAAAGGGAAAAGACCACATTTATGGTTCTCTATTAAGGAATATTGATTGGGTAATGACTGCAGTGTGCTTTGCAGCAACATTGTTCTCTGAATAGGATTCAATCGGCCTTTGGAGACAACTGGCATTCTCTCATGGCCATTTGCTTCTACGACACCATTAATGTGAGCATTAATACCGGCCACTAATACTGCATGACAAATGCTGTACTCAAAGCTGACTGTAAAGTTATTTTTACATGGAAACAACTGCTCAGATTAAATAGGCCTACAGGAAAGAATCTTAAGCGTATCCTTCAGAGAGTGCACCTGTGAAGCCAGGCTCATTGTCATATTAGCTTTTTCAGCTGAACCCACATTGCTGTACATTTACAAAAACCTTTTGGGGTAGAATTTCTGTTCATGCGCTTTGTTTGAAGATTTTCTGTGCATCCTTATGGGTCATTGTAATGACAACAGCATACAAGAGCATACAACTTCCTGACCGTGTCATTAAAAGATTAAATATTAATCCAATACAATCCAATTTAGTATCATGATGCAATTTATTTCATATTGTTACTGTTCTATAGGGCATAATTCCCACAAGGGATATAATATTACATGCATAACTTCATGGATATATTGGGCATGAACCTACCCATTGGAATTGCTAAGATTACAACAGGTTTGGGGGACAGTAGCTTGATATCAGTATGCACATAAACAGAGCCAGTTTGAAGCACCAATTATTGCTTGGCTGGGATATATATAATAATCAATTATTCTCCTGGATGCATTTTTGTATATGAGGGATAATATTATGGGGTTCGTGGCAGGCGCAACCATTTTTACCACTGGCCTATCAGTGGTAAAAATGGCAGTGAGGAAACATTTTTTTACATTTTGTTTTCAGTTATTTTAATTAACTTTCAAATACACAATAAAGATTGAAGAAAATAAAAAATGTCCTCTCCCTTTTAAGGAAAAAAATTAAAACCCGTTATTAGGCTACAATCCGCCTATTTGACATTTCTGGGTATGTAAACCGAACGTAGGGGTAACTTTTTTTCCAGTATCTTAGTTCTACTTAGTTCTTACAGAAAATGGTGGAATTCAGAAGCACTCACTGCTCCGACTCAAGAAGAAACAACCCCATTTGTCCTGTCATTATTTCCCTGATGACGAGCACCAAAGAAAGTTGTGGATAAGGGCTATCATGGGAGATGAAGGAAAGGGGTTTGTAGTGAAAAAGGCAGCACTTTTGTGCAATAGTAATTTGCTGCAGGCACACAGCCCCATAACAAAAAGCACCACCAGTAGTCTATGTATATATAAAATCTTAAAAGGCAAATAGCTTACAAAGGAAATATATTAAATCACAAGGAAAACTCTCAGATATTAAAGTGCCTCTAAATGAGCAAGCTAGACAGCTGTGAATCCCTCATTCATTCATAAGCCAGTACTGTGGTGCTGACACTTTCATGAATTAGTATTACAATTCTGTTTCATCTTGGGTCAAAATAGTCTCACATTTCTGTCATGGATAGCTAGCTAGCAGACTCATTTGCTTCAAAACTACAGCTGTGTCTATCTATGGTCAAAGCTAAATCATAACAAAGCTGTCTTCATTCCATTGAGTGCATGGCCATTGAAGCCAAACCTTTTAAAAAAGTCCACTCATCACTATTATTTTTGTTTTGGCATTGATGGCTTTCATTCCTATGTAATGAGATGCTAACAACATAGTAGCCTATAATGTTACTTAAATTTGAATAAATGTTGTGTATATTTACAGAAAACTGCTTAACTAACTCAGTGTTGATGTTACTAAGATACTCAATGTAAAACAATTGTCCTCATCCATTTTAGCTTCTGCAATCACAAGTTGATATTGATTTTTTCCTTTGCATAATATTGAGTATGCTGCTGCTCCCCAGGGTTGCGTGTGCACCTCAGCTGTGACATTGTTCAGGGACTGGTCAACTATGATGATGTACAATAATGGCAAAGGGTGCATATTTGGTATGACATAACACCTACTGTAAATTAATGAAATAAAGGACATGGGGTGTGCAAACAGTTGGCCTACTTTCTGAATTAACAGGCCTTGCCAAAATGACTTTGGCCCATCCAAAATTGAAATCCAGGCACCACTACTGGTTTATGGGTTGTCAATACCATAACTTTCCACACCTGAATAAAATTATAGAATTTTGGCCAAAGTTAATTCCTTATTTTTTAATTTGTATTGAGTGTTCAGCCCTCTAAATGCCCAAACAAATTATCAAATGGAAAAAGGAACACAGGAACATCTCACTCTGTCTCAGTTTATGACAAAACTGGTTTGCAGTCCGTATTATCAGACACTGGCTTAAAATGTTCAGTACTATAAAAAAAAACATGCACTAATTCGCCTTGGCTTTACCTGTCTACATACAGATACCGCCTATTACTGTGGTCATTTTTCCATTGTTCAGGTTAATTTGCGGCTGCAATGTAGGGGACCTTTCAACATAATGAAAGTGATCACTGTAACTGATGATAATATTTTGTTAATACAGGATTCCATCAGATCAGCTATGATGTCTGAACGTCACCAATCCAGAAGGCCCGGGTTTAAAGATAAAATCCCATCACACTCCCGTTCTTTAAGAAGCCTCAAATCCCATCTCAAGCTTTAAATAATGATGTTGTATACATCTTAGATCAGCATGCTGGGGCCTAGCAAACAGCAAGAATCAGGACACAGAGTGAAAATCCATAGCGGCAAACAGAAATGTCACACGACTGTTCAGCCCCATCTCCTGCAGTTGCATATTTAAGGGACAGGCCTGTTGCTCTTAGCTGCCACCACCAGTCTGTTCTTTGTTTCAGTGACCTCAGGTAGCCTCTTCATGTCCTTGGAGGTGCCCTTTGATAGCGCTTCCAACATTGGGCGCTGAGAATGGGCTTGACTCCTTTCAATTCATTGGAATGTAAAGGATATTAAGCTTTCTGAGCAGCAAAAAGGACAGATGACTTGGAGTTGGGGCGGGGGGAGGGGGGAGTGCTTTGGATATTGGGCAGTTCCTTTTGGCTTCCACACTTTGCTTTTGCCATCACTGACACAAGTGAATCTTGGTCTCATCTGTCCACAACACCTTTTTCCAGATCCATGCAGGCTCATTTATGTACTTGTAATTCCTACACGGTGAAACCAAACTGTATAAAAATATCCTTTAATAAAAGCTGAGAATATGAACTTCAGCCACAAGTAGTCTGGAGTACAGATCCAAATCAATAACAAATATGTGTTTGCCCCAAACATTATGGAGCTCACTGTATTCATTCATCCTCAACATTTTATCCAGGATATCCATGCAATAAAAAACAATTTCATAAGATTTATGCCATTCTTTCCCACTAATTCTGGAATACGGAAGATTAATCTAACTCTTTGTGGAAATATTAATCCTCAAAAACAATCTGGAGATGTTTGACTGAGGCTGTGATTTATCTTACTATAGGAGTGTTTCATGGTGCCCATTAGTAATACTGAGAAAATGTTAAACAACCTGTGAATAGTGAAGAGAAAGATTAAGACTGAAACATTTCGGTTTGAAAACTATTTTCCCCACAAGGCTGAAATTTTCAGGAAGAAAATTCTGCTAAATACGTAGAGCACTGTTAAACACTAAATGTGATATTTGATGGTCACATCACACAAGACAGGCTGAGCATAGCATATTTTTATTTGAGGTCATAATTATTTGCTGGGTACTATAATATACTATTACACAGGTTAAACAAAATATGGAACGGCAAATGTTAATGTTCTACAAAAAAGGAGATCAAACACCAATGTAAATGATGCAATGCAATATGTTGCTATGTCTAATGACGACATGGCTGATTTGAATTGTTGAAACAAAACAAAAAATATTAAAAGCATCATTAATCGATTATGGTTTTAGAATGCACACAAGAACATGTATCATTCCTTTTTGACACTGATATCTGATTGCATTATATCATGAAATTACACCTCAAACCTATTTCTGCAACAAAAAAAGCAAATTAATTCAGAGCCACTGAAATTTATTTTCTTACCAGATACCCTTTGATTGTGCTCAATAATAAAGTAAATGAGAAGATGAACTTTAAAATTCACTAAGAAAGAGGAAATCGCTGTAATAACTTATTACATTAACTGGTGGTTATTACATTAATCCTGGGTTACTTCTTTAAAGAAAAAAATGTAATACTTCAACTGTTAATGTAATAGCATGCCAGAATTTCTGTCTTTCGTTATATCAATTGTCACACTTTGCTACATAAATAGAATTGCACTGGAAGGCTCATCCAGATATAGAAACACTACAGCATGAACCCGCCTTCCTGGATCGTGGCCTTATCCTGGCAGAAGGGCTTGCAAGGTTTTATAATCCCCAGAGCTCTCATCTCAGCCTTATGTACTCTCGCAGGGTCTCTCAAGGCAAACAGGTCTGGGGTGAGGTAAAAAGAATGGACCCTGATCAAAACCTCTATTATGGAAGCTGTGGTCCAAAGCTAATCAGGTGGAAACCCAAGGACCCGTTATTGGACTCCAGCAGTGAGGGAGGCTGTCAAGCTTAAGGAGACTTTCCAAGCCCAGTTGGCATGGAGGACTCCTTATGCAGCAGATGAGTATCATCAGGCAAAAATGGCTGAAGCCGCTGCAGTTGCAGAAGCAAAAGCCTGGGCATGGGAGGAGTTTGGAGAGCCTGAGAGAACTTTCGACTAGCTCCAAAGTGGTTCTGGAAAACCATTTGGCATCTCATGAGGGGCAAGTGGGACACCATGAATGCTGTTCTTAGCAAAGATAGTGAAACTCTAGCCTTAACTCAAGGTGCTGGACAGAAGGCTCCAACTGATAGTCGAATATCAGGGTCAGCAGGCACAAAGTGGATTTAGTCCAGACTATGGAGCAGCGGACCAGATCTTGCAGATATTTGAGAGGGTATGGGAATTTGCTAATCCAGTATACATGTGGTTTTGGATTTGAAGAAAGCATATGACTGTGTTCCTTGTGCTGTGGGAATATGGGGTGCCGGGTGTTGCTACCATACACTATTTGGTCCCTGTACATTTGGAGTGAGAGCTATGTTCACATTATTGGCATTAATTCAAGCTTGTCAATGTGGGTATTGGACCCCACCCAAGGTGCACCTTGCCTCCCCTCTGGTTCATGATATTCATCGACAGGATCTCAAGGCTCAGCCATGGTCTGGAGTGTGTCCAGTTTGGGACACAGGGGTGGCACCCCTGCTGCTTTGCGGTTCCTTTTGGCCTCGTTGTACTGTGACCGTCGATGCACACTAAAATGGTTTGCAGTTGAGTGTGATACTGTTGGGATCAGCACCTCCAAGTCTGGGGCTATGGTCCTCTCCCAGGAAAACATAAAAAAGGCAAAGCTCTTTATTTACTAGTCAATCGTAATTCCTACTTTCACCTATTGTCATGTGCTATGGGTAGTGACCGAAAGAGTGAGATCATGAATACAAGCGGCCAAAATGGGGACCTCGGAGTAGAGCCGCTGTTCCTCCCCATTGAGAGTCAGTCAGTTGAGGTGGTTTGGACATCTCGTAAGGATGCCCCCTGAGCAACTCCCTGTGGAGGTGTACTGGGCACTGGGCACATCCAGCTAGAAGTAATGGAAGCTGGAAGTAAATGTAATGGAAGGAGACCCAGAAGCAGACCTGGGAAACACTGGAGGGATTAGGCCCCTACATCTCCCAGCTGGCATGGGATTGCCTCGAGTCTCCTGGGATGAGTTGGAGGATGTTGATGGGGAGAGGGACATCTGAGCAGCTCTACTTGCCCTGTTGCCACCGCAACCCTGACCAGGATTAAGCAGTTAGAAAATGTATGGATGGATATCTATGACATGAACCTTCACAGACGCATTAACATCAGACCAGGGCAAAATACATTTTGAATTTCAATTACTGTTTTACTATTGTTTTATTGAAAATATAAGGAGGGCTAGATGGCTGGGGTTTGCACTTTTGGAGATATTCCATTGAACAGCATACTGTACCTTAGGTATATGAAAGGATTTTAAAAGCGCACACACGCACACACACACAAACACAAAGCCTCAAGGTGCTACTTGTTTTCCTGTGCACATTATTGTCCGCCCATCTTCACTGAGGGAATACACATATCTACTTCTCTACAGTCTAACTAAACCTATTATTCATTCTGCTACAGGGACATTAATGCCCCCTTCAATACCTTCCATATGACATCATAGATCTCCTCACTCATTAGGTGATGTCCACCTCCATACACAAGACCTAAAGGGTACAGGACAGGATAATGGTGACTTGCATTAGTTATTCTTCTGTATCTGTTTGACAAACTAAATACTGAAATTAGTAGAATATATATCATATCAATATTCTATTGAATGAATACATATCTTACTAATGCTAATTTGATGGTGGTCTCCAACCCTATGTTTGCCAGATTAAAATTTTTTGAAAACCATACAACATGCACAACTAGGAGTTTAATCGCGACCAAGGTGGGCAGTTGACTAAACCAATTGGGTACTGAAAGCCGACGCGGGTTTGGGGAGCTACTGAAGCAGATCACAGTGGCTGAGACACAGATTTATTTCCAGTAACAGTACATTTTTTCAATTAATTACTAACATTATAAGAAATTATTAATTACATTATATTTTCTGGTCGGGACCACAAACTTGACCGTTAAAAATAATTTGAAAGACATTATGGGCAAACCCTGGCCATTAGGGCAAGCCTGCCTGGTCCTCGGATAGGCTCATCAAAAGCAATGTCACGCATGTATTAAAATTCAGTTTGATTCAGTTCAGTTTAATTTCAGTCAAAGTAGACGCACAGTCTGTAGACAGACACGTTAGCTAGCTACGTATTACCTTAATGCTATAGTAATGCATTAATGTAATACGTATGCATTAATGCATTAAAGTATTTTTTTCTTAATTGGTTTAAAACATTCACTGTTTTTATTCCATTATTCATTTTTACAAGTCAATAGGTGAAGCAAACACTTCATGGCGTGAAAATACAAATCATGCTCCTTCACTTAATTTGCCTAACCACCCCCAATCCAAAATGGGGACTTCAGAGTAGAGCCACTGTTCCTTCGCATTGAGAGGAGTCAGTTAAGGTGGTTTGGACATCTTGTAAGGATAACCCCTGAGCAACTCCCTGTGAATGTGTACTGGGCACTAGGCACATCCATCTGGAAGTAATGGAACCCCCTTCTTTGAATGTAAATCTAAATTTCAATTTTGGTACTTTTATTTTTTAATGAATCACATATGCAAATGGGATTGAACAGATACTATTTTCCATCGCACCTTACCTGATTTTTACAAAGTATCCATTTATACAGATGGATATATACAGGACAAATTCAGGTTTGGCACCCTTGCTCAAGGTCTAAAACTGCAGCACTCCAGCAGGGAATTGCACCTACAATCTTTGGGTTATAAACACAGTCCTGTAAACATTATACTACACTGCAACCCATTATAAGATACTAAAGAAAGCCTCAGAGTCCACATCAATAGCAAAATAACAGCCAAGACCTTCAGTTGACTGTACAATTAGGTTCCACACTGTGAATGTCACTTCATGGTACATTTATAACTTATTTGGTAATATACTTCAAAATCTCCAAGATTGGTAGAAACACAAAATATTGGGCATTTAAAAACCTTACTTCAATATTTGGGGACAAAGTGATCCCTGAACTTTTGGTATCAATTTGTCACAAAGTAACGAAAGGTTGCTATGTAACCATAACCTTGTGCACCAGCTAGATGAAACTGTTCCCTCTGTACAGTCAATTCATACCCCTGCAATATTCTACGGCCATACAAAGCTGCACCTCTGCCAAATAAGCTGTCAGATCTTCCGTTGACCCATAACTCACAGCTGAGATGTTGGGATAATGTCGTGGCTCCACCCACATGCAAAAAAAAACCCCACTGAGAAAAGTCATTCGGCAGCACAGGCTGCCCTCAAGCCATAGCCGTAAACCAAGCAGTCTGCCATAAATCAGTAATCCCATCAATTAACGACTGTCCGCATTCAAACAGATATAAAAATATAACTTGCGATCGTAGATGTTGACAATGTAGCTGCCAGTGATGTCACCAGTAGTGGCAGAGTCCCTTAAGTGTGAGCACAGAGGTGTACAGATGGCAATGCGGTGTCTTGGTTAAACAGTGGGGTTTATGAGATCATATCTCAGATTACATGTGCTGCTAATGCACTTGTTGTCTGTTTAGGCCACCCACCTTAGGCGCATTGAGATGTTCAGCATAAAATAAGGACTCCTGAAAACCCACAAAGGTCAAACATAATTCCATTCCCTTTGAAGGAACCAGTTTTGTGGGCTGATTTATTCTGGAGATTCAAAAGGTACTGCATTAGAGCACTGTACATGAAGTACAGAAAGGTTTACCGCTGTCCCTCAAACCAATTAATTAATTTATAGAAGCTAACACTTGTGACCGTATGTTCCATACATCCTGGCCCCTCGTCAATAAGGATCTACAACCCGTGCAGACACCAGGAGGGAACTGAGCCAACAGCATGCACTTAGAGTAATCCTCCAGGAAAGCAGAAAGGGGAAACAACTAGAGCACATCTAAACATTGAGGCGAGACTGAATGAATTTTCTTGTCTGCGCTTAAGTTGGATCTGGACAAAGATCAGCATTTCCTCCCCGGTGGATTGCAAAACAGTAAACAGGTGGGAGAGCTGAGAGACAGATTTTAATATGGTTCACCCTTGAAGGAAATGAGAGGGTCTTGGTCCTTGGGAATTTATGAGGAAGCCGATGGAGGAGGCTCTGAGAGCCAGTACTGATGACTACAGTATCACAGGCAGAATCAATTTGAATAGCTTGGACTTCCGCGTCTGAACTAGCCATGAAAAAGACCCTTGAGAACTGGCATGCTTTTTAGCAGAGGCTTCAACATCACCAAGGGAAACCAGAGTGGAAAAAAACAAGAGAAGTTAAACTGTGTTTTCACGCTGAGAAAAAAGGTTGTGAAAAAATATGTTGTATTGTGAATAAAGTAAGCTTGAATGCAAGATTTCTCCAAATTTCTTTAGGAGTATCACTTCCACAGTTATCTGTGCCAGGTCTAACATAATTAATTTGAAATGGTCACCAGCACACCCAGACTACTGTGTACAGAAATAAACTACATAAAACCAGAATGCTCCTGTGAAAGAGATGAAGAACATTGTGAATTGAAACATTAACAGTGTAATTGTATCTGTGAAAGCACAATGTATCCATGCAGCATTATAGTGTTGTGCAGAACCATACAATATTTCAACATAGTGAATGATATATAATACTGTAATGTCTGATAAAATATTTTAAAATAAAACATTTTATTGACACTATGTATCATGACAATGCCTTACAACTTTACAGGACATGAATACAAATTAATGAATCTTATTCAGTCTCTTTCTTAATACTTATTTTGCTTTTAAATGGTATAAACCCGTCACTATAGATGGCTATGCATGTTTTTATATGGGGCATATAGAACATAATTATATTTTCATGAACACCTTCCTGTGTTATATGGGTTTTGCAAGGTCTTCATCTAGCAATGGATTTGTTAATAAAGGAAAGACAATGTTAGAAATGTCACCTTGATAGTCATTTCATTTATTTCCATTTTCAGTGACAGTGCTCAAAACTAATTGGTAAGACGTACCTCTAGTGTTGGGCTTACAAGGTCAGATCAGCCTGTCACATCATGTAGTAATTTACACTGCCACTGCACAAGTGAATATGTACATTCCCGTTGTTCTTAAAATTAAACAAAGGCATCTAAAGAATATATACAAAGAACTATGGTATTTTTCACATCGCACCCCTGGCTCTATATGAGTTTCTTTATGTTATGCAGTAGAACAGCCTTCACTAATTTGTGTTGTGTCACATTCCAATGTCTAGTCTACTCAGGTACAAATCCATCAGCACTCAAAGGGGACACACCCTAAAATTACTAGTAATTCAGTAATTATGATTTTGGCACAATTTCATCATCTGTCTCTATCATAAGTGCATTTCCAAATTTGTTCTGGAAGCAATGTGTTGCCTAGCTGTCACTAAGGACACTTTATCATACAATTGTGGCGCAATAGTGTGACGTGTGAAATGTGTTTCACAAAGGACTTTGTGAAGGCAGAAAACACATAAGTTATGTTAAGTAGTAGATCCAAACCCAAAAGAGATCACTTTGTTTTTGCAGCAAAGGGAAGCTGCAAGCAACTTTGAAATGACATTGAATAGATGCCAACTAATGACATTAATTCCAAAAATGGCAGGCCTGCATTTGGCAAACCTGTCTTCTACACCACTCATTCTTCAGACTTCAGCTAAGTATTGTTACTACACCAAAATCTGCTAATCAGAATGGCCCAACAGAGCCCCTGTCATTGACATCTAAAAAACAAGATTTAAAAAAGTTCCGAGTTTTCTCAGCTAAAAAACAGTTATTAGATTGTTAAATAAATGTTCATATTAGCTTTGAATATGATGTTCCACTTTTACAGTGACTTTAAAAATGTATCTCCTTGCAACGCCTCATTAAAACTCTGCCGTTACACTATTTCTCAGTCTTGATTTTATATGAACACAAAACTTTTTAAGATAAGAACAAGACATGCTGAACAAAGATGTATGGTGCTGAAACTATTTTTATTGCAAATGTTGTGTTACCTGTGTAAACTGCAATGACTAATAAAAACCGAACAGGCTGAAATGTAACATTTTCACTGCCCTATTCATAAAAGTTGCAGCACTTATTTCTTAATTGCTGTAGTGTTCAGTGTATTTAATGAAGTGAGAACAATATGTTCTCAATGTTTTTATCAATTGACTTTAACCCATAGGTGTAGTTGTTTTAAATATTTTCAGCAGATGGGGAATATACCATAGATGCTGGGAGAGAGGTACCACTGATATTATTATTGTACGAGTGGATGGGTTGGACGTGTTATTGCATGGGCTGCAATGTGCAGATGACAGTAAGTGTTCACTGATGGATCCTTGACTCAGCAATACTACAGCAACAATGTTACCATCTTTCACATTCTGTCTTATATTCAGTCCAAGTAATGTCCTTACATTTAAGCATGACAACACAAAGCAACTGCCTCGATTTTTTTACTGCCTTGGAACAATATGCATGTGATGTGACTGCCGGCCCTAAGCACTCAACAGAATATCAATGGAACGCCCCTGCGGTGCTCTAGATTGGCGTGCGTATTGCGGTGACCACAACAAGACCACAACCATATGCACTCGCCAGCAGCGTGTAGAGGAATGTGCTTTCAGATTGAAATAAACAGTTTTTTTTTATGTTTATGCCAATGTCAGATATGAGACAAGGAAAATGGATGATTCACAAGACAAGTTTACAAATGGGCCACCTTGGCTTTTCACCCTCTTTGATTGGATTGTGGTTTTGAAAATCAATGCTTTACAACTGACCCATTGTCATGTACAGCCCCTTTTTTCAGGCGGAAAATTAATCAACCTGTAATTTTATATTATTCTAGGGAATGCCAGAATAATTCATTGAATACTTCATGCTTTTCAGCACGGTACATACAAGAAGTCTCCAAAGTAAATGAATGAATGACTTCTATGATGTCAAATCCATTAGAGACAAATTGGGAAACAATCATAAATAACCAGATGATCAACCATTGTAGTCATTTGGAATATAATTAATTAGTAGATATCAATTCACCAGAAGGAGTCCAGTCACAGGTAATTGCTGAATCATGTCAATTATAAGTAACTATAATTTGTAATGAAATCCAAGTTTGAATAATTGATCATAATAATTACCTGCAGCTGTGGATGCCTTCAGGTGACTATCTATTAATGAATTCTATTCTAAATGACAACAATGCCTGATTACCTTATTACTTGAGACTGTTATCATTATTTGGCACTAATTTATTATACATAGGTCTGATGTTATACCAGCAACATTGCTTTGTATTTTTTGCTGTTGCTCTTACTTTGAAAAAGGTCATTTGACCAGCTATTAAATACCAGTGTGTACCCCTAGAGAGGGAGTGGGTTTTTCATTAAAAATGGAGCATGGGGTTTTACTTACATAAACCTTGACATGGTGGCACACTTACCATGCCAGATTAATAATAAAAGAAAGTGTTACTTGGTAAACATTTTTTTAGGTCCTCCAAAACTGAGAAATAATAAGTTGTAAACAACTATTCTGTAACTACAGAGCGAACTTACAAGGAAAAATATTGTATTGCCCGTTTGTAAACCTGTAATAGAAGTGATTCAACTGCCTTTTCATTTTCTGTTAAATATAAGATATTATGGGTATTCTTGTAGTATACAATGTATGGTTTTGAATTAATAGCATTTGACATTCAGTATGATTCATACTATGTGATCAATGCTAGTCTTAAGTCTTAAGATCACTGCACACGCTCATGTACATGCCTATATACCATAAAACATTTCAGGTTTCAAAAACATTTTATCTAAACAAGCTCAAGTGTAGCAAGAAACAAAGATCACACAACCCATGTGACAAAATAATTACTTGCATGAGGATCTTGCATGGCATATAAAATAATGGAAATCTAAATTATTCGACAGTGGATTCACACTAGGAGGCTATTGTTTGCAAATTTACAAAGCCAGCACACTGGTTGATCTATAGAGGCTAGGTTTTTTGTTGTACTGTAGGCTTGTATAAATCATTTTTGAAAAACATTTCAATAAAAATTTTCTGGAAATGATCATTCATACTAGTATCACACATAGCACTATATAAATTGCATTAAAGATGGTGGTAAAAAAAAAGTAACAGTCTTGTTTTGGTAACAGTTAGCCATCACCATTACAGTATCATGTCATTTTAATTTATTGGTTATATAAATCATGTATAACAGGCAATACTTCCCATCACAGTAAAATGTCCAGCGTTAATTCAACTCCAACAGAGTACAATGGTACACAGTAAGAGTTCATATAACATTGAACATGTTACTGTCTATGAGGCAAGAAAATGTAGGCTTTTTTCGTTGTATTCCAAAATTGTTCTTAAAATGTGTTTGTGGATTTAATTCAAAAGCACTACTTAAGAGCCCTTTACAACTGCTTCAAAGACACTGCTTACAGTGTGACACTGTTGCTGTCATATTAACCCGGGTATCAGAGAATTAGGCCTAAATTACATAAGACATATCCAATAAAATGTAGAAGGCCTATCTGAAATTAGTAGCTATGAGAAAATAAAAATATTAATTACGTGCATACTATAGACCTATGCATCAACGGAAAATCGACAAAAAAGAAAAACACCACATGGAACAGCTGGTGAAGTGCACATTGTTCCGCCAGTTCAGAAATACCAGAAAAGATAACAGCGCCAGAATGTCAGTTGAATTCATGAATGTATCTTTTTCTCTATTTGCTTGATTGTAAAATCCCATGCTTTGTTTAAAGCCAAATGACGTCAATTGGAGTGTTCTACAGATGTCTTTCTAGCACAATCCCTATCAACAAGCCAAAGCGATGCCTACTAGTTATTTTTCAGTTTGACATAATTTATCTCGCACAATGGTTGGCGATAGCAGTGCTATACAAGAGAACCAGCGTTTCAAATCACAATTTTTTCAACCGTTACTGACCAATGGAGTTATTCGCCATAGCATCACACTGTCAGTGGCATTTTCACTCACAGAGCTTCCCATTCTCTGGTGAAATGCATTCGACCTGAACGCACAACACACAGTATTCAAGTGTGATGTTTTTATTCAGTTTCTTACATGACATATGTCTGCTACGGCTAAAGATTAATACCCAGTATTTCAATAAGAAATGAATCGATTCACCCAGCCGTTGCTGTCAGCGCATCATTATGCCACCGGTTGCACTTAAGCGCTATGCTTCAACAGCCCACTGGGGCAGTTTTCACATGACGTCCAGTACTGAAATTTAAGACATCGATTATTTGTAACAGAATGTGTCGGCGTTCCATTCCGGTGTTACCCAATTTTGATCGGATTTTTCTTTCTTTTCTTTTTTTAATCACTCATGAAGGCTCAAACCTATTTTCCATGCTGCAGCATAAATCTTCCTATCTCCGATTTGGGCTTGACATTAGTTATTGTAGCATATAGATGCGCTAACTAGAAATGCAATTTGGATTTAGTTGAAAACTTACATTGTAGTATTGTTGCGTCTGTCGTAGGTATACCTTTAAACTGAATCCCTCATTATTCAAAACAATCTGAATCAACATTTCTCTCAAATCAATCTATAGCCAAATGTAGGCAGTAGAAAAGAGAAAATATGTATCCAAACAGTTGATCTGCCTGAGAATGACTATGCTTCAGTCTCCTCCACATTAGGACACAAGAACCCTTAATAAATTACACGACCTCGGCGAGGAAGGAGGAAATTCAATTCACTACTCTACAGCCAGCAGAAGCAGCTTTGCAATACTAATTAACATTCGTTTTAATAATGCAAGCACGGTAGATTACTATGGTGATAGACGGGAAGCTCAAAAAACGGAGGTTTTACCAAGCTACATATACCAATATCGATAATTTGTGATCCCATTTAAAAGTACAGTGCGATATGTGTAGTAGCCTAATCGTGAATGTTTTCGTGTTCACTAAAACTGGAACCAATGTCCTGTATGCAGCTCAAATGACATGCAGCACTAGTTCGAATGACAGCCTATGTATTCACGGCCAATATGCTCAGTACATGTCACCTGTGGTTTACAGAAAGCCGGTTTCGAGTAATTATTACGCTGACACATACACGCGTCCAGTAAAATACGGTTATTATCCCCACGTTTAATAGGGAAATGGTAAGAACCTGGAAGCGAATTTCCTCCTTTTTTACAAGGTCATGATCGTATTCATTAATATTCAATTCAATATTTCCTAGCACAATCACTTACCATATACTCCTTGGCAATAAACGCCTTCCAGAAACACAGTGAGCAGCCACAAGAGACCGAAAACTAAATCCATCTTTCCGTGGATGTCAACCTATCCAGCTCGACGGTGACGGGTTCTTCCTGATGCAAGACACTGCACGACAGAACTCGAATCACGGCTAAAATCACACCGTGCCCTCGATGATAAATCAAGGTCCTGAATTCAGAGTTTAAAATAAAAAACATCGATTTCAAATTTAAATTGACAAATTACCAGCTGTATTTTTCATTTCGGTTAGAGGAATTTGAACTGTTCTTTAAACGGGGTTTGAAGAATTGGTCTGGAAAAGCAGGTGTACACACAAGCAATGGATTCACAGTGATGGAGGAAAGGAATATTCTACGACTAAAAAACCGATTAGAAATTGAGTGGGCAGTGCATGGACCTATAAATCCGAGTCCAAAAAATGAGGACCTCTTCGGTTCTGACGCGTTAAAAGTAACAGAAGAAGCTCCCTAGTGAATAATTATACAAATACGCTTGATTGCAGACTTGACTTGCAATATCCACTGGCAACCCTCTTCTCCAATTCTAGAAGCTCCCATTGCTATACTGAGACAAAACACATCCTGCAAGCCGTAGTCCGTCTGGACATCCGTTGAATCGTCATACATCGCAGGTTGACTTTGCCCTCTTTTCCCCAAAATATTCAGAGCGACCCGAGAGTCAAGAAAAACGAGGGAGTTCCACGATTCAGATGCGAGAGGATGCGATGTGCTCACAGACACGCCACAGCTGCATCCTGGGTGCCCAGACGAGTCATCTCCGGCGGATAAGGACGGGTCCACTAACAGAAACAGACCGTGCACCTGGTTTCGTGTAAGCTCCCCCTTAGTACCTCGAAGAGAAAGGAGAGTAGGAGGTGAATCTGTGGATGTGTGTGTCTTTTTCCCTTTCCTCCACACAGTTTTAGGGGATGGATTGGTTGAGGGATGATCAGTCACGTTGCGCAATACGTGCTGAGCTGGAGCGCGGAGCCGCAGCCAGCCAACGACGTCAAGGAGTGCGTGAGTCCTCAGATCTCATCTGTATGGGAAGCAGCAAACGATGTCAACGGACCATGTGAAAATGGTAATGCTAGTAGAACAGAAGATAAAATAAAAAATGCCTAGATTTTGTATATTTACAGCAGAGCTTACAGAAATCAGAAGCTATTGATAATTACGCATAGGCGTAATAAAACCCCTGCCATTCTAACACAGTCTTTCAGAATTCGCGACTAGTTCTTACGTGCTGTCTTCATGGACGCCACTTAGTATTTCACCCATGCAAAACACTAAATACAACTATTTTTCTCACCGTCGTTCTCCCTGTCTCTGTCTCGCCCTCTCACACACACGCACGCGTGCACGCCCTCTCTATCTCTCTCTCTCTCACACACACACGCACGCACGCACGCACATATGCAATGAACCGTATAAAGACGTTTAAACTCTTAAACCTTAAACATGTTTTGCGAATGGAGTACCTGCCACAGTAATTTCGGACACTGTGTCATGGAAATACTTGTGATGCTTCTCCTGGAACAAGTCAATGCTAGAGAGGTGCTCGCCACGGCAGTTGCACAGCTGGACTTTTGGAATGGATGAGTGAGTAAATGGGTTGTCACAGCTTGGGTATGATCGCCGTTTAAAATAGCATCACCATAAAAAGAATTGTTATTATAATTAGTAGTAGTAGTAGTAGTAGTAGTAGCAGCAGCAGCGTAGTAGTAGTAGTAGAAATAAAAATATGAATTGTTTTAATGATATTAATAGTTAGAGTGCACTCTTTTTGAAGCCTGGTCTAGAGGGGAGGACTGGTCTCACAGATAGCATAAGCCACCATATTTTTTGCATTCATTATGCTACTCTTACTATGATCTGGTCATGAACACAAAAGTACAAGCCACTGAAATGGAAATTACTGTATTGTTAGTATCTTTAATTCCACTGTGTGCTGATAATGTTATTCCCTTGACATCACTAGTAGCGTATTCAACTGTTTGAGCTGCCCAGGAGCTTTATTACAGTGCATTTCAGGGGGGAAAAAAAACATTAAACCAAAATGTGTTCCGAGTTCCATTTGAATCCAACTGAGAAGAAAATGGGGTAAAAATGATGCTGGAACTACATCGGTTTTTATGTTGATGGCAGGAAGGGGCAGAAATGTCCTACTAAAGCACCGTACCAGTGCCAAGCCATTGTTCTCAGATGGCCAATCATGAAATTACTGTGTTGGTCTCTCCACTTCCTTTACTGCATCTACTCTATACCTGCTGACACAAAAAATTTTACACTCATTTCTTCATTTGAGAAATGTTTCGGGTTCACCTTTAACCTTGTTTCTGGGATATAAATTGCACTGTACCGTTGAAAGAACCCCCAATGGGATCACGAAGTTGTCATTTTCATCTTAATTTTGTGCTTTTTAAATACATTGTATTTATATAACATTACTCAGTGTAACTATATGTTTTCAGTTGGCTCAGACAGTTTTTGTGTGCAGTGGAGAATATTTTGAAATGTTTATGGTGATTTGCAGTCTTTACAATAGCTGGTGCCTGGTAATTCTCTGTTCATGGGTTAAAGGAAATAGACTTATAGTAACTCCAAAGCGACATGGTCGGCAATGTTTTGCCTCCAGGGGTAATATTTTCTGCTGGAAATATTTCCTATGGTGGATGCAGCCTGAGAAGGACAAACATGACATAAAACTGATATTGAGGTTTATAATCATGTGAATATGCTACTAAATTCATATCTTCATATGCATGACCTCTGGAATCATAACAGCACGGCATACATGTTTTTGGAGTTACCTGAAATGTCCCAGTACCAGCCATTGTGAAGCCAGCCTATTGTCAGAAACTTTTGTAAATATCTAAAATATCCTTCGTTGCACACAAACTGCATGGGCTAATCGAAAGAAAGCACTAAAGCTGAAATGACCATTTTTAAAAAGCAGAGAACTCTCGCTTTCCTCACTTCAAGCTGCACCTTGGCCTATCACTGCCATTTGCTCTTGTACACATGGCTTACATATCGGCTTACTCACTCTTCTAGTCCTGATATATCCTAACATGATGGTGTACACTCTGTGAAGCTTACAACTTCCTGTAGAAATGTTCATATTCTCGTTAAAGGTATCAATGTGCATCAAACCTTCTGGTGAGTTTGCCTCTTATGCGACATTAAAATCTGAGCTGGAGTGTATATTTGAAAACAATGGATTCATACCCAGCTTATTTCCACGCATAAATAAACTCCAGGGGTGCCGCTATGTTCTTCATCATCACAGAGAAACAATTAAGTTCCAGGGGTTTACTCACAACAGTCAGAACATAATAAAATGCCTCTTGCTTAGGCAAGAGAAAAGCCTCGCTTTCTCATCTTTGAATGAGCCTGGAAGACTTGTGTTGTCGGGGGCCCTCTACTGGCAGATGGTAAAAATAACAGGCAATTTAGCCTTTGGTGAATGAAACCACTGACACAGAAATGTAATTAGTTTATATAGCGGAAATGATTTCACATACAACTGAATATATCATGCTGTGTACATTCTGATTTTACCATTAATTTAGATTATTTATTTATCTATTTATATATTTAATAGTTGGCATTGTGCTTTGAGTGTTTTTAAGTTTACCTTATTGCTAGTCTGACTTTTGGAAAACACAACAGAGGCTGTCATTGTTCATACAGCAAGTACCACAATTTCTTATGCTGACACACATTCCTGTTAAACCACAAGAACAGACATCTCTAAATAGCGCATGCTTTGTTTTACAAAGCCCTAATGATTGAGGTGGACTGTATCTTGTCAAAATGATGAATGCACAGCCCTGCAAGTCAGTTTATGCATCCTCATATTCTAATAATTGGCTGCACCACATAAATGAAACGGATCTCTTTTGTCACCCGGGTATGCGGCAGATTCAATTATTTGACAATGTACAGGTATATCCGAGTTGAAGGTGGGACGGTGATCTATTACTGGAAGGATGAGGACATTGATCATTCTGCTCTGGGGCAGATAGATTTGTGCACTCCTCTTCCAATGAGTCTTATTTTTTGTATGAGCATATCAAGGTTTTCAAGTAAAGTGAACTGATCCATCCCTGGCATTCTCTTCCAGTGATGTTCGTGTTACAGCAAATGTGAAGATATAGCATTCTTCATGCTTTATGTAATAAGTCAAATACAAATAATTATGGATCAAAGACAGCAAACTGGTGATAATATTCAGAGGTTATGAAAGGCTAGCATTATTGCTAGATTGATACCCCCTGCTTAAACATGTCCATGTTTTATTTTTTTTATTTTTTTGCTAATATGTGTAACATGTTTAGTCTTAACATTTGTCGTGTGCTCGCATCTTGGCGCTACATACATTTGGAACAATCTGCAATGAGCTCCTTTGCCTCCTTGATATAGCAAATAAACTACAATAGCCCAAAATATGCATCGTGCCATTTGGCACAGTGCTTTAAGTAGCACCTTAATTTGAAGTACATGTACTGTAGGCTGTACGTGTCCTTATAAATAGCACATTTACTTATCAGTATTAATTTCAACTAATCTTTAGGTATTCAATGCTGTTTTTTCATCAAAGAACAACAATGTGACTTACAGTGCCACTGTTATTTATTTTTTTCAGCATTGCAGTGTATTATAGTCATTGAGATGCCAGGGGTGGCGCAGTTCTGTATAATAATTTTTGCCATGTTTAGTAAGAAATATCTTATAGGGGAAAAGATGAATTCCCCCTGCAGCATGTTGTTGATCGTTTCCACTCGGAGGTCTCTCATTTCCTCATCTCCTCTCCCGATGCAACATCGTCTTCAGTCCTTGTAATTTCCGAGACGTCCACCCAGTGCTTATCCATTCCACATTTCTTTTGATGTCAACACTCCAGGGCATTGAGGGATGGGGAATGTCAAGGAGCTCTGTGAATATTCCTGAGGTTTGAAAACAAGGTCGAGCAACGGTGCAGAATCCACACAGCATTGCAACTTTGTACAGTACTGCATGTGCCTGATGTAAGCTGTTTGTTTATGCTCAGAGCTGTGGCTCTGGGATTTATTTTCAAAGGACGATGATCTTTGCAATATATTATAATGAATTAAGCAGGTGCTTAGAATTTTGTATTTTGTCATTTTGAATTTAGTTATGTATTAAAATCTCCAGTGATAAATTATAATAAATGCATGTAATTTTTGGTATGCATGTATAATTTTCTTGACGGAAATTCCTATGTGTGAAGGTGTGATTTGTAATATTCAATACCTCTCCATTGCGGAACTAACACAATTTTCATTTTTGTGAAAGTAAATAACAATAAAACATTTGTCTAAAATAAGGACATGCTTTACATATGTATATGCTGATTTCAAAGTTTCAAATTGTCCCATATTTACTCATGTGGAGCACAAGTCTACAGGGAACTTAATTTAGTGTCTGCAACCAGTGCTGTGCTGAAATATGTTGTATACCAATGTATGTTTACCTAACAATTACATGCATACTATTACAATGGCAATTACTATTGTACCAACTGGTTGTGCAATTACATAATTATGACTGCTTTATATAGGTTCCACCTCTACTTATTAACATAGGTTCCCAGTGCTCGCTTTGCAATCCTGCCATTACCTTCAGAATGACTAATTACATTACAATACATTCCAGGGGGCTCAAAATGTATACATACTGAATGTAAAATAATTTAATAAATTATACACCTGTCAATTGCTGATTCCTGTGGCAAAGGCAGCTCCTCCTTGTGATCTAAACTGTAGCCTCAAGGCTCAGTTATCAGCCAGTGTTGCTGTCAGACTTACAGAGAGACCAAAGAAGATTAGAGGACATACCCTTTGTGGCCTTTCACTCTACATTTGCACTTAGAAATGTTAAGGAGCAATTAATTGAAGGGAAAAGCACAAAAGGCAAATAACTAATGCAGGATAACAGCTAGCCCCCAGGTTAATGAAGGGGTACATATGGAGATCTTCTGAAGCGTCTGCAGTAGTTATGAACCAGACCATTTTCTGCTACCTCATAACACCCCTAAGCCAGTGACTCAAATGGCTTCTCTGCTCCTCATCGAACCCTCTAAAGACGCCCTAATCAAAGGGAGTAGACTTCAAAGGCCACTGCAAAGTAATGGCAAAGAGCTTGATGCTCGTTTGCTAATCTTAAAACCACGCATGACACCGCATACCCCATTTCCCGATAAGGAAACACTGAATGTACCCTGATTACCCAAATTAATAAATAGTGGTTGTAACTGCTTGCCATATTAAAACAGTGTTAGTGTGTCTTGTAATTCATTGCTTTTGTAAACAACACAAAAACAAAAGTTTGCTCCTGAGAACGTTTTCTATTCTCCTGTCTCTATTCTTTTTCTATTTTGTTTTGAGTGATACTGATTTGTAACATATCCCAACTTAGCAGAAATAAGTCAGTAAGTTTGGGGGTGCAGGTGCATTGTTTGAGTTTTTCCAAGCAAGTATTTCTTTTTCTTTAACAGAATTAACTTTCGCGCTCAAGGTTAGGTGCTACTTTGGCAACCACTTTCAAAATTGTTTTACATTGGCAGAGATGGATTTTTGCCTTGGGGGGGTCTGTGAACATTTTGTTTTTGTCTTGTCACCATTTCCAGTGCTGTAATCTCCGAGGTCAGGGATCTTAAGAGACAACCATATCTTCAGACATCAAAACATTTTGGGTTGTTGTTCTGTCAGTCCTGAACAGTATGTTTTTGTGTAGGACCAAAACCATCCATATAGGGATCAGCTCTTAGATATTCGATAACACGGGAAAAGGCACAAATATCTATATGGATCTTCTGTATGGCAAGGAGCAGAAATGCAGGGGAAATAATGTTTTGAAAGAAGTTGAAAAATCCCATAAATGCTGTTACAGTTTATTGTGGCCATCTATGCTTATGACCTGGTGTGTGGGGAGGGGGGAGGGAGGGGGAGGGGGAGAGATATCTTCTGATGTGTGATCTAATTCTCACTGAATGAAAATGATATTCTCTTCTGTTTTCTTTGTGTTTATTCTTTGACTCAATGCCACCCTGTTGGCAGTCTGTTTATCAGAACTGAATAATGGCGGCAATTCCACGGGAGGGTTTTGTTAAAAAGAAAATGCAGAATACACAAAGTTGTTAATAAACCACAGTTATGACATCAGATAAACATTGACTTCCTCAGTAAACAATGAACTGTTTAAAAAAATAAATAAATAAATTGAAAGACATAAACCAGATGAGCTGTGAATATATATGAAAATATGACACATTGTATATGCATGATATCAAATCGAGAAAGTCAGCCAACTCATGTTTACTAGGTAAAAGTGGAACATGCAGTTGCGGCACTATTA
Source organism: Anguilla rostrata (assembly GCF_018555375.3). Classification (NCBI taxonomy): domain Eukaryota; kingdom Metazoa; phylum Chordata; class Actinopteri; order Anguilliformes; family Anguillidae; genus Anguilla; species Anguilla rostrata. The sequence continues at coordinate 21,531,833 of NC_057933.1, read as the reverse complement.
TGGAGTATCCCATAAATGCTTGATTGAATTCAGAGCTAGATATGACATATCAGTTTGGTCAGTGCCATGACAAACCACTCTACAACTAGTCCTGCTTTCTGGATGGGCCAGAAATAAGTATGTTAATATGGGCTGAAGAAGATCATCCAGTACAGTTAAGTAATGATTCACACCAACCTTGCCTTCAGAAAGTATGAGTGCCACCAAAAATAAGCCAGACAAATGTACTCCGCACCATTGTAGAGCCACTAGAACCATTCCGGTTTGAAACACTGTTGAGTTTCTTTTGTTTTTTTCTTGTTGCTCTATAGCTGTAGCTAACAAGCTACATTGGTTTTTGCAAGGATTGTTTTCGGATTCTTATGCCATTTACTCTTCTGCCGACTACACTGACCCCTTCCTCGCTGCCATGCAGTGTAATGGGCTGGATAATACTATCAAAAATGTTAAGTACATAATTATGTACATGAAATACAAAGTGTTAATTTAATTTACATTTTAATAGTGTCGAGTACCCTGTGAGTTTCTCTTCCAAGCATTTGCTGCCATTATAAAGCTCCCTCCAACTTTCATTATCAAGCCAAGGTAAACAGCCAAGGTTTACAGTTCTAGGATGACATTATCTTGAAAAACCTTTTCCTGACATCTGATCCTTATTCATTTGTTAAGTGTAGGAAATTAAAGTCAGTCTCAGTCCATGCAGTAACACCCCAGCAGAGTGCAAAGTATTGCTGCAAACTTTAAACCTTCAGTGCGTGACAGCAGAATCAGACAGTGTAAGATATTTACTCCTGTGTCAAACAGAAGGTCAGGAGCTGTTCCAATTGCACCACTAACTATATAAACCACTGAATTTTAACAATCAAGTATATTCTTTCAACTAGCATATAACTAGGTTTTCAAGATGCAAGAAGAGTTAGCAGTATCTCAGTATGCATTTGCATTTATTGTCCCAAGTTTTTACACTTAGCAACTGCTAACCTTTCTAAGCCTTCACCTTCACATCAAAGCAGGCTAGTCCTGTTCCATAATGCTGTATACTGTAGACATGGGGCATGCCACCCTGTCAAGGCATATCTTAGTGGGGTGGCATACCTGTGAGTGGTGTGTCCTTTGTAAATAATTCATTCCTTTTGAACAAATCTGTTTGGCGAATGAAAGGAACTGACTCACCTCCATGTAAGGATTTGTTCCTTTCATTCAGCTCTCAGTAAGTTAAATTATGAAATTGCCGTTCACTGAAACTGCAGCTACTCCTCCTATTTAAGCATTTTTCACCATTGGGCTCTGTTGTCTGTAGTAGCCAACGATAGCATAGATCTGCTCGTGCAGGGCTTGCTTTGCTCTGAGCCCCTCCCATCGGTGTGACCGAAGCAACAACAGTTCAGTTCCTGAACTTAAAGGGTGGGGACCGATTCTGTGAAGTCAGTGGACATTTTGATTCCTTGGATCCTGCCATCCCATTAATAACACTACCAGAATAACAATAGACAAATTTTCCTTCCTTCAAGTTGTTTTTACATTAGGACAGTGGCTAATCAACTTCATGTTAAGTTAGAACTGTTGATAATACCCCATTGAACATCTGGAAAGCAGGGCAAGAGATAGCTATCTTTATAAATACAGGCTCAGAGATCACCCTGAAGTAGGATCACTGGGGGAGGTAGTTTGCAACAGATGTCTCTGGCTGGGTTAAATCTACAGGTTGAGCTTAAAGACATGTGAAATTTGTCTACATAATTTTAAACAGATATGTATATTTTAAAAATAATTTAATGTAATGGATGCATTCAATTTGTGTGGGTGTTCTAGGTTTGGAGGGGTATAATTATGTCTTTGAAAGGTGATAACACCACTCTCACACAGCTGAATGAGAAGTTGCATGCAGCTTTATGATAGTTATTTTTAGGAATTTAGTGGATTGCTTTGTCAAGAGAGCCTTGTGATGCACAAATTGTAAAAAGCAATAATAATAAAAAATTATTGGAGAAAAAAAAATGCTTTTCCCTAACACTGAAGTTCAGTTAACACGCAATTATTTAATGCAACTCAGATTAAAAACAGGTCAATGAACAATGTCTGCAAGGGGGAAAAACCCTGGGTTATTATAGAGAAAAAAAAACCTGGCAATCAGAAAGATATATGAACAGCGAAAATTACAGGCATTAAATGGAGTGTGAACAGAAGAAAAAATTAGCAGAGGAACTGTTCAAAGTGTATCGATGATGCAAATATAATAGCAGGCCCTTATGTTGGTAGTTCAAACAAGCCAGTGATTGACAGCATGTATTAGCTCCACTGATTATGGGGTTCATGGAGCCCCACTCACTCATTCCCATGATGACCAGGAAGTTAATTCTATAACTGGAGAGATACAGCACAATATGATTTAGCTGCAGAAAAACTTAAGTAGAAGACACAGACTACCAGTGCAGTCTCCATGAATGAAATGGAATGTATGAGAAAACTATCAATTTTCAAAAAATTAAGATTCATAATGCTGGTATTTTTCAATGGTGTATTTTCTCCTATGCTCAGTTGAATTAGCAAAGGACATGTTAATTCACAAGGCTAATGCTAGCTGTTTCATGACAAATTGCTTTTTTTTTTTTTTTTTGATTGACTTTGGTATCAAAATAGCATAATAGTTCCCAGGCTGCATGTATTATATTCAATTTAAATCGATCACTATTGTCGATCTTACTGACACATCATGATTCTAACAGTTTTAAGACTGTCTGGAATGCACAACAATTAGAGATGCTGCCAGCACATAGGAGACCTTGGGGACTTATGAGATGCCACCTCTTTTTGACATGGAAGTGGCATTTTTTTCTGTCCTTAAATTTACATGATTGATGTTGCAAAGTTCACAATAATAATCAACATTTTGTTTTGTTTCATAGCAACAATACCACTAATTTAAAAACAGTCCAATTCAGTTAATTGAGGAATTACAAAAATGTGTTCTTGTGTTACTTAGACTGCAGCAGGTCTAAAAGCTTCTATCAGTAGATTTAGTTGATGTACTGCAATGTATCAGTGGCTAGGCTATTGTACAAAACAACCAGAAATATTGAATTAATTTAAAAGCAATGCAACATAACGTATAGCTTTAATCATATCAAATTAGAATACAAATAATCTATCAATGGAAATGTAGGTCCATGTCATTTCAGGTAAGTTTTGATGCTTTGGTTAAGTTAAGGGGTATTTACATTAAAGCCCCTGTACATTGCAATATTGTCTTGACCTGCTTCAGCTCACCATAGCCTCAATGGTGATGGATGAATGTTTCCATAAAGCATTACTTTACCTTGCACCATTCTTATGTATGGGATGCTTCATTCTGAGATGGCAACAACTGTTCACAATCAGAAACAATGGATCCCCATTCCAGATCACAGACTCAACATGTGTTTACATATAGGTCATTTCAGATGCCTCTTACCAGGGTTAGGGGAGGAATCAGTGGAGGTAACAGGACTGTGTGACACTGGCTGTGAGTAGAGTGCATTAATCCAAAAGACTTCCTGCTGGAACGTTCTCAAAAGCTCCCAACACATTTTATTTATAAACCACTTTACCAAAGGTGGAAAATCCGGGTTCAGAAAGTAAAAGTCCTCCCCAGTATTTTGTTCCAATTACCTGAGTTTGCTAATGAACACAATTCCTCTGCCAGGAGGTGCAACTCATTAGTGAAATCAGCTGGCCAAGTTCATGGGTGGAATAAATGCATGGCAGGACTTTTACATTCTGATCCCTGTACTTTCCACCTTTACACTTTACATATACCCAAGCAAGTATCTAAAATGCTACTGTTGTTTCCTGAAACCACGTCAGGGCCATTTGCACTTGATATGAGATTGTTACACATGAGATAATAATGGGTTACACTTACACACTCAACCTCTCAGGGCACGTAGACAGGTTGAGTGTAAATCAGACACAAGTTCAAAGTTTAATGCACATCAGAATGCAGATCTGTGAGCTGGCCTTTAACTACAATTATCTCCCTAAAAGCATCTAATATAGAAGTTGCAATACTGGGTGAATTCACTAAAAACTCTTCTGTAAATTGAAATACGCATCAAGGTAAAAATCTCATGTATGTCTGTCTGAGGATACCACACTCAGTATACATTGTTTAGGCGGCGTATCTCACAAGACATTAAGCAAGAGTTTTTTTGTTTCTTCACATTGTTTCTATTGAACTTAGCCACACTCTGTTGAACATGAGTAATTATATGAGACTCATGGTCTGTTTTTTCAAAGGCTATTTATTTCAGTACGTCACTGAGAGGGGTTTGGCCTTGGGTAAAAAGACGTTTTAACTTCCATATACATGTACGTTACATGAACCATGTCTGTCCCAGAAATATGGATAGTTGTAAGATTCTATTCCAGAACATCAACCTTTCGTCTGCTTTCTTGCCAAAATAAATTCAGCATAGCAAAGAGCAAAGGTATGCCTAGCAATGCCATCACTATACCATTGTTAGATGCTGCTTTTGAACTGAATAATTTGTTAGGCTTTAATAGACTGTGTTTCTTTTATTCCAGTCTGATGTCTGATCTCCCGTCAGGACGTAAATACAATACATTTGGTCGAATTCTCCAAAATTTGCATTTCAGTTAGACAAGCAACAGAAATTAAGATTACATTTTAAAAAATACAAAAATAATTCAGGATTTCCCTCCACCCCAACCCAAAACCCTCTCGCCATCTCATTTTGTTTGAATAATTTTGCTGTATCTCATGAAATCTGTGGTGTTACAGTATACATTTTGAAAATAAGTAAAATAATGTGCAACTACAGGGATTTGCTGAGCCTCAAAACCAGGTTTTCAGCAGGAGAGGATGCTGTGCTAAGCACTACACTAAACTAACCGAGCAATTAGGCTGCCGCTGGACGAGCCTTTTCTCCCATCAGGATGTAAATATAGTATGTTTGTTTTTGAAGCAGTCTATTTTTATGCTTCATAGGAGTTCATGTTGTTAAGGAAAGACATGCTGTCTTGAATGATCATGTACACCCCAATATAACTGCACCAAGTCATGCACTGCTTGACAAATTGCTTTTAATATAAAGTGCATACATTTCTAATATGTAATCTTGACAAGTACCTTTATTATGCCATTTAGTGAAACTGCTACAGTAATCCCTTTTAATTCCATTATATACATTTACTGTGCTTTTGTGATTCTTTTTCTTGCCATCTCACAAACTTCCATTGGAATAGGCTTTTTGAATAAGCTGTCACTGCGTGCGTCATGAGCTGAGTAAGTCTTTTAGTTGGCATGTCACAGCTACCATCAAAAATTCAGCATACTACACTGTGAATATTCTGATTTGAGATCTGCTATTGAAAACTCGCAGATGCATACAGTATAACACTGCTTATTGTCACAACTCCTGCTTGAAAGGACCATAACATAAAGGAGTCAAACACAATATAGAGCTCCCACCAGATGTTTTTGATCAGCAATCACAGCTGATTGGCCACACCCACAACTGAAACCTGAAACTAAGCAGATGAGGTAAGACAAGCCTGTCAAGGACACAACATTATCAACTTCCAACTTACAATGAAAGCCCTCTTGAGCAAGGAATCTTCATGCCTACTTAATATAACATTGCAACTTAAATAATAATAATAATAATAATAATAATCACACCAATTGAAAACGAATCATTTTAATTGGCTTCAAATGCATTAAATTGACTCTTAATTGTGCATATTCCTGCAGTAATCAACTAAAATGCTTGATTTATTTGTTTTAGTGTATTTGATTAATAGAATGTAAATATTGGAGAGGCAGGAGTGGCAGCATCCACTTCCTGAATATGGTCCTGACATTTTCATGCTGCTGTCCAGAGTACATGGAAGTCTTTTAAGCTGACAGTTACCCAGTATGTGACGTTATTATGAGTGTGCTAAAGTAAAATTTGCACTTCTACCAACAATGGGAAAACAAAAGCATCAGTGCATAGCTATTTGGTAAGTAACATGAAACAAATTGTAGAAGTGCTGTAATATACCTATTCCGAGCCAGTGTAGTTTACTGACTGAAAGTCACATGGTTAGTGCTACGAGTGATATACAAAGTGTGCAAAAGGTGTGAGGTTCACAAAATGCAGATATTGACAGAAAACGAATGAGATCCTTTTGAGGAAATGTTTTACAACATTGACAGTAGCTGTTGGTTTACCACCTGGATTTCATTATTGGGGTAACAAACTAACATTTAACTGGGTAGTAAGGGGTGCTGATGATGTTTGCAATTCATCCTTGCACTTACCAGTGAATTTGAAACTGAAAATACAAGCTTGTCACTGTCTCAGGCGTCATTTTGTTATTCATAATGACAAAAAATTATGCAACACCTTAAGACATTCAGTCAGATTTTCCCAGCAAACAGCCCATAAATTAAAGTTTCATTCCCCATGTGTTTTTATCACTGTGCTTATATCATGCATGATTGGGTACAATTTCACTCATTTGCAATTCAGGTATAATGAAGGCCAGTGAACCAATGAAGCACATAAGGGTAAACAAAAATCAACAGGGTGAAACATCATATTCAGTGCATACAGATGGTAATAATAACATTAAAAATGAGACCTGGTTTCCACTGGGGTACCTGAGGTTGTATCACATGAATAGACCTCACAAACATACTTGTAAATAATGAGCAGACCTGGCCATCGCAGGACATGAGTTACCCTGTCACCCTGAAAGGGTCTGGCCCATTTCCATTATTTCTGAATTTAATGAGAAATTCTATTTTGTATCCCACCATTTTCAAGGAGTTCAGCTTGATTGCTTTTAAAGGGCCAGGGAATCATTTTCCCGTTCTTCATACAATGGCTCAAATGGCTTTTGGATTTTCTGATTCCCGCTGGAAAATATCTGTGCAACTATGTATTGTGACGGCAATGATTTATAATAGCGTTTGGCTAGATTTGGCAGTCTTCGCACTTATGTCACATGGAATAATGAGTTTGGTTAGATTTGGTGTAAGATGGGCAAAATTTGGCTGAATAGTTATGGATATGTTTGACCAAACATGACCTTTCACCAAAGCCAATTTATTTGAGCAGTTCAATAATCAATGAAAAAAACATGCTTGAAAAAACAGTTCAATATGATGGCTAACTTAGCAGGAGCCTCAGCCTTCGCATTGGCTCCTTATACTCTTTCAGCGAATAAGCACTGAAATTAGATAATAATGTCGAAGTTATTCTGTTTATGGTCCTAGATAGAGGAATCAGCCCATACAGAATCACTGAAGTGGTAATCAGGTTTTCTTCAACCGTGTGGAGGACTGGGACTAGTGAAGTGATAGGCCATATAATATGTTTCAGCATCAAAACCCCTGATCTGATCTTAGCCTGCTGAGGTAGCCCTGCAGTGAAGCAGAGGGAATTGCGATATTTGATTTGTGTGCGGTTCTAATTCAGTACACGCCATCCACAAGCTGAAGAAGTTTTTCGCTATTAAATTGGATAAAGAACTGCAGAGGTGCACCCTTGTTTTGATGGTAATAACTCTAGACTGTGCTGATGAATAAATAAATAAATAAACAAACAAACAAACAAACAAACCTTGGTGTGTGATGTTCTGTCTGAAAACAGATTAACATCATTTTTTGTGATTCTGTGTGCTAAATGAGAATTTAATTGTTTTACTTGACAGCACACTTAATACTTGGATTGCAGGACCCCTTTAGAGTTCATTAGTGATTTGTGCTTGCATCTAGGTAAATACCAAATTTGAAGCATCTAGGTGAATACCAAATTTGAATCTGAATATTTATTCTTTTTTTTGAAATCAGCCCATTTCATTTTAATTTCTTTTTTTTTCCCAGAAGATGTACCCAAGATGACTGATTATAAAAGTGGATGAACTGACAGCTACAGTAGGACTAAAAATGACATTGGACCATAGGCATTAATTTAGGTGCGGACAAGGGTGTATGTCACCACCAATTTGTAGGGAACATAAAAGTGTCCCCATCAGTAATTTCCTTAAATCCACATTATCATTTGTCCAATCACTGTAATGCACATCACAGGGGGTTAGCTCTTTTATGGCATCCCACCCTATCCTCATTTTACTATGCTCCAAAAAAAAATTATTTTAAAAAAATTACATTTTCGTATTAATCTTGAAAAAGGCGCACCTAAAACATGCTCTCAGAACGTTACTATATTTTATAACTGTCAACATGATCATACTCTAGCTGAGGATACTAAGTATTTATCTAGCTAATGGGCATGAAGCAACATAACTGGCTGCTATGTTTCATTCGGCCTAGCCATCCACTGTACCGCGCGCGCTGTCCATTGGACCTCTCCTGCAAGCCACTCACTTTCAAGTGCGCGCTATCCATTGGACCTCTCTCGAAAGCCATTTTCAAGTGCACGCTATCCATTGGACCTCTCTCGCAAGCCACTTCCAAGTGCGCGCTATCCATTGGACCTCTCTCGTAAGCCACTTTCAAGTGCATGCAATGCCTTGGACCTCTCTCGCAAGCCACTTTTAATTTCCCTCGCTGTCCACCGGACTACATGCGCTGTTCATTGGACCTCTCTCGAAAGCCACTTTCAAGTGTGCGCTATCCATTGGACCTCTCTCGAAAGCCACTTTCAAGTGCACACTCATACTCTTATAGTAGAGTACTATATGATAATTATTATAATATAGGAATTGTAATAATAGCATTGTACTTAACTCTGAATTCCACTCATATTTCAAAATCTACATGAAAAGCAATATGTACTTTGAGAAAGCAAAATCAAATGAAACTGATATTCAACCTTTTCATCTGCTGACCTATGCATATGTGCATCAGATGCTGAATTCCTTTAAATAGAATAAAACAAAACAGGTACAATAAAATCGATGTTATGACCCCTGTCGTAAGTCTGTTTACATTTATCTCTGTTGCATGTGGGTTTTGTATTTCCGGTTCGTCACCTGATTGGCCGTTTCCGTCTCCGGTTACTCGGTTTGAAAAAGCCGCAGTTTACCACCTACTAGTAGAGCCTAGCTCTTCGAACTTGTGCTTGGTGTGTTGTGTATAGCAGTTTCTTTGTTTGACTTTGTGTATTTGGTTTTGTTTGATTCCAATTCCCGTCTAGCCCTTCTGGTTTGTTTGCTGATTAGATCTTGTGTATGACCACTGACACGTTCCCTTCGACTCTGAATTTTTCCTTAGCCCTTCGAGTTTGTTTGCCCCATGATTTTGTGCACCTGACCATTAGCTCTTATATTCAATTCCGATTCTCACCTATTCCCTTTGTTTGCTGGATTTCACGTTTAACCATTCACTTGTTCTCGACCTTGAGTCTCGTTTTGCCCTCTGCTCACCGTATAGTGCTCCAGTTAGTTAGCGTGCTCCTAGCTGGACTACAAATCCTTCCACCGGGACACAAGTTTGTTATTTTGCTTTGTTATTTTTACCTTTATTATTTTTGAAGGTACTCTTGGTGGAGATTTAACACTCTGTTGTAGGTACGCTATTCAGACTTTTGGCTTCAGACTATTGGCTAACTGTCCGAAGTTCGGCATTCAAAGCTGCCCTGTGCCCAGAACCCGTCAAAGATTAATCAGTTTCAGTTAGATTTGGATAGGCATATAGGAACTGGAGTTACTGGTCTGTTTTCAGTATGTTTCCCTTACCCATTCCTAACTCATTTCCCTTATCTTTCACTCTGTTACGGTCTGACCCTAGACCAGATCATAACAATGGATCAGAACATTTTTGGACACATTCTTTCCCCATAATAGCACTTTGACGAACATCATGCTAACTTTTAAAATGTCATCTAAGGATAGAGAGAGCATTTTCAGCTGTGCAAAATGAAGTTATCGGTTGACTGACAGACATTTACTGTTGCTCAGATATTTCCTTTTGTAGGAATTGTTCACACATATACTGTAAGGGCAGTGAGTGTCTAGTCTTGGTTTTAGCCTTTGTTTTCATCTGTTGAGATTGCATTTGCAGTCAGAAAGCATACCAGAGACCTAACTGTGGCTGATAATCTGTAAGCTGAGAGAACAGAATAATTCATTAAGAAGGACAGCACTGAAACTGGGCTTGGCAAGTACAGCAGTTTGGAAAGTCTAATAAATGAAAGAAACCACTGTTGGACTAAACAGGTCAGCCAAGGAAGACAACTGCAGTTGATGACAGACACATCCTAACAGCTGTGAACCAAAACCCTAAAACCAAGGTCAGTGACATCATCAGTCTCCAGAGGGCGGGGGGGGGGGGGAATCTCAAGCCCCTGTATGCAGAATGTTTCGAGACCAGATGTATAGAGGCTATTTTTTGCATTGTTTTTTTCTAAGCTCCAGGCTTCTATTGAAGTTTTTGTCAAATACCCCTCCCTCATCAACATGTCAAACGTGTCCAACAATTTCACATTCTGCTTTTATTATTCAAAATCAGGAGGCTACTCCTTATTTAAGTGTACCGAATAATAATAAATATATTTTGAGAATGCATTTAGATGCCCACCAATATAAAATGGGATCAAGTCCTTCATTACGCATGCCCTGTGCTGTGGAGTCAAAGCTGTTTTCACTGTCCTCCTCTGAATTATTCACTCAGATGAGTGATTTCTTCTAAGGCCTCCAAATTTACAGTCATCTGTTTGGACTTAGGCATTGCAAAATACATTTTTGCTGTAAAACAACAACATATTTAGGCATAAGGCCCAAGAACTTTTTTGGTCATGTGTAACATTTTCAGCTTGCAAACTCAATACTTATGTTTTATTTATGCAGGAGAAACAATACATGTCCTTTCATGCAAGCCTAACAAACTATCCACCATTAGAAAAGTAATTTCATCAGCTAAAATGCTTTTCATTCGTCACAATAATATCTTGCCACTGGCTGGCTGTGTGCTGGGCAGAACTTGTCCAGCTTAAATATTTGCTGGTACATGGTGGGTCCCATCAGCTATACTCAGTCCGCACATCTAAGCCTAATGCCATATTTCTTGCAGCTTGTGTGCCTATTTTACTACAACTACAGTCCAATGGTATTAGGCTACCCACGTACATTTGTGATTATATATTAATGATACTTTAGTAAAGTAATTCCCATAGCTGATGTTTGTTAAACAATTTTTCAAATATAGATGAAGTCCAGGGCAAAAGCTGTGCATTGGACATGCATTGATAAAAGCTCAATTTTGATACAGATTTAAATCCATGTGCAAAAACAGCATTACTTCCAAAACCCAGATAGTATTTTATGAAACCTTTATTTAATTGTGGGTTATGTAAAGGTAATTTGATCCAATAATCATGCCTTTCTCATTCAGTATTTGGACCTAATTAGCACTTTTAGCATACTTTATATCCATCAGATACTTTGAGCCGTGATCATCAGTAAAGAATAATGATCACTTTTAGTTCTACTGAATTGCAACCTGAATTTAGGTAAATAATGAATATCCAAATTCATCCAAAGCTAGCATCTGCAATATTGTAACTGAGGAGTGTAAATGTTTTTATTATTTGTGTTTACTTGTGCCATTGCTTTTATACAGTAACTGAGTATGTGACTGCTGCTTCATGAACAGGTATTTCTTGTAAAAGAAATTGAAATCTCAATGAGACAAACTGTATAAATAGGGCTATTTTTGCTTTAAAAAAATGAAAAGGATTGTGGGATGTGATTATATCCTGACAGTTCAGAGCCTATGAGATGAGTTTGTGAGTGCAGGAGCCTCAGGGGCAAGGCTGCAGGCAGGCTCTTCTCATTCATAGAGTATCTCTGCAGTCATTCCAACTTTAAATGCCATAAATAATTCCAACTCTCCACCTTCTTGAACTTCCAGAAATTTGGAGGCAGTACAAGAAAAAGGCAAGGCTAAGAGGAATAAAATAGACTTTCCAAAATCTTACTGTGGATAAAAACTTTCCTTTTCTGACAGATGTATTACTCTTCCATGTAATTTTTGCTTCCTCCTGTACCTTTTCCAGAGAAAACAATGTGACCCTTGCCCGTAGCAGCTCTTGTTCATGGGATAAAAATGTTTTGATGGATTGTGGTAGATTCACAAGGTTTGCCGTGTTGAAACTGTGTAGCTGAGCACCGGACCACTTATTGAACTAGATGATATTATAGTGCACTGTGACAGGCCTACCCATCATCCCTTGGGTGACATCTGTCCCGTCAGTCCTCTATCAACACCTGAGCTGAATACCACCTCTGACCCTGCAAGGAAGATACACAAAAGATTAGTCCCAAAACAAAGCCTTTTTTTATTTGCCAGAATAGTGCAATGCAGCATAATAGAAGCAGAGGCTGTTTAGTTCAGGCTTTCAGATTCTGCTTTATTTCCTGGATGATTGAATCTGAGCTGTTTTACATTCACTGTGATTCAAGGATTATTAAACATGCTCCACTAATGTTGCGCGTTCTGCTTTACTGCCCATTATATATCCTCCATTCATTTGGTGTTTAGGTGGTACATGGAGCATCACCTCCAGGTAATATACCAATGTGCATGATGCTTTTCGCCATTCACTTTGGGAACAACAACAGCCTAGAACCTCTTTGGCATGGCTTTTATTTGCATTGTCACTGTTAGCACAGAGTCATTAACTCTTTTGTGTTGTGACTGGTCGAGCATGTTTCAGCAAATGTCTTGTGAGCATCTTTTATTCCCGTGCTTCTTTACTTTATTGCAGTCCCCACTGTCTTACTGTGCCTTACCTCTGTTTCCTCTCTGTTTTTTCATCTCTGCAGTATGCATTATGTGTGTCAGCCAATTAGATTTCACAGGAGATTTCCACACCCAACTAAGCAGTGAATCTTTGTAAATGTGAGGCACAGGGCCATTTCTGCAGTACATTTCCCAGTGGCCTAAGTCTTCTGTTGTCCACTATGCTGCAGTGTCACGCTGAGCTTCCAGAAACATCAAAATCATCTTAAGGGATCACCTAAAAGTAAGGCAAGCCTCTGAAGCACACAAAGCAATGGCAGTTGTCAAAATCAATCCAATTCCACTAAGAACCACTGCAGGTGAACAGAATGCTTGGCATCTAACACTTAAAATTCAGTCACAGCCGTTCGCACAAGGCCTAAGACAGCCACTCCCAAAGATAGAAGAATAACAGCAGAAGGAAACACCTTCTCAATAACAATCTCTTCCCCCCCTCTCAACTTTCAGCATTTTTTAAAGCAATCCCTTTAACCAAGCAATTTAACACCTTGCTCAAAAAAGATAAGTTTAGTGCTGGTATCCCTGCTGAGAGGCACAAAGGACAACGATAATGAGAACAGGTCATAAAGGAGGGGTTAATAATGAGGGTGAAAGCAGAATGCAAAGCAGGTAGAGGTGAGCCTAGCCGCTCTGCCCAGCCCAGACGCGAGCCATTGTGCTTCCTCCATTCTAATCGGCACATCTTCAGACCTGGCCAATACTGAATGTGGTTTTTTAATGTATTAATTACCACTTTTCTTATCTAAGGCATTCGGGCATCTGCTGCTTACTTTAGTACTGCTGAATGCAATTAAGTTTCAGATTGAGGTTTTTCAGAGTGAAGTATGCTCCCCTCGCTCTACCTGTATTTGTGAGTGTGTGTGTGCGCGCGCGCGCGTGTGTGTGTGTGTGTGTGTGTGTGAGGGAGAGAGAAAGAGATTTTGCACTTGTGGTAAAGTTTCAAAGATAACAATGTATTATTCTAATTAGTAGTCAGTAGATGTCCAGTAGTTGAGGTGGAAATCAATTCATAATTGATTCATAAACCTTAAGACAGCACGTGGGTTAATTAAAAGTCAAATATGTGGGAATCATTGAAAGTCATTCTTTATTGGGCTGTTGAAATACTTATGTATATTTTATTGCACTATTAAACAATTTATTACAGCGCACAGGATGCAATGTGTGCTATATGTACAGTGCCATGTAAAAACTATTTGTCCCTTTTTGATTTCTTTTATTATTGAATATTTTTCACATTGAATGGTTTCAAATCTTTAGACAAACTGTAATATTAGAGAAAGGGAACCTGAGTGAATACAAAACACATTTTAAAAATGATTTCATTAATTTAATGAAAAGGGTTATCGAACACCCTTATCACCTATGTGAAAACACAATTGTCTCCTTAAACCTGCAACAATAACTGCAACCACATGCTTCCTATAATTTGATAAAAGTCTTCCACATCGCTGTGGAGGAATTTTAGCCCACTCTTCTTTGTAGAACTGCTTTAATTCAGAAAATTAGGCTTTCAAGCATGAACTGCTCGTTTCAGGTCCTGTCACAGCATCTATACTGGATTCAAGTGAAAGCTATTTTCCATGTAGAGCTTCGAGCTTGGGCCGGGTTTGGGTTTGTTTTCTAGTCATTGAAAATGAATTACTGTTTTAACTGTATTTATCTCATTTTGGCTCATTTTGGGCATGCGTACTCTCTGTTTCTCGTCCATGTGTGTAAGCCTAGCAATTTTATTATTTTTTTTATTTTTATTATTTTACTTTCTTTTCTTTTTTCTTTTTTCTGGACTTTTGGACCTTTATTAGTTTGTTACCTGTTTGAATTTTGGCTTTTTAAAAATCTTATGTGTAGCTACCTAAAAAGCTATTCATTTGAAATTGCTTTGCTCTGCTGTAATTAACAGTGCAGTTCTATCCTAGGCTGTAAAACAGGGTCTTGAAAGTATATGCCTAATGACAGATATTATAAATAACACAAAAAAAAATATCTCTGACATTCTTTTTCATAAAAATTAAGAAATATCACATGAGACGGTGTACTGTTATACTGTGGTTCAGCATGGCTGTGATTTGGTCATAGGCACAAGGCCGCATGCCAAATGTCGAAGATAATCACAGCCATGTGGATATACAGTATAACAGCACAACCTCAAGTGTGCTATTGCTTTTATACAGCAGTTCTATAAACAAGGCTATTTATCAAGTAATGGTAATTTTAGCTCCGCCCGCAAAAATAGTTACTTCAGAACTATGTTAGCTACTGTAACAATTGTCAATGTTGCCAGGCAATGCTATAAATAAACACTAAGACTGGATAGTTTGCTGGCTAGCTACAGTAGCTAACTCACAAATCTAGTCACTGTGTAAATGCAACTCAAAGCTAAGATCACTTTTGGTTGTTGTATACATGTATCTGTACATTTCCATTGATTGTACAATTGTTAAAGAATGAGTCCAGGGCAGGGCTGATTGAAATTCCACATAAGCTTGTTCGGTTTGACTGGCGGTGTGCTAGGCTCGTTGCAGCTTCTTAGGATGTTGCTGTATCTCTTCCTGGACTCCACAGATGGCTCAGAAACAACTGGCTCAGTAGCATAATCACTGTCCTATTCTATTGTCATCGGTTGGAAGAGATCACACGTGATGTCATTTAATGTATCCAATTTGTTGAAATTTAAATGTAGCAAGCTAAGGAAGTAAACTTTTCCCAATTCGGGTAAAGTATAAATGTAACGTAAAAAATACAGATTGATCCCAGCCGGTGATGATGTCCAAGTGTTGTATAAGAAAGAAGAGAGTAAAAGTGTTATCACATTACTCAAATTGCTTTATCTCATTTTTATTTAATCAAGATCAAAGCAGCCCTCAGGCACAATGGCACAATCTTTGGAATTGTCCACAATTTCCACATTGCCAGACCAACCCTACAAGAACTACATAAAGAATGAAATCATTACATGATGTCACATATTTACTTCTGCAAACCAATGAATTGCCATCTTTAGCAAAAATTCTCTTTATTTAGCAAAAAAAAACACTTTAGCAAAAAATTATGATATTTATGTTAATTATAATATTCAAGTCACAAGTGACACATGATGTCTGTGACTGTCTGTGACCCCCCCCCCCCCAAAAAAAAAAAAAACATCCATGCAGAGCCATCAGATTTAATAACTCCGATAATGCCATTGACTTCCAGCATGACACCGAAGAAAAATCTAATTTCCCATTTTAATGGGCTGTGCCTGAGCTTTTGCCTTGGCAGCTCGTTGCATATTCTTTTTTTGTTCGCTGCACAATCTTACCTCCAATGTCGTGGGCGCCAGTCTGTGATGCGTGAACACTCCTGCTCATAAATATGATGTAAATCCGATGAGCCACACACCATTCCAGCTCCACCAACCA
Organism: Anguilla rostrata; assembly: GCF_018555375.3. Classification (NCBI taxonomy): domain Eukaryota; kingdom Metazoa; phylum Chordata; class Actinopteri; order Anguilliformes; family Anguillidae; genus Anguilla; species Anguilla rostrata. The sequence goes on along the minus strand of NC_057933.1, from coordinate 21,515,675 downwards.
AATACACATTTCTCGCTCTATGAAAACATATCATTTGCCTTTGTTTGGGCCTAATGTTATTTGTACAGACAAGCCACTGTTGATTTTCATTGGCAGCATTTAACCCTCTAGATAGCTTATGTCGCTTTTAATGAGAAGCATTTGTTTATAGTTGAATGGTAGTGGCTGGCTCTTTGATGGGTCTTTGAACACAGAGGCTTTATGTGTGACTGGCAAGGGCCAAAACCTGCATGGCAAAACAGGTGTAGTTGGAAAGAAAGAATGGTCAGATTGCACACCAATTTTTCAACGGCTCATTCTCACAGTACTCGCCGATATGAAATTGGGTAAATATCAGCTAACATACTCTGTTTTAAGGCAACCAAATGTTTGATGTTAGAGGCTGTTTTCAGAGTCTGTTTTTCAGCTGTGGGTTCAGAAACGAAATATGTGTCTCAGAATGGCTTAGAATCAGCAACAATTATTGGCATTCTTCTGATTGAAAAACAGGCCAAACATAAAATATGAAATCCTCTTTCAAACAGAGCCACAAAAACATATTTGGCATTGTATATTGTACTGTCGAACACACAGTGGTTTTAGCTTTGTTTTACTCACTGAAATAAAAGGCTGAAAGCTTGATTTGAGCTGTGAGCAAATTATTTTAACAGAGAGTATCACTTTGAATATCACTGTGTGTTGGAACACTAAAGTTGTGGTGCCCTTACGAGACTTTCCCTGTTTTTTTTTTCAGTTGTGTCACCTCTTACATCATGCAAAACATTTATTTATTTTTTATTTTTTTGTTTGGATTATTATTAGTATTATTATTAGTATTATTATTAATAATAATAATAATAATAATAATAATAATAATAATAATAATAATAATAATATATAGGGCAGCAGGATGGCTCTTCCAGTGAAAACACATTGGTTTTGTTGGATCTATTTCATTGTTATGAATAACACAAAAACATGAATAATAATGTTAAATTTTACCCATTTTATTATGAATAACAATAATAGCAATGATTAACACATACCTGTAGCAGTCTCATCTCAAGGCAAAAGTGATGAACATCCTGGCATTAGTCATGTTCAGCGATAACTGCAACTCACTGCTAATGTCCCTTTGACTTTTAAGGTACAGCATTTTGTTTTCAATTAGCATTTCCCATTTTTGTGTACACTGGACAATAATTTGCTTCTATTTAGAGATAAATATACAGAAAAGGTCTTAACCTCATTTTGTATCCCCGTTTTTTAACACAAGCCTGAAAATTACATACTCAAATGGTTACTACTCTTGGACCCTTGACTACGGGCATAATCTTGGTCTCTTCTGAAAGGAACCCCTCAATAATTATTATTATTATTTTTTTTTTCAAGAGTCTAAATATTACTTACTCTAAATATTTTTGAAAGAAAGTAACAGAAGCACAACACTGTGAAATAGAACACTTTTTCTCAACTAAAACATTTTTAAATGGATACAGATACTTGGGGGTGTGCCTGGTGGGTTTAGAAACAAAATGGAGCCACAGCCACAGCGATGGTTCAAATATGACGACAGTACCATCAAACATGAGCATTGTTTTTTTTTTTACAAGCTATGTGTAGGCAGGTTTCCAAAAAGGCCATTTGGAGACTCCAAAAGGACAATCGATAACCAAATGATATTATGGGTCTTTAGAGGTGTAAAATACGATAAATTGTATACTACTGTACATGCTAGTTGAAGACATTTGCAGAAATAAGGTTGCTTTCCTCCTACCTGTCACCCACATGAATGCAACCAGTCACCCACTTGAATGCAAATAAACCCATTTCAACATGAATACAGGTTGGTGCGACTTAAAATGAAGGGTATTCTATGTTCCCTGACCTTAATGAAATTGAGCTTAATATATGGTGAGCTGTTTTTTCCCCAATGGTTTTGATGAGTTACTTTAAACAGAAAAATGAAAAACTACCAGAAAGATGAAAGACCACCTTTCAGTGTAGGCTTTCTAAGAGGTATAATGAGATATTATTTGCAATCATGTGTGATTTTTTCCTACCAGTTTAAAAAAGAGCAACAGAGAATGCTAAAAGCAGATAGTAGGTTTATTATTATGACAAGATAATGAGATGTCTATTTCAATTCGGAATGCACCATAAAAAACCTGCCAGAATAATCAATATGATTATTTATGTACCGTCTGTCTGGATATAGAGGAAGCAGCTTGTTGATGCTTCAAATGTTTTTGTTTCTGGACTGAAAGATGACACTAATATAATTCTTAATTTGTAATATCATTGTATAAGAGGATTATGAAGCATATATTTACATATTCTGTTTGTATTTCCATACAAATATACAAAAGAAAGAACGTGTGAGGGTTTATAAATACTTGGTGCCATAATAGTTCTTCTTCTTCTTCTTCTTCTTCTTCTTCTTATTATTATTATTATTATTATTATTATTATTATTATTGCTGTATGGAAGTCTGCTATTAGTCTTGATATAGTAGTATCCCAAGAGTATCAAGAGCAACAGCACGCTGCTTACAATTATTTATTTCACATTACTTATTTTAGTGCACTTCCAGATAACAAATTTTTTCTTCTATCATCCTTTAAAAGTGGAAATATGATTTGATTGTAAAAATATGGCTGATTTTGTGGTAATGATTTGGGACAAAGACATAGGTAAAGGTATGAATTTTTAGGGTGATACTAAATTGTGAACTGTGAACTGTGAACCACATTCCAGTATGCCAGTCAGTGAATCTATGGTGTCTCTGGTTTATGCCTTTGTTAATGAACCAAACCCTCCAGCTCTGTTTAATGATGGCATCTCGTGATTAAGGAAAACATCAGTGCCACTACACATCCTGAAATTGAGTTTCACCTGTGATTAATTTGGGGACAACACACTGATCTGGCAAGGGCAAAAAGAAAATTAAAATAGAGTTCTATGTTAAAAAAAAATTGCTCATCCTGTTGCACAAGAAACAAAAGCTATGTTTAACATGGGTCCTGTGAAATGTTACTGATGTTCTTGATGATGATAAAACTATCTTGCTAAGAATTATCACAACTACTCTTTTCTTTTCAGTGAAGACGCATTGACTCAAATACAATTAGAGAAATTACTTACGATCTAACCTTGTTACACAGTAAATTTGTCTGTCAACTCTTACAGGGTACATATAGTCCCAATTGAAATAACACAGGACATTTGACTGTGCAATCTGTATTAAGTATTACATACTTTATGGGGAAAACATATAATATATGGTGCCATGAAAGAGTAGTAACGTGTTGCTGGTGCCTTGCTTACTTGAAGATGTTTCAATATATTTCTTGAATTTTAAAAAATACTGGCAAACAAAAATAATCCAAAGACTGCTTATTGTGAAAAAATTGGCAGTGACAGTGGCATTGTGCTTCCTCTGTTCTCTTCAAGACCAGGCCAGAATGTGCTTGGGTTTTGGGGTGAGGCATATCTCCCTTAAAGAGGATGCCCAAGCCATTGAATATAACCACTTCAAAAGTGCTGAAAACAAAGCAGGAATTTGGCCTTTTTTATCCAGGGAAATAGAAAAACTTTACACTGTAAATGAATACAACTTGTGTGCACCATGCAAGTATTTCAGTCATCTATTTGGTATCAGCTTGGTATTACTCACCAATTGCTTTCTCTGAATTTTATATAAGAGGAATCTCTTTAAAAAAAAAGAAGTATTTGATGTTAGTCCTTACCCATGATTCATGCAGACTTTTTATATGGTAATATCTAATATAAATTTATACTTGAAAGATCAGCGAGGCTGTAGAGCTTTGCAGACCAGTACAATTGATGTGTTGAGGACATTCTTTATGAATGGAACTTCAGTTTTATAGTGAGACATAAAAGCTGGTTGGAATAAGAACACTGTCATTCTTTATTCTTTAGAGGTCTGAGATAGAAACCGAATGTTATTACTTTGTAATTAAGTATGTTTAACAAATAAAGCCTTAACCTTAAAATGAAGTCTATCACTGCCTTAATGCCTTCAAATTTAAATGCAACTGTTACTAAATTGAGTAGTCTCAACTTTAAAAATGCAATAGTAATGTGTTAACTGAAAAAAGAATAATAAGAATATTAACTCATCTTTATAAGTTAAAGATGAGTGAATACTTGTACAAATTAAGTTACCCTTACTCAAATACTCAAACTATTTGAGATAACTGAACTCCTGGATTTTAATTTACCTGTCACCGAACTACAATCAAGTATAGGTCATTATTTATACAGTATAAAAATGTCAGTTTCATATTTTATTTAAGAGATGTTAAATACTGAATAAATGTGATAACATATTTATACATTTCATAAATATAAGTTTGTTTGTTTAGTTTTTTTTTCAGTAACATCAAGTGTGTTTAGGGACACCTGGCTGCAACTAACTGCAGTAATTAAGGTGTTACTGCAGAGGTTAATGAGGCAAGAATGAATGCCAAGCAACTTGGCAAAAGCTCAGCACATGTCTATTTAGCTCAGTATATGCCTTTTGCCACTGTTTTAGAAATTCAAAGATACTATATTGTGTCTAACAAAAGTGGCTTCTTTTTTGTCAGATTGTGGACTGGATATAATGGGGAGGAGGACAGAGTGTATGATGGGCGGGTGGGAGCATTTCACATTTATTTTCTCTTTTATGGGATAGCCCATCTGCACTGTACAGATAGCACCATAGTGAATCAGAAAATATGGCCTTTCACTTGCCAAGATATATCCACCTGAGAGTGAAAGCTTTGTGAATTTCATGACTTTTGCATAACTTTAAGTGAGAATTTAGCAGCCCAGGGGCAACATTTAAGCAGCTATTCATGGTTAGTATTAAATTCACGTGCAATGATGGAATGCATGATGTGAAATTAAGCAAAGTGACATTATTTTATTTATAAGATAAATGGCAAATCAACAATGACAAAGCTACAATGACAATTATGCATTGTGAAGGCCTGGCATGCTTATCTGTGAGCTAAATTAAACATTCTATCCTTAAATATATATATATATATATATATATATATATATATCAGATATATATATATCAGATATATATATATATATATGATTAATTGCAATTAAATATAAACAAATTATGTCCCAGGAAACATGCTGGGTCACAGTCTCTTTGCATTACTTATGGAATGAATCAATGAATGAACTGCATTGATGAAGTGCTGTACAGTGAGGTAAGCAGAAATGCACACACAACTCAGCTAGGAATAACCACACACCGTTATTCTATTCTCTTTTGTATTAAATTTCTTGCTAACTTATCTGGCTAGCAGTAAACATAACATCTGAATCATCTGATTAGCTAGCTAACTAACTAATGAACATTAGTCATACTTTCATGGCTCCAAGTTAGCACATTACAATATTTCTTAAACTGGCGAGATTTGGTTAGTGCATGGTTAACTGGCTATATATATTTATGAGTAAAACTAGAAGATTCCGCTCTTGTAATCAAGACTCCTCAGCAATAAATCCTAAGTCTTCTGCAAGCTCCTTCAGAAACTGTGTGATCAGTTGTCAGGATATTTATTTCCATGGCTGCCAGGTCCATTTATAGTAGAATATGGAATCCTGTTTTGTCAAATCCCAGCAGAGAAATAACTCTAAGCCTTGTCTCTGGAGCTAGTGTGTTTGAGCATCATTTGCAGAGATGCTGTACTTTTTATATTCTGTACTCGGTTCAAGGGTCATGTTCCACTTTTTCCTTAGCAGTTCAAAAATATTCCGACATATAGCAAAAACACAGTAATCCAGCCCTCTACAATAAAACAGCCTTCCATGCTTATGTCTCTGTAGCAAAAGGAAATAACTTACAGTGACCACAATTACCCCAATGCAATTCTTCCTGGTATTTTGTGCAACCTGATAATGACCCAATGGGCTAATTGCCCTACCTCCTACCATATGACCTGATCCTTAACCTCAAATAATATATCAAATGCAAAAAGTAGCTCCTGAACACAAAACAAGAATTTTATCCCCCGGAGTAATTGTGCATGGATTCTAGAAGAATCTGTTGGAATTATGTTGTATGGATGAAAATAAAAACAAGCTTATCCTTTTCTGACTTATCATGACATTTGGCCCACTAAATCAATTAAAACGCTTGGATTCAGGAAGACAAATCAACACAACACAATGTGTATACATTGTAACACGTATTGGAATATGTAATTTATTTTGCAAATACATTAACCATGTTTTCTCTAACTGACCTCTAGCAAAACTCGAGTAATGCAAACACATCATCATCATTTGCGTTGTCTAATTCACACGTGTGGAGCAAATCGACTAAGGGAAACAGGCTGCAGATTGTATGAGTAATACGCTTCCACAGAACGAGCCATTTTTATTATCAAGCGAATGCAAGGCAGGTTTAATAGAGCTGAAGAACCAACACCATTGCTTCTTGGACTGATGGGAAAAGAGTGACATAACGAGTCAATCCCAGAGGAATAATGCAGGCCTAGCAGCAGGGCCTAATTATCAACCCACGAAATCATGCTGAGCATCCCTCTGCAGTGATGACTGTACATAATTGTGTAAGTGAGTGAGTGGGTATATAAATAAATAAACAAAATGGGAGGTTGAAATTTGACATGGTTACTATGGTCCAATTTTACTCTCTTTTTGGTGTAAGAGGAATTTTGGGGTGTGGGAGAATGAGAAATCCTGGTGGCATATGAAAAACTATTGAACTACTTACCAAACTCAGGGAGAGGAACATTGTCCTGTCCCACACGGATGAGTTCAGCAGAGATAAATGGACACTGTGCCAGAGAATAAAGTGTACATGATAAACAGTAGACCTTTTACTGTCATTAAAATAACTATTCTGTTCTTTTAATGACTGTTTCAAGACATTAGTTGACTTTTGCTTCCCAGAAAATATTAGGACATACCCTTTATCCAAAATCAACCAAAACGATGGGGAGTGTGATCAATATGCAGGACTCACTCACAGTACAGAACTATGAAGTTTGTATAGGGAATAAACAATGCACAACTCTTTTTCTCAGTTAAAATGTTTTGATCTTATTTATTCCATCTTCATTAAAAATATAGATGTTTTTGGCGCTATTGTCAGGCCTGAAGTTATATGCTTTTTGGGTGCACCTGCTCACAGCCAGTTTGAGTGCTGCCTTTTCTCTTTTATGTTTGTGAAGGGAAAAATAATCTGGCTTTCAAAACATTGATGATATGCATATATTCAGCATAGAATATGTATATATGCTTCGCCCTGTTTTTATCAATTGGTCATACGCGTTTTTAAGGTAACACTCTGTTATGGTGCAGTATTCCTTTGGGGGTAAACATCTCAAATTATTATAATTTTTCTTTCTGGGGCTCCCAACAGCCCGTATATCTCTCTCCGTGTCTCTCCCTTCCTGTCCCACTGCTGGTCAACCCTTCATGCTCAGACAACCCCCCCCCCCCCCCCCCCATCAGCTGGCACTGTGCCACACATGCTTTACTCAGACTGTGGAAATACAAGGAGGCAGTGGAGCTGAGCACACATTACACGCGCCATGTATTTACCAGATGTCACTCCTTACACTGTTATGATTTTGTAAAGTGGTGTGACATTGTCATTAAATTCAGGAAATCTGCCCTACTTTGCCAAGCATGTAATACATGGCACTGAAGGCTCTATTTCGGGAAAGAAGAGACGAGGGAAAGAGAGGAGGAGGCAGGCGATTTCGTCAAACCATCATATTATCAGTTTGTGTGTGCAATGAAGTGCTGGCTGGCTGGCCAAGTAGGTAGAACAGCCCCTGTGTTCTCTGATGCAACCTTGTGAAATTAAATTTCTTCTAAACAATTCAAAACTGAGATCTGCCAGCTAAGGCTGGGCCGATAAGAAAATGAGGGTATGTGATTCATCATCAAAGAATTCACCGTGATAGACGGTGGCATCATTGGGGGAGGGGGAATAGCAAGAAGTGAATTATATTTTTAAAAATTATTTTTTTAAAATATGGCGAATACACTTTTTTCAGAATAAGATGTGCAGTGGCAATCTGATGAAGTTGTTCCCTGGTTGACTGCCAGCCTCCATTGCAACTGTGACAAAGGGGAAAGAGAGTATGTTCCTAAACCTTTTTATGGCTATTTCTTTTTTAAATACAACAATGCAAATATAAAAGCGCCTGTCATCCCAATAGATATGATATTTTGTTTAACCCTGTGAGACCCAGACATTAGTTTTAACGTATGCATTGTCTGAAACAACTATAGCATGCTTATAATGGCTTTGTGCTTATGCCCAAAGAATCTTTTAGGACTTGGACATATCACATCAGTTGTGTGTCATTTGAGATGGAATAATTAGAATTTCCTTATCTCTGTGCTCTCGTGATCTCTGGAAAAACCCATTCTCTTAATTCAGTTAAAATCTATTTTATTTTTTATCTTGCTGTCATAGAAAACAATTGCATTCCTCCTCTTTATGTGTGCAACTAACAGTGAAATACCATGACAGAATAATAATTTCTGCCTTCTGATCATGACAAACCACAAGGCCAGCAGGGACTTTCTGCTGACCTCCACTTAAAACAACAGGAATTCAATTCCCCCGGCGATCTATCTTCAGATCACAGCACCAATCATCCAGTCAGGAGGGCAGGATGACATGCCATTTAGCCTCATGAAAGAGGCCTCTGCTTCAGCAGGAGATTTGTTTGAGGACTGCTTAAAAATGGGAAAGGACCTCAGGGGGACTCTTGCCTACACAGACTGTACTTGATATGGGCCCTGAGTCTCCTTAAACCGATAAGGGACCTTAGCTTACCCTGTTAGAGCTGCTGTATCTCGGGAAATTGTGTCTGCAAACACAATTTGTTTTTTTTATTCTGAAGTCAATCTGCTTTAAGATCCCTCTGTTTTTGCTTTTCCACTCTTTGCTTAAATGGTCCTTGGAAGTGGTCCAACTGCTCCTCTACCTTATCTCTGTATTAAGAAGTGAAATCTTATATAGATTGACTGCTTATGGCCTTTGATCCCGGTCTTGGACATTTGATCAGAACGCATCTCCTTATAAGCTTAACAAAGCCCTGAAACAAAATTCAGGGAAGACAATGACCAGAAGAAGTGCTCCGATTCATTCTATTTTTATAATATTGCTATACACATCCATTTATATTTGATGGTATCAGAATAGGCCAAAGAAAAGTTGAAAATACGGAGGGTCTACATGAAAGGTAGGATTACGTCACACTGGCAAACGTGTTGATAAAAAGTAAATGATGGTAAATGTAGATGGTATTATAAAGGGGAGGTATAGCTCATAGTGTGCATGGGACAGAAATAAACAATGTCATTATTCAATCATGCAGACTCCTAATGGTTTTATTGGGATTGATGTAATGAGACTGAGAGAAATGGAATAATCAATGGAAAAGGGAGCAAAGAGAAAATGGGGAAGTGAGACTTTTGCAAGGTTATGTTTGCCCTTACTGGAGGCAGACATTGAAGTCTTTGGTGGGGACTCCCATTTTGTGGCAATTCTGTAAAGTCCCTCAATTATGTGATTTAATGATCGACATTGAGATGTAAGTATTTAAAATGAATTTAGTCAATTGAAAATGTCATGACTGTCTCCCAGAAATACAATTAATTAAATTCAGCCTGGGCGTTAAAAAGGTTAGGGACATTAGCTCCATATTCATGAATAAAAATTACTGGGGCTTTCAGTAGCCAGATGCCAGACAAAAGATTATTAATTAAAATGGCATAACTCCATTTCCTATCCGCAGTGCTAAAACTGAAATTGCTTGTAAACATTAAATCTAGCTTACATTGGCATGTACTGCACAGGATACTGCTATACATAGGGAGAAAAATTCCAATGTGGTACAGCTGTAAAGAATACATTCAGCAGGTGATGATGCTTCATGAATGCATAGTGTTTAGAACCTCACAAAGCCATACAAATTACCTATGCCATGTCCAAATCGGATGGGAGAGACTTCCAACAGTATATCTGGGACAGAAAAAATTGAGAAAACTAAAACTTTGGTCCATCTCTTTGATCATAATCTTGAACCCATATATTATGCCTAGGTTCATAAGCAAGGTGGTAAAAAGTTGTACATTCACACCTTCCAGAGAGAAGCAGTAGAGATTTCTGTTATCTGGCTTTAAGATGATCCTTTGCCTCCTTGAGAATGTCTCAATTATCAGGGCAATTGGATGCTGAAGATTTCTGACTCCTGTTTTGTTAATTAGAGCTCAATCTATAACCCTTTCCCTGTGAAAGTCAAAAAATGAAATAAGTGCTTCCAGCAGCACTGAGCCCACTGCTCCGTATCCCAATTTGTAGTGTGTCCATTCTGTGACCTCACCTCAGCATTTCCAAATTTAAAGCTGTTTTGTCACCTAAAGCTGCTGTAGATTTTTATTTTAGTTTATTTTACACTCTACATGGCCAAGAAGATGACTTAAAATGTATAGAATATTTAAAGAATTGTATAATCTTCACGTCAAGATTGAATATAATAATAATAATATGTATTTGTGTGTGTGTGTGTGTGTGTGTGTATATATAAACGGGTGCCAAATTAAAACTTGAATAAAGTGGAGGAACATAAATGCAGATGCTTCCATAGAAGTGAACTGCATGATACAATTAAGCAATTAACATCCTATCATGCACTGTGGCATGTATATAAAATGCTGAGCAGGCCCGGTTGACCTCGATTTTGGATCAAGATGGCAGGAGGAAAAGATCTATGTGACTTTGGAAGAGGGTTCATTATTGGGGCACAGATGACAGGCACTTCATTCACAAAGACTGCTCAACTGGCTAGTGTTTCAATAGGAACAGTCACTAAAGTGACATTTGCATTTACAACTATGGGAAAGAAATCAGTAACAGGGTGAGAAATTGCAGTCGAAAGCACACATTCGATGACCGTGATGCTCATGCATTAGTGCGATATCTAAGGAAAAACAGAAGAGCAACTCTTCCTCAGGTGACTGAGAATGTCAATGCAGGACGTGATCAGACTCCGTCAGCAAGAACAGGTCATCCACAACTACATGGAGTGGGATATTATAGTAGGGTTGCAGTGCATAAACCCTAAACCATAGGCACTGGTCTACAGAGATGTGGAAAAAAGTGATATGCTTTATGTTGGTTTTTCTTTTAATTTGTCACCCATATGTATGTAGTAGTTGTTAAGCTGGTCTTTATACTCAAATATACTCTTTATACTCAAATGTGTCAAAATGAATCGGGAGTTTTGTCTTTCTCCATTTACTCTACTTTTTTCAGTTGTCTGTCATTAATCCAAGGGGTCTGTTTTGCATGAGACTTAACTTGAATTGGAGCTATAGTACCTTCGGTAAATTTAAGTCTGCTGTTAAACATGTTCTTCGGAACATCACAAGAGGGGGAAGTTGAGTTTCCTAATATTTGCATTTATATTTTTTATAAAGTTAGTTATCAGCGGTAATACAATTTAGAGGATACTTCTTGACAGTGCGATCTGCCTTCTTTTTACTCATAGTCAGCATAAAATAAATAAAAAAATACACAATAATTATCTGACACAGCAAGATCAAGAAGAGATGAAATAGTAACAGCCCTCTAGATATAAACAGGTCCAGCATTTGCCCCTTTTATGAGTTGGCCCTGTTACATGCTAATTAAAGACAAGAGAATGGAGCATGAAATCCATAGCCTTGGAGTCAGAGACATTATCACTGTAAAAATTGAAATCTCCAGCTATTAGAATTCAGTGACATGCTGTACAGGAGTATCAGAGGAGTCACATTTCAGCATAATTGCAACATACTCAACTCAAATGCAGGGAAATCCCCCAAAAACATTTATTTGCAATTGTAGATATCTGCATAAATTAAGGCAACACTTCCTTCCTTGTTGACAAGGTTGCTGAAAAAAACTAAAATTATGGGGGAAAGCCTTCAATAAGGACTGCATGGCCATTTTTCCTCAACCAATTTTCAGTTAGAAACATTAAATCAAGGTAATATCGCTGGATAAGATCATTTATAACAAAAGTTTTGTTGGTCAAGGTCCTACCATTTAGTAGATCAAGGTGCAGATCTTTGCATTACAGGTTTAAGTATGGAACTAAGGAATATACTGCCTCTAATAGTCACTAGAACCAACAGCTCTAAATGCATTATGGAGCGCATTGCAGATATATACAAGAAAATAAGATGTCATTTCATCCCAATGGATTTTATAAAAAAGAATAAATTGAAATGGCAAAATATATACAGGCAAATAAGTAGATATAAACAATAGGAGAAAAATGACTAAGTAAATGTTGTTAAGGTGGCAGAAGAACATATCACAATGAGTTCATGTATATAACTGGCCAAACTAATAACCCCATTGTCAGTTTCATTCACTCTTTTTCCCTTTTAAGACATTCAGGTAACACTTTGCTGCTCTTGAGTAAATCCTCAAATAAAAGGCTGAAACCACTCCAGCTCTCCAGATAAGATTGACAATAAAACTGCTTAAAGGAGTTTTATTGTCAATTTACTTAGAAATTGTTCCATTTAGCAATATGTTATAGTGGTCTGTTTTACTTTTTGGTTCATGCATTAGTTCTTTCTTGGGGTGGGTGGTGGTTTCTCACTTGAGTGTCTTTGCTAATCGGTTTACCAATGGTATGTTATGTTTCTGTGACTGACAAACATATACAGTCAGTTGTTAAAAAATAAAGCTGAAGTATTAACCTATAAATTCATTCACAAATTGTCATCTTCTTTGATGACATAAGGGTTTATTTCTGGAAATAGCTGTCTCTTAATTTCTTATTTCTCTCAAGTTATTTTAATGCTTGTTTAAGCTGTTTGCTGCAGGTACAGATTTCCCAAGGGGCAGAAGTTACATAATGGTTTCCTTTTATGTTTGACAAGTCTCCGTTCAGTTTTATTTATTCAGTTATTTATTTATTTAGCCATAATTCCAATTACTGTATATAAACTTAAATGGACAGTGTTGGAGCTGCAAAGTTAAAAACATTTACTCTTCTCCTGTGTTTCGAAAGCATTTCTTTGTGGCATGGGACCTTTGTTTTATCTCTCATCCTGCATTTATTTTTATGATTTAGCGTGGTTAAAATCTATATGAGGTGAAGCTCGCAGAGCTAGTTCACCTGTGCTCACATAATGCATATGCTTTAATTGGGATGGCCTAAGCTCGTTCTGCCAGTGCTGCTGCCATGATACTTGGCTACTCCTTGCTGAATTTCCCTGCATTCTCCTGCATGCCTTTCAGAAATGTTTTTGTGCTCCCACCACCTTCCTAGCATCCACCTGAGGCTCTGCTTCTCATATTATCCCCTTGGGGTGTTTGTAGTGGTCACTCCCTCTTATTAATTTGGCTGGCTTATAGCTACCATGCAAGCAGGGAGTGATGGGAGGCAGAGGCTTGATGTTGAAGTTGCATTTTCATTAATCTCAATTAATTTTGCTTATATTCAACGGTGAGTTGTCTGACTGAACAGGAGCAAGGCTCTCCCGTTATCATTGTCTTTGTTATCAAATGCATTGAATACCAGTCCTTTTATTACAGTTTTAATGTGATGTTCAATTGTCCACAAAGAACAATTGATCAAGTGATCTGGTGAAAAGAGTCAAAAGTTCAGGGGTGTTCCATTAATTATGAAAAATCTTCTGGACTATTATCTGTTTAAAGTCTGTTGGTTTTCTGCCTCATTTGCGACTGTCTATCACTGATTTGCAGACCTGATTGAAGCTAAGTAAATGCACTTTTCATAATTGTATGTGAGGTTACATCAGCACAGTCTTTTTTTATACAGACTGTTTCAGTTTGGATTTTTTATCTTTGATCATTTTTACTATTAGTTCCCACGTCCTTTTTCATGGCTTTCCTGGAACAAAGCCAGCTTGAGGACATAGCCATTGATGTTATGCAACAGACAGAGTGCAGGTTTAAATTAATAAGATACAGAGAAAAGTAGAGAGTGTGTATCTCTGGTTAATTATTTTGAGGTACAGTGCTGTGAAAAATTATTTGCCCTAATTTCCTGTATTATTGCATATTTCTCACCTTTAAAACAAAGGTACTTTAATTTCAGCATTCAATTCCAATTAATAAAGGATTCAGATTTATAAAGTGTGTGTATTCGACTTACCTACTGCATTCAAACAGTGGGAAAATGAACTGCTTGTAGCAGCTAACAATCAATGCAACAGGACAAAGGTCATTTGTCTTGCCTGACTAAATTTATCAAATGTCAGCTTGATCACTCCATAAAAAGCCATTTATTTTTCACTGTGTCTCACCCTTCAACTGCCTTCATGAGCAGTTAGAAATGCCAGAGAGTGTTTTGGTAAAATACCTGGACGTCTGCCTTCCATTGCTACTGTCTACACAAACATGAACTGTCATCTGCTTGTTCACCTCTTTTATTGACTTTTTTACTTTTATATGACACACATAAAAGGAAAGGTAAAAAAGACTCACAGGACAATTTTACTACCTAGAATGGTACTCTTGTGCTGCAACTCAAATCAATGCTTGTAGTTTTTTTCTTCAATGAGGAGCACGGCAAAAATTTTTGAGATGTGTGTGGTGGGGATTGCCATTTTTAACATCAGTGCTATCTTTCTAAGTGCCCCAATTTTGTGATGATGATTATTTAAAACTTTTAGATAAATACAGGGGGAAAAGGTAAGGGCGAGAGCTCAAGCTTCCTTCTACTCCATCTCTGCCTGTGCCTGCAACAAGTAGAGACAGGGTCCTGATTTTGAGGCAAAAATGAGACTTGCTACGTTTTTATCTTTCATAAATGTGAAATCTTCTTGCTAAAGATTCATTATTTAAATCTAAATATAACGCATTATATATCCATTACATGAAATAACCATGCCATCATTTCCATTCAATAGGTTCTGGAGATTTAAAACACCATAATTTGTCTTAATCTCCTCTGTCTTGCCTTGAATGACAAAAATTTGAAACCATTTGACTAATATGCATTTTAAACCACTGACAGGAAGCCATGGCTGTGAAATTATACATAAGTACCAGTTTTTCGATGTCCTTTTTGGTAGGATACTCATTAAGAATCATAAGGCCATATTTACTAAGCATGCTGCAAATTACTGTCAGGGCCACAAAATGATGCATCGTCACATGTTTTCAATTTAGCCATATTAAAGACTGCTTATGTAAATGAACACAGGCGCAGCGAGTTCATTTAAATTTGCTACCGGTATTTAAGATGCGTCTTGCGCATTGCAAGAAAGCAAACCAGTGGAACGCAAAAGGAAAAGTTTTCCATTAAATGAATGCTTAAAATAAAATTGTTAGGATTTATCATGATATATTAGGCGCAACTGAAGATCCAATCATCGATCTTAGAACATATTTATTCATCTCTGAACATAGGTATCTACAGATGCATACAACACAGTAACTGTGATGGAAAATAAATAGCATGATTGCCATGATGTAGATGTAAAACATCAATTGAGATTGTAAGGTCAGGTTACCTGTCCAGAGCCTCTAGACACTTTGGTTTGTACGGGTTGGCTGTTTGCATTTGCTGTCACAATAAAATCAAAAAGATTTGACTCTTTACATGTCATATTTATTAGTGTAAACAATAATTTCAATTATACGCTAATTCCATGTATAAGCTCATTTGTAGCATGACTGGTATCTCCAAATAAAAATGTTGTAAAAACACCTAGGTGTTGCTATGACCACGTCATCACCCAAATATTAAGACAGCAGCACCAGATAACATTTCAAGGTGTTAAGCACAAATAATCAAACTTTATTATGAAGAACACACACTGAGAAACACACTGTAACTGAGAATTTCAGCAGAAGCCAGAACACCGTACAGAATCCAACACAGCATAGGGCCACTTAACATTTTGCTAGTCTCTGCTGTAATATATTAGCATGTAAGTCTCAACTGTGGCAAATGATGGAGCCATAATTGGTAATGCATAATTTACGCACCCACAAAAAGCTTTTTTATTGAGGATTTATAGGGTTTTGTGGACAGTGCCTCAGCCTTGCTCCAAATTGCCAGGTATGACATCTTAGAGGAAAGTCCCATTCAGATCAAATATGACAAGCCCTGTTACTGTCTGTCACACTGACAATAGGTATCCAGGGAAATGCCTTCAACACTGCCCCCAACTCCTCCTCATCAATAATCAGGATGAGTGCTGACAGCACCTGAGTCTGCATGAGCCATTCAAGTGACTTCAGTGGTGAGGTCACAATTCTTTGGAACACCACTAACTAAATGGCAAAGAGGATTCTTATTTATTATTTTTTGTGATGGCTAAATTATTATTAATTGATTCGGTGTTCAGTTGTTTCAGCTTTTTATTGGTTTTGTCCTCAGTTCAGAGTCAGCAGTTGTGCCATTGGAGTTGGTGCTGTGCCAACTATACCCCACACCAGGGCTAAAGACAGTATATTCCTTTGATATACTGACCTGGAAAAGTGCCTATTTTTCATACTGCAGGTCACTCTTTATTATAAAAAGAGATTGCTAGCATGTATGCGATGAGAAGCTTTTATCAGGCATCTCACATGGAAAGATTAAAATAAAACTGGCTTGTCTGCCGATCAAAAATTCAAGCCCGTGCAGTGCAACCTGCATGCTCAGGTAGCAAGGAACCAATATCCCTGTGGAAGTGTAAGTCCTTTTTGGTTTGAGTCAACATTCTCAACAGAAAAAAGCAGCAGAGACTTGCTGAAAACTATAGTTGCCGTTGTATGAGTGGGGCTATGGCTTTCGTAGCAGTTTGTTCTGAGTTCCCAGGAATGCGTATTGCCAGGATGGAAATCGATATACCAAGACCTCATATTGATTTTTAAGCACACATTGACTGTTTGTCCGGTAACACAAGATTTTCACAAGATAACCACTGCAGCATACAACTGGCTTATCTGTAGTCTAAAAAGTCATTTGTATTCTTGACCATTCTAGACCATTAACTAATTATGGTCTTCAATCAAGACCATGATAAATAGAAGTTGGTGTCTTAGTCCAGGGCTAAAGCAAAAACATGCGCTCACATCAGGCCCCTTTTATGTTCAGATTGGATATCACTGTTCTAGACCAGACTGACCAAAATAAAACTTTATTCATGTAGGGAAAGGGGATTGTAATATGCATGGTGTGTTTACTTTGTTCCATAGATTAGCAGGGTTTTGTTTTTGCCAGTGTGGAATATATTAATCTTGCATCCAAGAGAATGTTATTTCTACTTTCAGATAATATTGAGATGAGGGTTCTGTGGAGCATAAAAAAGTAAAACATACACACATGAAGCAATAATTTCTATATATTATTTATTTTAATTGTTCTAAATATAGTTATATATCCTTACAAAATCATGACAGAGTAATTAATTCCTAGCTATCCTGATTTATAACATTTTAATAAACTTTTAGGGCTCTATCTTACACCCGGCGCAAAGCGTCGCCAAGCGCAACGCAAGTGCCTTTGCTAGTTTCAGACCGGCGCAGTTGTCATTTTCCCATCCAGCACCCACGTTGTTTAAATAGCAAATGTACTTGCGCCCACCTGAGTGCCCATGATCTTAAAATGAGGGTTGGTCAGGCGCATTGTTGGCGCATTGCAATCTTGAGGCAGCGGAAAGCGAATGCATGATTGACCACAAAAACCTGGTCTTAAGTCAAAGGCGCAGTATTTTACTGTTATTTTAGTAGTAGTAATAGTAGTAGTAGTAATATGCGCCTACATAGGCGGATGCATAACGCGCAATATTTTTTTTTAAATACATGTCATAATGGTTAGTCATAATATTTATCAGAATTAGCTTCCACTTCACACACAAGCAGATCCGTTTCCTCTGCAGAGAAGCGTTCTTTCCTACTACTTGTAAAATCCGCCATTATAATAGCAGTCCGCCAAGGTGCAAGCGCACCTGGCTTTTAAAGGGAATGGGAGATGACACTTGGTTTATTTCATGTTATGCCCAAAACACACCTATGATTAATTAAGAGACTAAGTACAACCCCTTTGAACCATGCGCCTTACTTTGCGCTCAGATTATCCGCCGTTAAATTAGCAAAAGTGGATTTGGACACGCTCTAAATGCACTTGCGCCATGCGCTTTAGACCGTGCGCTTAGATCGTTAAAATATAGCCCTTAGTGTTGAGATTTACCTTCAGATTCTTTAAATGGTAAAATCCCTGTATCCTCCAAAAGCTTGACAATTCATTTTTGTCCCCTGTAGTGGACATCTCTGGTCATAATCTCAAGAACCACATATTCTGTTATGTTGCAGCCTGTTCTGCACTGAGAACAATAAATAAATAATACATTTTGAAAACATTTTGCTGCAACATGGTTTTGTCATCCAAGCCATTATGTCAAATAAAAGCTTGCGGCAATAAGCTGTGAGTTGTTTGGGGTAAGTATCTACCAGCTTTGTGCACTGTTTGGGAGTGATTTTTGCCCATTCTTCTTGGCAAATTTTTTCTAAATTGTCCAGGCTGGCTGAATGATGTTGAGATGATGTTCTCAATAGGATTGAGATTAGGATTTTGACTGGGCCAGTGCAGGACATTTGCTTTTTTGTTCTTTAGCCACTCCAATGCAGTTTTGGGCTTGTGATCGTTGTCCTTTTGAATGGTGCTAAAACGTTGTGTCATTTGATTAGGCTTAATTTAATGTTCCTTTCAAGGCAGGCAGGGAAGCCTCTGTTGCAGAACACTGTCTTGATTGGTTGTTGGTTTTCTTAGAGCATTTCATTTAATTGTATCTGTCTGGATGTGATGGAAATTTTACCAAATATGAACAAAAGTGTTCTAAAACAATCTTACACACGGTACCTTTAATAGTGTGAGATGTACCTATCTGACGTGCTTTTAAGGTGGGTACCTAACAGGGCCCTCAGGTCCTCTGGCAATGACCGATTATTCATACCTGGACATAGGCCTCAGACCTTTGGCAAGGGCATCATTTAGTGTCTACGGCCCCAGCCTTTGGAATAGCCTACCAGAGGGTTTGAGGGCTGTTCAGTCTTTGGATGGTTTTAAAAAGTAATTTAAGACATACGTTTTTAGCATTGCTTTTACATTAATTCTTACTGGTCCTGTTTTGATGTTTTTATGTTTTTAATATTTCATTTTATTTTTATAGATTTTATAGATTTTATTGTCTCTTTTACTTTTGTTGTGTTTAATACAACAAAATTTGAATTCATTGTGAAGCACTTTGTGTTGCACTAAGGTGTATGAAATGGAATCAAATGGCAATTGGAACCAGCAGATAGTGAAAGGAACTGTAGGACTTTCTCACAGGCAGAACAACTCCATCTCTCATTCTGTTGTCAATGTAGGGAATACAACTGCGCATGAAGTGTTCAATTATTTCAATTATGTGCACAGCTGAGTTTTTAAAACCTACTAAATACTAATCAAATTGAAATCTTCCCAGTAAATGGGAATAAAAATTGATCGTTTTTGCTCTTATTCAGCTTTATTTCCAGTGTTGAGTAGATTGCAAGCAAAAACACTACAGAAAACAATAACCGCTTAATTGTCGTTTCCTCTTCACCTTTGTTTCTGATGGTTTTTCACCTTTCTCATCAAAGGCTTTCATTTTTTAATTAATATGCTAATTATGTGTTTGATCTTGTTTTTGGAACCAGTAAGAAAAAAAAACAGTTTCTTTTAGCAATCTAAACAGTGTGTATTTTAAACATCTCACAGAGCCATTTTGGGAAGACTATACTGGTACAAGGATAGAATTTACGCAGTGTTGGGGGGAGGGGGGGTGGGGGGGCGGAGGGGCTGTGAAGTGACCTTGTAAACCCTCCTATGTCAACTGCATTATGGCATAGGGTGGTCCTGGAAAGCCGCAGGGTATACTGGTTTTTGTTTTTGCTCTTTTTTTATTTTAATTAACAAATTAATTATATTATTAACACACCTCAACTGTTTCCTTTGGTCTAAATTGGCTGTTGATTTCCAGGCTCAATCAAAAATGATCCAACCCTGTAGGTCTCAAAGATCAGCATTGGTCACCACTGCTACAGAAGGTTACAGTGAAGTAGAGCAACCCCAGTTAGCACATGGCATGAGACAGGGATGTGCCCAGGAGCTCAGGCCACTGGAGGGAACATTCACATAAATCTTGTCTAAGATACTCCACATAAACTGCATGTTTTTGGACTGTGGGAACAAATCCATATATACTACATGAAGAATATGCAAGTACAGTTTCACCTGAAGCTAAAAGCTGTTGCTTTGGATAAAAATGTAAAAATCACTGTAAATAAAAATTACATTAAAATGTGTGATTATGATTTAGAATACACTTGCCTAAATGGAATTATAATCTGTAATGTAATGTATAGATTATGATGTGTTGACTTCTGTTGACTCTTCTGGAGTGGATGCAGCCTTGGAGAACTACTAAAGACAATGGTGACCTTGCTCTGGAGAAACACTTAAGACAAATTCTGCTATACAAATAAATTACATTTTCAGTCAATCTTTGATTTCAAGTTTCATATTAAATTATCAAGTGCAGTGTTTCTCTGTAATGCATTCTGTAGACTACTCTGTGACAATTCCTTTGTAAAGAGTATTCAATCAACTGAAATTTCTTTTTTTTTTTGATTGATGGAGGAATAAATATGCATTGCTACTAAACATTTAATGTTAGAGATATCTGTACTACATCTATATGAGGGGTGCATTTTGTCTTCTGTGTTCTAAATTGTCTTCTTTTGTATATTATGAGAGTTGCACCAATACATAATTAACAAATCTGCACTGTTGCCAGGATATTTGTCTCTTCTGTGCCATGTACAGTGAACATGATTGTTTTTCCTGGGATAGAGAACTTCACGGTCTTTATTAGCCTCAGTTTCCATCAACAATGATACACTGTGAGCCTGTCCCTGATTGGACGGTGCTTAATCAAATACCAGGAATCATAACCCAACAGAACGACGAGTCGCATGATGCAACAGTGGGAATTCGGCATCCCAATGGAGAACAGTAAAACTGCTTATTTCCAGTGTTTGGTTCTCAGAAAATGTTACGCGACCCTAACCATGTTGTTTCATGCTGTGATTTGATCTTAAAATCATAAAGCTACTTTCATTGCAGCAGATTAGACGGAACTAATTAGAATACAAACAGAGCATAACTAGTTTCTAGCAAGCATGAATGAACAAAGCAAAAGATGAACAGAGCATTTGGCCTTGGTCTTCGCTCTGTCCTTCTGTGTCCACACCTAGGAATAAATGCAGAGATACATGAACACTCAGCCAGCCTCATCAGTTGCATGGTAACAGCAAAATGAAAATGTTTTTCTTCCATCCCCCGGTGTGGTTAACCCAAGCACCAGAAGGAGGCAGAGGAAGATGAGAAAACTGCAATACAAGAAAAGCATGTAGTTCACTGTAAACTGCATTAACTTGTCAATAAGTGGCCAGTGTTTGGTAAATGTACACAATTTGTAACTGACCTGACCAGCAGACAGTACTGATGAAACACACTGACTGCCTGAGCTGGACACTGGGCCAGCTTCGCTCAAGTGTCCAGTGTAGAGAAAACATTCTCCTTGCAGAATATCCAGTTTTGTGTGGTAGAAACAAGCTATAGTACTGGGTAGGAATGCTGGGCTCCATTATTTCTGAACGTGATGCTGAGACACAGAGGCAAGCAGATGGGTGATCAGCTGCAGATGAGGGATTCTTATTTAAATGGGCACACTTGATAATTATACAAAATGATCAAATATAGGTTCAGGACTATTAGCGGTTTAAGAGTATGCCTTAGTTTCCCTTATTTCAAGCTCACAGGCCTTAACTTAAGGCAAGATGTTACAAGTGAGGTCAAAGGCCATGTTGTACACTCTGATTGGAGCAATTAGAGTGTTTAGTCTACTGTGTAATTAAGCAGTAGCACTGCTATGTGAAACCTGATGCAGTAATTTTAAAATACAATTCCATTTACATTTGCAAAATTTAATATGGCCAGTATCCTGTATCAACCTGTAATTTAAAACCTTGAAAAACAAAAACATAATTTAATGTTGACATTGAGGACAAATGATGAATGAATCCAGGACTTTTTGTTTTTTTATGATACTCTGGTTTGACAATCTTGATACAGAGGAAACAATATCATCTCCACTTGCGAATTATGATATTGCGTAATCACATGTTCACATTAATAAAGGCATCAAGATATTTCCTTTGCCTAAGTTGCCTAAATTCATAATATGTTGTTCGTTTGATTTATTTAAGCATATCATGTCCACCCTGTCAGACTAAATTTCAGGGTAGTAATCCAAGGTCATCCTTGGCCTTTTGTGATATATTCTTTCTTCTTAATGATTTTCCAAACAGTTGATTTTGTCCCAAACATTATGAAGGCACTGTACATATAGTATGCTGTATATTGCTAACGGAACAACTCCCTTTAACAATTTCGGGGGATCAGCAAGAACGAATGGCTATTTAAAATGCTTGATTGGTTTTACATGACTGTGATACGAGTGTAAAGATTGTTTTATCAAGTGATAAAAGGGATAAAATTAATTTGACACATAATGACAAGGTTTATTGGATTATATTGGCCAAAGAATGCTCATCTGCTTATGGGTAATGGGCTCCCTCTTTTTGCCCAACTCAGAAACGAAAGGCCAGTCAGGCACGAACAAGGGAAGTAATGACTGAGCTATATTTATTTGATAAGTACCTATCTTTGATGGTTTTATGCAATTGTAAAGCATGCTCATTTCCATAATGACCGCCTATTGTGTTACTATTTATTATTTACTTTAAATTCTTTAGTCTTACTTAAATTTAGCATTAATTAACCATAAATTGTAGTTTCCAGACAAAAGTAGTCTGATATCTGTTGTAAACAAAATAATATAAGGTAGTCTGAGATCATTGTTGTGATTACTCTGATATAATACAGTGCACAATGGAAATGCTACCTCATTAGACACAAATAAAAAGAAAAGAATCCAGTACATTCTGGTAAAAAAATCTGAAATAGTTAAAAATAATAATAATAAAAGCAAGTTTTATCAAATACATTCATGATTATCAGCATACTGCAACTGTTAAGTTTGATTCCTGCCCTATTTATAACTGCCAAGTCTTACATCATGCTAGCAATTAATACTTGGACCAGGGATTACATGATTTAATTAACCACTTTCTTTTCCTGGGGAAAAAATCTGTGTGGGAAACTAGGAAATAATTTGAGTTAATTAGCAATCATGGCATATTACTTCAAACCTGTAGACTGCCTGAAACAAATACTGTAAACACCAGATTTTCTGTCAGAGCAAATTTCAACCAGCTGACTTCAATGGGAAATTTGAACTTAATTTCAAATTGGTGAATTATTGACTTCGGTTTTAACTGTATTTGGAATATTGTGAAAGTAAATGATTTGTTACACTACGCACTTAAGAAAATGCGGTGCTGCACATTGAATTCTGATTTATTATTCAGCACTTGTTATGTGGTTTTTATGTTATAAAAATGAAAAACCAAAATTATGATCTAAATGTAGTTCAGTTGTCTGCACTCGTTGGTGAGCTTTTTGAAAATATACAACATTCAAAAATAATCCATTATAAAACAGCAACATCAGAAATGTTCATGCACATTGGGCACTCATCCAATGATACCTAAATCTCAACCACGTGACCAGCCGCAGTCCCATTAAGGATAAATTCAACAAATCAGGCACTCCTTAGTATTACATCGGACACAAACAGATACAGATAACTGTATTGATCCTGAGGGAGAACTGGGCAGTAGAGTAGCATTCCATTCTCTACAGTAAACAGTAAAATGACATGGCTTGAACCACCCAATTGCTGCTTGTGGCTATATTCCTTTTCAGTTTTTCCTATAACTAATTATTCTTTTCTTACTATTTGCCTGCTTGAATTGTTCTTTTTTTCACTTATGAATTGTTGCTTTCCACTAAACTGTGTTTTGGTTTTTGAT
This sequence comes from Anguilla rostrata, assembly GCF_018555375.3. Classification (NCBI taxonomy): domain Eukaryota; kingdom Metazoa; phylum Chordata; class Actinopteri; order Anguilliformes; family Anguillidae; genus Anguilla; species Anguilla rostrata. The sequence continues at coordinate 21,491,634 of NC_057933.1, read as the reverse complement.
GTTTATAATGGCTGTAAGTTGTGAAAAAGTATTTCCTCATGTGATGATAATGCAATGAAATGAATGAATATCTGAGTCCTGTATTCTGTTAATCCTATTCTAAAGCCTTAAGAATGTGACATTGGAAAATCCTGTTTCATGTTGTAAGAATAAAAAGCTCCAACTGCTCCACATGCATTCTCATTTGGCAGAAAAATATAGTTCCTCAAAAGAATGCTTCTCATGAAGAGCATTCATTTGCCCTGGCTGAACATCAGCAGTATGTAATATCATAGATTAATAATAGGATAACATTGTATGGTAAATACCACCAATTTTTTGTAAATACACATTTGAATATGCCTCAATGGCGATGAACGTGTCTATGACAGAATCCACTCCAAACACTATTTTCATGAGTGTGTGAATATTTATTTTTCTTTGATATAACCAATATTTTGTACACAATATCACAAAAATGTTAAATATTTCTGATGACTGGGAATATATTTCCTTTTCTGGTGATAGAATCAAGATATGTGAAATAAACAATGCTATACCTTCAGGTAACATTGATATTTTAAACTGTTCATTGTATTTGGAAGCTGAGGGTATTGCGGTTATGCTTTATGTTAGGACAACAGGCAGCCACAAAATTGTCAGGCAGTTATGTTGCTGATGTCCAATCCTAGGCCCGTTCTAGAGGAAATATCCCATGTGCTGGGTTTGAATTTCTACGAGAAATTCACTTAGCCTTGGATTAGAGGCTGTTCCCAAGGGCAACCTTTCACCACCAAACCACAGTGCTCAAAGAACAAATAATTCATTCTGCTTCCTTTGATTTATGTCCTCTGCTCTTTTATTGTTTCAAAAACAAATTCAGCAGACCGTTCATCAAAGACTTCAGAGAGAATCACAGATGTGGTAATGGACACTTTTCAACTCATTGAAGATGGCACTTTGGAAACCAGTCACAACAATTTTTTTTGTTATCTTGTGCTTTGTTTATGTTACTTGATCTTGTGTTATTTTGTTCATGTAAATGGAACTGGACCACTGTAGAGGTCCACCGACATTTTCTAAGGTAGTGTACATATGGCAGTGTCTTCCATAGCAGTTAGTACAGAAAATCACGTATGTGACTGGATACATACTTGGGATACACATTTCAAAACTAGATTTTTTCAGTTTTACATCTCATGTTAAAGCATATAATCAGAGCTACAAAATTAGGACTCATACTACAGATACTCCCAACTCCAAACGACAATGACAAGCAAATTCTCAAGGACACTGGTGTCGGATGAAGAATCTTCAGCCCTTCTCAATTTCTGAGGACAGGGAATTCAGGCATTACTGTAAAGTCCTCAACCCATCACATGTGCTCCAAAACAGGAAAACAATATCACAAACCATAATTCCTGAATTGTATGAAAATACCTGGGCTGCGTTGTACAGACAGGTTAAGAGCTCTTCAGCAGTATGCCTCACCAAAGACTGCTGGACATCTAGGATGACAACAAATTTCATATCAGTGACTTGCCATTTCATCATTTCATAGAATGCCTGTAGTGATGACTGAGCAGTTAATGAGGCTGAACAGAAAATCACATGAGGTGCAGCGACAGTGACTTTAACTAGCCAGCAGAAGGAAGAGACTGCCCTGGGAGCAGCACCGCTAAGAGGAGGCACTACACATACAAGCTCATCAATTTGAAATGAGTTGGAGGAGAAAGCGCCAGGTCTGCAAGAAGCCCCAGAGCAGATGCCATACTGCAGGTCCGTTCCTCAAACCCCTTGCGGCAACGACTGCCAAAAGCTAGGGTGTGACCTTTATACTACATACGAAAACTTTACAAACAAACTTTACATAGACTAATGACTTTATCGTGTATTGAGAAATGGGTAATACCTTCTGTAACTGTCCACCAGAACGAACTGCAGTAAGGTTCCTCCAAAATTTTTAGGACAGTTAAATGACAATGGACAGAAAGTACAAACAGAATTAGTCTGGATAAACCTGTCAATTTGCAGTTCTATTTACAGATTCTTTAAGTAAAGTGTGTTCACTTTAATTAAAGAATCTGTAAATAGTTAGTCAGTGTTTCACACTTATTTTATATTATTTTATTTATTTATTGGAAATTGTTAGGTTTGTATTGTAATTTATAAACAAAACAAGGTTTCTATTCAAATACAATATTATTTTGTTATTTTAAAGTGTCATTTGTATATTTTGACTGTAAAAAACTAAATCAGCGATATGATTTCAATAAAAAGGTATCAGTACACTTTAGTTATTGCTCCAGGTAACAGTTATTTTTACTCCCATATATTCACAGACAAATACAGTAAATCAGCAGAACCAGATAGGTCATATTTACTAAGCAGATGGCCTTTGTGTAGTATCATCCACACTGCACAGCATAATTAAACAAATGTGCAATTCGTTGAACAGCTGTAATCCAAATCCATTGTCTTAACAAATAGCCCCAGGCACTCTCAAGAGGAGGCATGTCTACATCAAAGTAGGCTAAAGAAAATAATATTTTAGAATTTTTCCAGTTCTACACAACCATTTACACATGCTTCAGCAATTACAATTTGACCATAAATTTTGTCTTACCCATTTATTATTATTATTATTATTATTATTATTATTGTAAAAACAGCCAGGAATATACTGAGAGCCACAGGGAAACTATGGCTATAGGCCATGGAAGCATACAAAAAACATAGCATTATTTTATTTTCCAGGGATTAATTAATTAATAGCGCAGGCAACAGCAGTAGGTATGCAAAAATCGTGTCACTGAAAGCTGTCTAAATGAGTGCTATCCATTATGGTTATTTATTGAACTTATTCGGTAGCAATTTACACAATATATAAATTAATTTTTTAATAAGAGGCAGGGTTTTCCCTATGTTTTCAGAGGGCTGAGGCGCTCTCAACTATATTTTGGAACAGCGTTTTTTTATATATATGAAACGCTTGACACGTTACATCAAGCGTTACGTTCAGACACCTAATTTTAGATACCAAGCCACGCTATTAAGTTAGTCATCGAGTTCTTTAGTATGTCAACACAGCTTTGCTAGTTCTAATTTTCTGCCATAACTGATTACCTGTTATTGACAGATTGGCTAGTGGTATCTATCGTGTTTCGTCCAGCACTTGACCACGTAGTTAACCACTGCTTGACCACGTTACATCAAAGCGTTTGTTCAGACAACTACTTGTTTAGATACCAAGCCACGCTAGAGTTAACGTTAGTTCAATCGAGGTATCTTTATGTAATGTCAACTAACTAGCTTCGCTGGCTAACGTTGTCATAAATTTTTTCCTGCCATGAAAACTGGATTACCTGTTTACATTTTGGACAGATGTGGCTAGTGGGTAAATCTATCGCTGTTTCCGTCGCAGCACTTTTGACCCGCAACCGTAGTAATGTGTTAACACGGCGGCACAATTACATCGAGAAATACCATCTTTGGGAAGAAATGCTATATTCTGTAAATGCATTTAACCTACCATGCATAAAAACATAGAAACGCTCGTCAATCACCCGCTTCTATTTATAATTCCATCATAGCGCGGAGTGTTTAGAACCATAAAGCCACCTCTCCATTTTTTTTTTTTTTTTTTTTGTCAGCGCATCACCGTTGTTTTTACATTCATTCTGATATGTCGCCTAAATGCCTTTTTACGTTTATTCGACTTAAGGCGTTCCACAAAATCACCTAGGCGCTGCGCCTAAGCCTTTCTATGGTAGGGAAAACCCTGAGAGGAAATGATGACTGAGTGATATTCTAAGGGAGCTACTGTACGAGCGGACACCTCGCATTGAGAGTAGTGGTACTGAATACAGTGAACAAAGTTCAACAAACTATGCACTGATGTCATATTCCCGCCATTCTGGAACCGGAAGTAGTAGTGAATGAACAAACAACCTAAGAGAATGAATCTTGAGTGGACAGGGCCAAATTATGCGGGTCACCACAGGGAACAAACATTCCCATCACCAGTGAAATGATCGAATGCGAGACATGTATCTCAAGCTCGTGTCAGGTCATATACAGGACACATCTACTGTCTCTACATTCTAGGAATAGGGATGTCTTGCAAACTGAGCAACATTGAAATTAAATGTTGCAACATTGTCTTGCAGCAGTGAAGATGAAATGCCTGCAGTGGTAAATGAATAGTGTCAAAACGTTTATGGAAAATGTACATGCTTGGAAATGATCATACATTCTTCATCTGTCTAATTATTACTTTATAACACATGCCTCCCCCATGATTAATGAAAAGATATCAATATGTACACAGCAAATACACTATAAATGCGTTTGCATATACATGAAGCATGAATGAAGGTCATCACAAAGTGATACTGCCAGGGGCATCCATACTTGTTCAGTTTAAAAAGACCATCTGCTGAATAACAAAAGATGGTCATCCCTGTAAGGATGTTTTTATGCTCTTGCATTCAGTACTTGTATTTACATCACTATGAAGCAGAGGTTAGAAACAGAACAAAACTATAATTCATGTTAGAATATAACAAATGAATAGTCTAAAGCAAGCTGTTTTTTCATTGTGACAAAATAAACTAGAGGCATAAGAAAGCATATTCCACACTATCTTCCATGACCAATACAGTAATCATGTTTAGAACAGAATCATGTTTGTACAGATTCGATTCAAACTTTTTGTTCTTTTTTTTTGCGCAATACTAAAAAAAAGGAAGATGCACTGGCTTTACTCAAATCAGGTTTCTCCAGAATAGGCCATTAATTGAGTAGACACAAACATTTTAGGACAGACTAGATGTGCAAATCATTACACTTATGAGAAGATACTTTATTTTATCATTGTTTTCTTCAGATGAGCATGATGAAAAAGTGGGGGACATCAGTACAATGATCTTCGCCACACAGATATAAACTAATCTCCCATATTTGGCAGAGGTGCACTTCCACTCAATCTGACTGATGGTCTGGTAGGAGTGTTTTGTACCTGGTACTGAGGAACCAAACACCAGCAAAACCATCATGGTTGTAGAGCATGCACTGACCGCTTAAAGGCAGTGAATCATATGCATAAAATTCACAAAATTATTCTTAGTGCATTTTTTATGACAGAGGGGGGAAATTTTAAGGGTTTGTGAAAAGGACCAAACCAATCAATATCCACTTCAAACGCTACTTACAAGGGAGCCCATTTAAAATGGATTGGCATTGAACCCAAGACTGATCTAGGGAAATGAAAATCTGACAAAGTTACCATTACCATAAGCTCTGAAAGACTGCCAACCATATATAGCCACAGAGATGACTGCTGGTTCCAAAAACAGAATTACATTGTGGTCCCTGTCCCTGCACCAGGGCGTATGATGATAAGTAGGAGGGGTGAGACCATGCTTGGGCAAGAAGGGAAATATCTGTTTGTGGATTCATGCCTTCTTCCGCTCTTAATTATATAATGTGTGCCATTGTTTAGCTTTTAGCTACAATTCCTCATGACCTCATGAAGGACCTTCAAAGACTGCTCGTGTTCCTATGAGAAACTTTTTACTCCAGTATAACCTACGCGTGAACTAACAGTGGTGTGCATGGCTAATGAACTAATTGAGGCAGGGTCATTTACAGTACATTCAACTATCATTCAGTGTTCAACTTGGTGTTCACATTTAATATCAGTGAAACACGGATAAAAAAGAAGCCAGTCTGCATGTCACATATCCTTATTTCACCTCTGAAGCTGTAACCATCCAGGCTGACTATATTTATCACGTATGAGCATCATGTGACACTTCTGCCATTGATTGATGTCATGTCTGGAGCAATTCATTACTTATTGCTATTCACTCCCACGCATTGCATTGTGTCCTTTGTTAAAGGATACGCAATAGCACTACAATGATATAAAACAGGAGTCCAAACAGAGTAGGACAAAAGTGGAGCAAATAGACTATTGTATATAACTAAAATAAGAATTGTTCAACATACAATTATTGTATAATGAACATTTGTTGTATATGATTAAAAGTGCATTTCCCTGATTTTTAAAAAAATACCTGATCCGACGGATCTTGGTCATGCCAATGCTAGTGATGCCTGAGAGTCCCACGGGTGATAGAAAATTGCCCTTAGAAAGAGACAGGCCTCCTTCAGCACTTTCTTCAAGTTGTTAATTTGCTTTTTGGTTTCCAAATGTCATCATTGCCTCATTCAGTCACACTGACTTGAATTCAGATGCCTTGTTGACAAGTGCTAGTGTGCTCTCTTGAATCTGTTTTTCAAATGAGATTTCATTAAGTCATTCAATAACTCTACAGAAGGCTTATTTTGTGTTTGCTTTTGGGCTTTTCAGTACCTTAAAGGTTGTTTTGTTCCAATTTAGCTCCATGCTGACCTATTCCATTAAGACTTAAGTTGAAACACGGGAAACACTCAAGTCAAGGTACTTGAATGTTTAGCCTTTGTCATTACAATACAAATGAATTAATTTTACAAAGTGGGACACAGCATATAGTTTCACATAAAACAACCCTACATTTTAGCCTAACTCTGGATTCACATATTAGATTTGTCAGATTTTTCAATTCTGTCTTCAAAATGATCTGTTTGCCATGATTTTATTTCAGCAACACCAAACTATGGTTTCCTGAATTATTTATGCTATACCTGCATAAAACTACAATCTAGCATGTGGCATTTATTGTCTTGCTCTTGTTAGGAATCATATTAATAACATGAAAATGTTTTTTCTTTTTTTTTTTTTTTAAACAACTCATCTCAGATGGTAATAATAAATGGTAACTGTGGTAACTGATGTTTATGAATTAGATAATGTTCCATCATGATGGTTGTAGTATACAATATATATTCAGAAATACCGAAGGCAGCTTCAATGAACAATCCCTCAAAGTTTCACACAGTCAGAATTTAATGTCTTCAATATATGTGAGAGTTTCAGTTGCTCACTTTTAAGCTTCACTGTTGTCATAGCAGCAGGTTGGCCACAGAGATGTATGCCAAGTATGGCCCACAAATACAGGAAGTAAAGATTATTGCCTTCATTTTATGTGCTTCGATTATTGTTTTGCTGGCAGCTTTTACTCATTGGGTAACACAGTGATCAAGTAAAATTATTTGATATATCTATATGTCAATTGATCTCATTTGACCCCTTTAAAATGAATGCCAACCCAAAATGCAAAGCAATGTATGGCACATTATTTCACTTGTCATGAAGAAATGTAAATTTATCTTAGTCATTACACAATGTAAAAAGTGAGTTCATTACCTTTTTGCTTCAGCCTTAACTGCAGGGCCCCCAAAAAAACAAGTCCTCAGGGCATTTCTTGAACCCATCTAGCTCTGTAGTTCTGCAACTGCTACCTGAACAAACAGTTTACACTTGGAGGCAATTATAAGATTATAAACTGGGTCTGGAGCCGAATGGATGGACTTTGCAATGGTCTATAATGGCCCAGACAGCCCTTGGGCGCCTGGTGAGAGGCCACCTTGTCACTCCTAACTGTCCTTGGGGAGGGCTAATTGCACTTCTTGCACTACTTTGCTTCACGCCTTTGACAGGATGCCAATTCCGGCCTCCCTCTAATTAATCACGATGCAGGCCGCTAAACACAACGTTCTGCTGTCATGTACTAGGGGCCTGGGGCTCTCTGGTGTGTTCACAGAACAACTTCTCATTTTCAGCTGCTTGGTTAATGATGTTAGCAGCATGGTAAAGGGAGCCATCTCTGCTTGATTGGCTGTTTTGTATAATTTATATACTTTTTAAGGCTCTTATTTCTGGCTGGGACATTCAGATGATGAAAACAGACTATGCAAGGAACACTGATGAAGCCATAAACATGGAATTAGAATTATAATAGCAAGCTAACCTGTACTGTCTGGAGGCTAATTTCATGTCATTGTTGTCTCCAAGGCATTGTCTACCATGGGCAGTGCAAATCAATATGGTCATTGCATATTGCATTGTCATTCAGGCATCAAAAATACTAATGGAAAGACAAACTATTGTGAGTCAGGCACTTGACTGCTGGTTAGACAATAGGCCTGTTCATTTGACGATTTGAACAAATTGATTAGCTTTGAAGAAAGATGCTCTTTGTTGCTGAATTAAAATCACATTTGGCTCTTGGTGCAAGCCATTCTTGGATAGAAGATTTCTAGTCCATGCATTTGAACACTTTTCAAAAACATACCAATACCCCCAGGGGAAGAGATTTAAGCATGCAGGACCAGTGACTCCATGAGCTTCCTCACAAAATGTGCCAACAAGGCATTGCAAAATATAAGCAATGAATCAACTGCCAAGGGGAAGAGCAAGTGAGAGAAGGGGAGGGAGACAATGAAAAAATAATTCCTGAAAAAGATAATGGCCTGTATTGCCTGAAAATAAAATTGGAACTATATAAATTGAATTCCTTTTGTTGTTTACTGTAGCGAGTTCAATCCCAAAAGTTTATTTGTTCTTTTGCATATGTTACTTCTTTCACAATATTTATGGTATTTAGGTCAAATGGAACGTTTTAATTTTACCTGGAGAAAGGCAACAGGAAAGATTGGGAGCAAAAGCAAGCATGTGTGAAACAGTAAAGCTACAGAAACCAGAAGTATGTATTTATTCTTTAATTATAAAAGATTTAATATTCTGTTTGGTCTTTGATTATCCAAATAATACATGCACTGATGAACAAACAGCAGAAATAATCAGTTCCAATTGATTTCGACAAATGAGTTACAGTGTTTGGCTGATGTGCATCTTCATGTAAAGAGTAATTTCATTAGGGGTAATTAACCAGATGCCAAATCTGGCCAATCCCCACATTTAGGGGGTGTTCTATTTAAGGCTTTATAACTCCAGATGTAAGAATCACAGAGGATCACACATGTACCATTTACAAAATTAAGTAGAAATAAAGTGCAATTATCTTGGGAGAAATTAAAAAAATGTTCTCCTTTAGTTTGAAAAGAAATACTGAGAGATCACATTTCTTTTTAAAAAAATGTCCTGGATCTCCTTGAACATGAACCCCTTGACCACAAGTGTCCAAAATCTGAGGGTGATATGCAGAACTACTAAAGATATATAAAGCAAAAAGTAAGCAGTGTACACAGGTGTCTACAAATCTATTGAAAATGTATAAAATTGTGCATTGCTGTAAATCATAACATAATCATGTATTTCACTACAAATCAACTGTTTTGACAAATGAAACTAACTTTTGCATATTTTTCCAAGTGGGAATTACTATCTTTTCATCAGTATAGTTATCTAGGGGGTCAAAAACCTATCCAAAATGTTTTTATATTATAACACACATCCATTTTGTACACATTTTTTAGTGTATAATGTTCCGTGTGTGGGACAACATTTTGCAAAAATAGCAAAATAACTACTGAAAACTATGTAATCTCTTTTGATAATGTGAATAACGTGATTATCTGTGGCAAAGAAGTGTTTCGCTCAAAGAGGCTGTTTTAATGGGCCAGAATACTTTAATTTGTTTCAGACTATGGGAAGACACATACAATAACTAAAACATGTATTGCCCATTACATCAGCTCCATCATGACGTCTTGAAGAACTTGGACCCAATAGCTCAGAGCCCGGTAATAAATTGATCTCCACCCATTTAATCCTCGCATAGGAATAGATGGAAATGTTTGGACTGATAAAAGTCGGTATTGCAATGCAACTGATTTCTCGTACTGTTGCTGATAGTGAATACATCACATTGCATTTATTTGGTAGACACTTTTATCCAAAGCGGCTAAAATGCATAACAAATGTCATTGGAACAATTACAAAACACAGGGCCCATAAGGTACAATACTCATTATGTAACAGTTATTCATAGCCATGAAAGCATTACGTCCAGTGGAGTGGAGGTACATGTGTAACATTAAAGTGCTACAGGAATAAAGTAGAAGGATATAAGTGATATGTGATTCTAGATTGGGAGTGCCCCATAGAGTAGTGATGGTTAGTCCAGGTACAGTCTGAAGATATGTGTCTTCAGACTACGGCAGACGATGGGCAATGACTGAGTGGTTCGTACTGTCACAGGGAGTTTGTTCCACCACTGGGGAGCTGTGGTGGAGAAGCTCCGTGGTGGGGATGAGCGAGAACCATTCACACAGATGGCAGGGAGTGTAAGTCACCCTGCTACAGCAGAGCAGAGTTGTCTAGCTAGAGTGTAGGGTTGAATCATGTCCTGTAGGTAGGTAGGGGCTGTCCTGTTGGCTGCAGTGTGGGCGAGGGTAAGGACTTTGAACCTGATCCGGGCAGCGACTGGTAGCCAGTGGAGTTACCTCAGCAGGGGAGTGACGTGAGAGAACTTATGAAGGTCTGTAGTGACTGCACAGGCTGGCAGGTTTACAAATAGGGAGTTGCATGGAGTTAATGCATACCATAATAACCCCATACAATGTAGTTTGAAGACATTCACAATTACTTTAACTAATAGAGCATAACTGATGAGTACATGAACAGACACTATGGAAAAAGGTTTGTACATCTGTGTGCATGTGTGTGCGTGTGTGTGTGTGTGTGTGTGCATGTGTTTACATTTGCGAAGAGGAGTATGCAATCTCTTGTGCAATCACTACTTACACTTGCACCCCATTGCCACCACCCTATCACCGATTATATATTAATCAGATAATGCTTCATTCCAAATGGCATTATGGGCTTGATGAAAACAACCCCAAGAGACTGCTTCTCCTGCATGCCTGACAGTCTGGATTAGCTAGAGAAATTAATGGCTCTATAATTTCATTTTCTGAAAAGCGATTTCTAAGTAATTTACACACCATCCCCATGGTAGGAATCGACAGTGGAATTGAGCAAATGAGAATATCCAGTCATACTGCCTCTCTGTGGGGCTTTAAAACAGGGCTCTGCTCAAATCGCATTTAAAATAAAAAATATACTTCTTGTGCAGTGCATGTTTGCGCAATACATGGTAAAAAAATGTTTTAAAAAGTCACCAGACCGTAATGCAATAAGCAGTGATTTAGCAACTTTGGTTATGTTCCATGCTGCCACTCCTCAAAACGGTCTCTGAGGATGTGCAACTGTTTTCCCATCTGCTGTCAGCTATTTATGGCAATTAGCATTGACTCAATTTGTAGATTACATGCCCCTGCAATACTCACTGCAGTCCTGCTGACAGCAGCCCCTAGTGTCAACGGGCCGATTGGAGCTGTCTCATTATTTTATCCGCCGATAAAATGATCCTGTGCGCTTTCTTCTTTTAAAAAAAGCAATTGCACTTTGCAATTGGGGGTCACAAAGCACCAAACAAATTGCCTACATCTGATTCTGCAATAACAACCATTACCACAATAATGTTAAACATAAACATAATACGCTTACTGTAGAGATGTAACATTAACTCTTCATACATATTTAATATTCTTCTCTGCATAGAAAATACCTTATTAACAATAGAGTGGCTGGATTATTTCATGTACGCAGGCAGGAGTGATAAAATTAATTGTCTGACAGCATTGTTAATCACACGCAATATAACTGTCATTGAGCTTCCCACCAGTGAAGCAATATTCAGACAAATAGTCCTCAACACAGTGTAGCCTGCTTGACAGTTTTGCAAATAAATATTATATTTTTCTAGTTATGCGTTACAGCAGAATTGTATAAACAGCATATGCCTTGCCTACTCCTCTGCCGATAATAGAACAACGGACGGCATATGCCGTACGTATCCCCCAATGGCTTAAAGTGTCACCACGATCCTGCCATAAGGTGCCATAATGCCACATGATTTCATCTGGGAATCACGAGCGCAGCTGTATTTTTCTTATTTTTCTGGAACATCTCCGATGGCTGAGTGGTGAAAGGCAAAACAGATGGCAGTGTAGTCACAAAGCCATAACACTGGGAAATCATTTTTCTCATTTTATATGGGAATCAGACACTGTCCCAACGCTGTTTGGTACAGTACAAAACTCTCCTTAGCCAACCAAAATGGCTGAAACAGGGTCCCTGATATTATTGTTTGGGTTATTGAGTTCTGATATGGTAAAACGGTGGTACTTGAATTTATTTACATAATTTATTTAATCACAATTATCACTATTTTGTTGAATGCTTATGTTAAACCTTTTAAAGTTTTTATCCATTTTCGCCATCTGATTAGTAGGTGAATCAGAAATGTAATTCACATCAAATAGCTAGTCTGTGATCATACTGTCAAGGGACCTTGAACTAATGTTTAAGTCTGTGCAGGCTGTATTGTCAAGTTTGGCCATGCCTCATTCCATCATATCTAGTTTTATCACGCCAAATTAAGCCATTACATTCACTCTGTAACAGAATTACCTTACATTCTGTGATTGATGCCACCATTTTGTGCCTTTAAGGGGAGCCAGGCAGCGTTTTGATGGTGTTATACAACAAGGCGCTGCGAGGGGATAAGAGCACTTTGTGGAGCCGCATCTGCATTTCACAGAGTGTCTACACAGTGATCCTCTCACGCCACTTCAAAAGGAATCGTTTGATTGGCTTTAGCTTTCGTCCTTTGACTTCATACTTCTGAAGAGCATGGGTCACATCTGAAATGAAGTTGTTGTCATTTGGTCAAGGGGTTGATTTTTATGGGCCCGGACAGGATTATGATCACTTTGATCCCAGTAAAGCACAAAAAACAGCCTGGATTTGTGTCAGTGTCATTTCACAGTAACATTGGACTGGCCATGTCTGGCTGAGTTTGGAAGCCTGTGTGAAGGGATGTCTGAATTTCTTGTCCGGGGTCAGATGAAGTGCTAAACTGTCTCCATATTTTATCGTTAAAGCCATCCTACCCAGAAATGTGAAAAAAAAAATTGTACTCCAGAAGTAGCCTTGTATACAGCTGGGTGATAAATAATTAGTAGTAGTTTTGCAGCACAGAAAATGTGACACCTGCCCCCCATCAAAGGTTTATATTATACATTTAAATAAGTTATCATGAGACCTGTGCATATACATTTTCATCACTGATCTATGTTGAGTACTGAATATGTAATGAAATATGACATATAGAGTCAGTAAAAGCCGATTTGATATTCCAATGACATTAAACATTAATAAAATATGATATTGCGTTTATTTTACTGGGGGCTCACACCCTCTTTTGATAGAAAATAAGAACAGCCATCTCTTTGTTCACGTCATTCTGAATGAGAAAAAATGGGGACCTTAACATTCTTCCCGGAGCTGGAAAGACAATGACAGTGGGCTATAATTAAAAATAACAAAAGCCAGTGATGAGCAAACACAGAAGTGAATCCCCGCTGCATCAAAACCCTGTCAATATGCGGGTTAGTGTTTCATTTGCACCCAGAATGCAGAATAATTTATTGGTGCTTTATAATTCTATCTTTTCTATTCTGTCTTTGGCTTGATTAAGACATCTTTACATTTTATCAACAACATTATGCTAATGCGCCTCAGGCATAGTTTGCCTTGCCTGTCGTCTTAATTAGCTGTTGAATCTATTCTATTAGCAGACAAGAATCTGGTTCCATATTAAATATATTTTATGGGAATGAGGCAAACTGTGCCAAAATTTAAGTGTTTCGCTCTGGATTTCTGTTCCACAAGGATTTAATTTTTGCATTATTTTCCGTTTTTAGTCGGTGGGTCTTTAGATAGTCTTTAGACTTTAGATAGTCCTTCAGTATGTGTATGTGTGTGTGTGTGTGTGTGTGTGAGAGAGAGAGAGAGAGAGATGTACCATGCAGTTCCCATGATATAAACACATGCCTGGGGTGCTATTACCAAATATAGTTAACTTACCTCGAATCTCTGACATCACATAATGTCTGACTAACTTGCAAGCTAGTTAAGCTAGCTAAATATATTAGTGTGAATCCCTCTGGGTAAAATGCAGCCATATTTTACACTGTTTCGACTTTGCCATTTTGACCGATTTTGATGTTAGCTAGCTTTCTAACAAATCAAATGTATAACATTATCAGTACAGACAACACCAAAATTAAGCACTGCATTGCGATTCAGTCCAGTAAGTAACGTTACCGGTCATATGGGAACTAGTGCCAGCTACCAGGTTTTGGTACCAAACCCTATTCATGACTTAGACAACTACATATTGTAACTATCGGAGTCCTTTTTTTACAAGCTACAATCAAAATGCTCAAGCATTCAAGCAAGATAAATCAATCAATTTGACTGTTCATGGCCATTTAAATAAGTAAGCGTTTATAACTTCATTCCCTTATGCAATATTGATATTCAAATTATATCAGAATGTTCAATGCATATGTTTAGGAAAAGTCACGAAAGGAGCTGTCACGCCAAATTTCATCCACCCATTCCCTTTCGGGGTTATGTTTCCGGTTACGTTCCTTGATGCGTAAGTTAGCGTCAACTTCACCACCTTGCCTTGGAGGAGGGATTACATTTGGCATGACAGAGCCATATGCATTTGATGACAGCAGATTTATTTATTTTCTTTGTGACAACAGTCAACTTGACCGCTGTGGCATTTCTACTACACAATGTTTCCTAAATTAACTTGGCCCTGTGTTTTTTTAAATTTTTTTTAATTTTATCATCTGAAGAGAATGATTTAAAGACAGTGCTTTGTTTGTCTGAGTAAGCTTGAAAATGTGTTTTTCTTCAGATTCTATAGACCGTATACTGTATATATAGTGTGTACATTACTCGGTAAAAATAATTTTAACTTGAAAAATAAGTTCCATATTAATATGCTCAGACATACTGGTTGTGTAAACAAGGATCACTTGTACACACACACACACAAACACATTTATTAGCCAATCAGTGAATTGAGTATTCATCCAGGCTGTGGTGGCAGAGGAAGGGCTAGCCCGCTACATTCATTGTCAACAGGAGAGTAGTGGCAAGCTTTGAATATCCAGCCAATCAGAATTATGTTGCAAGTATAAAAAAACACTGTGGTTTCTCTTCCTGGCACAACAGTCAGATTTATTCTGAAGACTTAATCCAGCTCCCCTGTTCTGTTGTCGGTCCAGGAATGACACACAGTAAAGCTGAAACTGTCTCTGACTAAACTGCAGTTGTTGACATCACGCAGTCATTGCTTTCTATTTGACAGAATCTATCTGAAGTAATATATGGCTGTAAAACTGTCAGGGTATTTGACAAGTCTGGCTGAGGGAATTTCTTCCTGAAGGCAATCTCCTTTAAGTTTTTCAAATATTGTTTTATAACCTGAAATATATTGTATCCTGTGCTTTTGCAAACAGATACTGACTGAAGTCGTTTACATTACTGGGCTGCGTATCTTGAATAAAGATGGAGAAACCAATATGTCCTAGCCAATTTACATGTGACAAATCAGTAAGTAACATCACGTATCAATCAATAGCCAGACACCTGTGAAATTAAGGACAAATGTTGATTGAATCTGTGGTAATGTGCATCACATTAAATATTAAAATTTTGGAAGAAAAACGTACGGTTGCTGAAAAAAATGTTGATATAATTTTGGCAGGACAATGAGTCCTACAAAGGAAATTACTGAAATTACTTTTGTTATATCAACAAAAAATGGACTGTTCTGGAGAAATAGTTTTTATTAATATTATCATACTTTTTCACACATCACTCCTTAACCCTTACTCTTTCAAGTCCCATACAACCTCAACCAACAATAAGTTAAACAGAAGCCCTCTATCAATTACACCAGTCCACACCCTGCTGACGTCATGTGAATAGTGTGCATAGGTAGATACTGATACTTCAAATTGTATTACGGTTTCTTACCTCTCACAAGCTAAAGACTTTAAGTTGACAGCAAAGATGCCTTCCTGTGCAGCTGTAGGGTGCATAAAATAGAGTTAGATCAGTTTATAGTCAATGTATATTTGTAAAATTGCTCATTTCTTAATGCACATAATGAGATGACTCAATGAGATAAGCAGACTTAAGAAATGACCAAAGGAGGGCGAAGATGTGCATATTTCTCTCACAAATTTCTGCTTGCTGATTTCTATTAAACTGCCAGAGCACCAAACAAATATCAGACCTTCCAACATCTAACCAAGGTGGCCCAATTAGTTTGAAATTTTACAGGATTGTAAGTGTACAAAATGTCCACTGTGTAGTTCATGCTATTTTGGCACAATTGATGCATTAACATTTAGAAAAGAAAGGCATAGCATTGTCTATTATTATAATCGATGATATCTTCCCTGTATCATAAAAAAGTTCCCGGTGTTGAATCAATTACACAGTGACAGTGGACTCATTCAATGCATGTGGTACATGAACATCTTCACATCGCAGCAAGGCAATTTAATGCACCCTGGTGATTTCTCAATGGGCTTGGAAAATGGAGAGTAATGAGAAAGAAAATTAATTGAAAACTGTCTATGGAACATAAAAAGGAAAAAAATATCAAAGCCTTGGGAAGAATTCTTTCTTTTGCTTGTGGAAGCCATAAGAAGAGAGAAGAATATGGCAAGTCTCGGTCTGGTTTAATAATGCAAGCAACCTCACGGGGGCCTGTTTCAAGCACTGAGACAAGCGATTTGGAAGGAGTGCTAAGATCATGTGCTAATGGGCTGAAGGGGATGACTACAGTGGTGAATAATGCAGCCAGTTCCAGACATCATTTCAAAGCTCCTCTCCTCCCCTCCCTCGCATTCACACTCTGAGGGGAGCTGCAAACAGGCCACAACAAGCCAACCCCCCCCCCAACCCCTGCACACACACACACACACACACATGCACATAGCTGCAGTGTGCAGTTGATACATAGCTATGTATTTTATGCATGTATGATGGCCTTGCAGATCAAATGGTTTCATTTTTTATTTCTTGACTAGGTAACAAATGTGATCCTTTTCAGGTAAAAACAACCCCCACCCCTGGATTACATCAAAATACAACAATATTGACAGTTCTTTATTAGGAATTAGGCTGTAGAAGCTAACTGTAGACTGATTAACTTGGAAATAATTTAATTTGATGGAAAGCATGCATCATATGCTATAACTGCACAGATCCCTGCAAAAACTGTATGACTTCATTTCACTTTCTATCCAGGTCAACTTTTGTAAATATGAAGGTATATACCACCAACAAGTTCACAGTAGTCACTGACACATTCATGGCTGCCTTTGGTAAGCCTAAGGTTTGGCCCATGTCTCTGACAGTTGATTTCTTATTTCTCAGCTTCATAAAGGCTTCTTTGACTTTCATTGGTACAACTCTTGTCCTCATGTGGACGAACACCAAAAACAGACTCCAAAGGCAATCAAATTTGAACTGCTTTGCAGAATCAGGACACAAGGAGTATGCCATTCACAATGCTTCTGCAATTACAGACTATATTACAGTATTACAGTTTCTGTATTTAGCACTATTTGGCAATGTTTAGCAAGTTAATAAATACTGTAGCTAGCTAGGAAGCAATGCAAATGTTACATAGCAACCTTGCTTTCAAGCTAGCCTATAAGGCAGCCATGGGCTGCTGGCCCATAACCACAAATTATAGATCAGTACTTAAAATGATATAATTTGCAAGCTAACACAGAACTTCACAGAGTCTAAACACTTTTTCAATTTAGTTGACATACAGTAGTGTATATTCAAATTTCCACTTCTGTCAAAGAGAGAATCACCAGAAGTATTATGCAATATTATAGAACGTGGAAGGTGTGCAAGCAGCCTTGACTGAGGAGAGTTGTGCAAAGATGGACAGTCAATACACAGGAGGGAGGGGAGGGCACAAAGTCTCTGCGGTGGGTACTTGAAATGACAAACTATCCAGCAATACAGACTAGTGGCAGGGATCTGTTGCCAGCAACCAGATTATAGCAAACCTTTTCCAGATAAATTTACAAAATTTACCAGACCCTATTTCAGAGATTGACTAATGCACACCCAACATCCTTATTTTTTTCATTGCACGTAATTTACTGATTACCTTTATTGTGTGATATTTTCCTCTCTTCATGTAGGATAATCACAGTTATGATAATCAGGCTAACTGATTTTCTAATTCCTTCCTAGATTTTCTTACCTGGAACAGAGAAGTCATGAAATCTGAGAATTATACCAGGTGAAGTTTTTTTGTAATTATTTAAATGGCAATTTATTGAAGTTTCACATTCAGAAATACAGTGCAGACATCTGAAAACAATCTACTGGCTAAGCGTTTCTATTGCTATACTGTTATGCTTTGTTTGTTTCATAATTTCTGCTTTGTAGTGCAGTTATGCTTGTGATTGACTGAGAAGGGGTCACTGCTGTGGCTCTTGGTGTTATTATTTAATCCCACAACGACCAAACACAATCAATATGTAATTATACAATGCCATGTTTCCAGAATGTATGGCAACAGAAATGTACATTTGGCTGGTACCTATACTGTCAATATGTCAATTAAGTATGGGGAAATAATACTTAGAATGTCTAGGTTCTCTCTAGAAAGCAGAATCAGGGTTCAGTTTCCTGCCATTGGTTCTACAAAGGTTTATCCAGTGTTAATTTATAATGCATAAAACAAAGCTATGTGCTTTCTTGGCTGTGCCCATTGTTCAAAGCAATAACCCTTTGCTTTTAAAGAAAAAACTACTTATTTTTGTTATAATTCATCTCTTGAATCAACACTGTACCTCCAACACCCTAGCAAGGAGCACTGCAGCTGAATTACACACCAATGTACACACCTGCAAACCAGTGACTGACTATTTTACGAATGACAGGTCACAGTGCAACAGGAGGGCACTGATGGGAAAAGTGGCATATCTCTCACTGATGACAACTGGTGGCCTCTGTGCGACCTTTAAGGGGGAGCTAATGCTGCCGAAACCTGTGGAAAACAGCCTAACTTAATTCCATTCTTTCCTGTTGTTGACAGAGACAGGCAAAGCCATAGCTCATGCTTGAAATCTTGTGATTTTTCTAGAACAGAATGACTTGAGCCAACAGAGCCGAATAAAGTAGAAGCCTCTGTTTGACTGACGGCATTATGACATTTAGACCAACAAAATCTTAGCTCAAGCTAGCTCACCCAACAAAATATTTTGTGCTTTGCAGTCCTGTGTAACAGAATACTTAACTTGAATTTCTGCTTAAAGTACGATACCGTTAGACAGCTGTTAATTTAATGAAAATGAAACAACTGAACAAGGTAAAGTACTTTGTTTAAACGTACATGTGCTCCGCTCTGGATTCAAACTTCTCTGCCTGCCTTGAAAGCATGGTTTCAAGCCACACATGACCACTAATAGCAGCTGTTAGTGTTAGTGCAAGTGCATACTCATTGTTTCATATATCTGCTACTGGAGAAATTGTGTAGTGGTCATACAATGCAGTGGGCAACCTGAAGTGGAAAAAAAGCAGAAAGCAATTCAGTGGCTCTCTGAGTCTTGGACCACTGTATGAGGGGCTTATGTGTAAATTTTGTATATTTGTCAAAAGTGGCTAAAATAAAATAAATGTAATGTGGCTGAAACATGAATATTACATGGCTTCTTTTCACATTGTCATATGGCAGTAATTCATAGTTGGATAATAGCCATAGGACTAGGAAGTCATATTTTATTGCACTGTGCGTGTAGGGTGTGCTGAGTTTTATAGAGGATCATCAGATCACGTCATAAATGGCTTACCCAATGCATATCAGCTCTCAATAAAGCCAGCACTGTGCCTGCATGTTTTAGTGCAGAGACCAAAGCTGAACTTACAATAGTGTCAGATTGAAACAGCTCCAGTGAAACTGATGTTCAATTTGGATCTGGTCATTAATAAGGCAAGACTCTCACATCCTGCCAACAAATGAGTCCTTTGCTTAGATGTTTAGACTTGGTATCAATTAAGCAATGTTCAGCGCATCTTTAACTTCTGGATAAGAATCATTTTTCAACTGACAACTTACTGTAGCTCATAGTAATAAATTGTTGCACAATACCCTTATTATGTGGAATTATTTTTTCCTCGCAGACAGCTCTGAAATAATTTTGTGTTACAAAGGTATGTCCTGCATGTGGTCCATTCAGTAATACAAATCTTAAGAAAAGGATTAATTGTGCTTTTGTAATGTTACACTGAATCCAGTATGTTTATAAATGAAATACTAACAAATTGCTGTATATTATAATGTGTTTCCTGGTATTTAAAATCAACAGCAAAGGCACTGCCTAAAGTTGGGGGATTAACGAGGAAATTGAAAAAGAGGGAAGTGATGTTTCTTCCAAATCCTTATGTCTGACTGGACTTCATATTTTATGGCCCATGGATGCCAACTTTGGGAACCTGCCAGACCCAGCCATTCCCTTAAAAATGTATTATTATGAGAAGCCAAAGTTGTTTCATTATTATGACTTCAAGTTCACCCCCTGAAAGGAACATCAGTCCGCTGCATGGCTGTTTGCTTTACAGCTTAGCAACGAGCGGAGAGGCAGGGAATACCATTTGTGGCCTTTGGTTTGGGTTTATTGAACACTGGACGCAGGGCACAGCTCCACAATGCACCATTCTCCCTCCCAGGAGATTTGCTGTCACAAGACAAAACATTGGTGTCTAGCCAGACATCCATGCACAGTCCTACTACCACACATAAAATTCCCAAAAATTCATGGATTGATTTGATTTTCATCCCACCATTCAACTGAACACACATTTCTGCTTCTATTTTACCTTAATGGACCGAGAATGTGAATTATTAATTTCCTTAAAGCAGTGTTAGTTTTTGAGATAACGGGAGACAGGCCAAAAGCCAAAATGAAAATCTTTCATATTTCTAAAGATAATAGATTTTATAACTGCCATTCTATCGCTAAACAAAATAATCCTTGCATCTGTGTTCATATGCATTCATATATGCGGCACATTCATAACACCACCGAAATAGCACAATGCAGCAGTGTTTGAATTTAAACCTGGTCTGAGTTGGTTTAAAAAGCAAATGCATAATTGAGCACCAAACTTGGCACAGCACTGAATGTATTTATCGACATTCCCCTTATTGTGGCACCCAGCCCATGTTGACGTAAACAGGTTTACTGCAGAAAATGAACCCACCAAACTTGGCACAGGCAAAGAATATTCAATTTGCAGGTGAGGAAACTAGCCATTCCACTTGTACCCAGGTGCATTTGCACTTACGTTAAAAAAAATGTGGGCCCACAGCATTTTAATTAAACAAAGTCTATTGCATTGACTCTGGAGCTGAGATTCACCAATGAAAACTGAATGTCATAATGGAAGTATGGCAAATGCTGCTACATTTCACCTTTCAGTTCACTATTGACACCGTTTGATGGAGCTCATTTTGTTATTTTGGCATTTCTGTTAAGTGTGAGAACAATAAGGGGGGACAATAAATGGATGGATTCCTTTGCAAAACACAAAACAGGTCATATTAAAGCTGTTCTTTGAATTAGTTTTTTTAAAGATGCCCTTTAAAACAGGAATTTATATTTAGCATTTGATGTGTGGTATTGTACACATGGGAGCAATGTATTTTTAAGAGCAATTAGCGAAGCACTCTGTGAAAACGGTAACAATAGGTCAGTGATGTCTAATTTATTCATACCATCCACAGATTCTCACAATGATTGGCCAAACAGCTCAGAATGTGATCATGTGATACTGCTTGTATTATGCCAGAATTGTCATTTTGACACACAGGTACTATACTAAAAACACTTCACTTTACTTTCACAATATATAAGATTATATTCAGTTTAATTTGAAATAAAAGCTCAAATATAAAATTAATTTGCTAAAGCTATGTTAAGGTATCGTTTATTAATACAATTCAATGTACTATAAATATAACACTGTTATCTAGGTTCTTATTAGTGTATCTAGAATCTTATTAGTGTTATTGATATTCAAATTGCTTTGAAGTATCTGTTTTTTTGCTGCCAAATAAAGACACTTATTACCACAAATACACATCACACATCAATTTATACTATATATAATTAAAAGACTTTTCTGGAGTTCTTTGCCAAGGGTGAGTGATGTTTCGGGACAGGCAATGCAGAAAATAAAAATCCTATTTTAAATAATTCATTGTGGTTAATTCATTGGACCATAAATACGTTACATTTTGAATCAATAGAGGAGATCCAAAGACCACCCCCAATATATCAGTGAATGCGACTTGTAACATTTTCTTATGACCGGAGCAAAATGTATCTCAAGTGCATGTTGTGCACCAGCCCACTTATTGCTGTCGGTCATGAATAATGCAGCCCCATCCCACTTACTGAGCAGTTTCTTACAAATGCATTGGCCCAGCAGGTAATCAGGGGAATTATTGTAGCCGCCGCAATCAGATTTAACTCTTGTGAAATTCCCTTAGAGAACAAGTGATTTTATGTGCGCTTAAAACTACTTTCAAAACTGAGTGTTTGACATTGATTGCATCATAAAAAAAGAAATATTGCTATAAAAGTGCAAAAAAAAGTCTGATTTTACTCCCTAGAATAATTTTGAGACAAATAGCAATAAGAAGCAATACCACTATGCACTGTAGAATTCCATTACTGCCTGCCTCGTGCCAGGGGCGGAACTTTCCACCTCCACCTTCACACAGACATTTACATATTTATAAATCCTTCAAAATTGCCACTGCAAGCTGCATTCTTTCAATGACAAGATACAGACTAAACCCCTCCAGAAATAATCACTCATTAATTAATATTTCAAATTTTTATCTCAATGGAAAAACTAAAAGCGTTTTTTTAAACTATGTTGGAAAACATGAGAAGACATTTTTGAAAAAAATCAATAGTCGTGTGATCTGTCTTTGCCCCAGGCTCAAGTCTTGCAAAGTATAAAGACTACATAGCAGAACTCCTTGACCTTAACATGAGAATCAGATGAATCTACTTTAACTCAAACTGGCCAAACTGAATGAAGATAATAGGGCAGCGAATGAGATGCACTTTCAGGCCTTGGGAATGAGATTCTGATTTGGTTAATTAACAGTGTTAATTCAACTCTTATCAGATAACATTTTGGTCCCACATTCTAGATCTGTTTAGTATTGGGTGAGGTGAGGTGAGTTCCCACTCCTCACTGTGAAGCACTTTGCGCATTCGGAAAAGTGCTATATAAATGCGATGATTCATTCATTCATTCATCTGTTACATTGAATTAACACTGGACATTTTACTGGGAAAAGAAAAAAAACTAAAAGAAAAGTTTAATTGTAATACATGGCAGGGACCTCAGAGCAAATAAGGAAATAGCAGTAAGCACTAACACCGAGGAGCTTTAGTGGACCAGCTTGAAATTCTGCAGGTTTCTGCCAGAGATTCAAAAAAAGCATTCTATCAATGAGCAAACTGGGCTATAGATTATTCTGGGAAAGCAGTGTAAGGATAGTGGTGTACCCAACAGTAGTACTGTATTTAAAAAAAGATTTTCCCTTCAAATTCCATAAAAATCAGTTATATTTTATGATAGTGTTGCTGCTTGTGTGTTGAAACACAAATGGCTAAATGCACTTGAACAACTGAGCTTCTTCATTGGCTGATAACATGGATGCATACACAGTGACGGCTACTTCTTTTTAATAGTTTACTGTTTCAAACTGCCCAATTGAAAATGGTCCCAAACATGCATTTATCAAAGTAGAGGAAGTTTAATTTATTATTTATTATAAAGTTTTATTCTTTAAAAAAGTATATTTCTATTTCTGGTGATATTTCATCCCAAATGCACCGAAACTACCTCAGCTGCCCTAGAGACAGCGCCACGCATCTTGCTGATTTCAAAAGTGTTTTAATTCCATAATTGGTGCCTGGAGGAGTCGGAGATGTGACCAGGAATGCGGTGTAAGTGGAATTCCAGGGCCAGTATTCTTCTCCACTCCTTGGGATGTGCTTAACCTCAGCAAATATACATTTCCCAGTGTGTTCAAGGAAGCATTGGGAGAGATACGCATGGGAATGTGAATGCCTGCTTAGAAAACACACATAGCTTTGACTTTGCAATAAATGCTTAAGCAGGTGGGGAAATCTACTAAGTCCCTAGGAATATGGACCAATGTGCTTCCACTGAGCATTTATTCGAGTGCGGCCCCAGTTCTGGCAGCCCAGAATTTGTTTCCAACTGACATTGGGGGTTTTGCTTTAATTTGGGATGTTGTTAGGCTTGGCATAGTGGTGCGAGCTGTGGCTGTGTCCCAGTTGGTTTTTATTCTTTTGTGTCTGCCTGCGTGTGTATGTGGTTGGGTGTGAAGCTGCTTTTCCTTGCTAGCACAAAAAGGGTTTCCTACCTAGAGGAAAGGCACACTGCAGTGGGCTTGAGTGAAATTCACTGTGTGCTTATTAAGGGGGTGCTGTGAAAGTGAAAATGGGGTTGCACAATCTTAGCTTCAGATACGCTGATCTTCGGGGAAGCTATTTGCAGGCTGTACTGTAAGTACCGTGTACAGCTTACCTGTGGAGTGTGTCTGTTGGTAGGAGAAAAAACGGTTAAGTAGAGGGAATTGTCCTGAGACCAGTGGGGGAGCAAAGTAGAAGGAAAGTGTGAGTACATGGTGTTTTACTTTTTTAATGAAATGTTAAATAAAGCTTAAATTCTCCTTTAGTTTTAAATTTAATTTTGTTCCGGTGGTTGAATTCCTGTAAAGGGAAAAAGAACAAAGCACAATATTATTGGTATGTTTCTCCATGCTCATGACATAAACAAATGTTCCATTTACCTTACTTTGAACTTCTGACTCACCATTGTAATTATGTTAAGATGCCAATACCAGCCAGGCTAGGTGGTTTTTCTTAAAGAAATCTTATTTAATTTTAAAGCTAGGAGCAGGAACCTTCTGAGGAACTGTTGGATAGAGCTCTTGTTGCAAACAACAGTTATTTCAAGGTAGGTTTTAATTTAGTGGCGCATTAATATTTCAGCCCTGTACATTAACAATTAACAGGAATGGCTAACTAGCTAACAATCAAACTATTGAGCTGATGGTGAAAAAAACAAACATGTTAATTAGCTAAGTTCATTTCCCAGAGAAAAGACCGAATTTTGATTGTACATTTGATATTACCAGCATGGCTAGTTGTATATTAGACATAGTAGACACAGTAGTGTCATAGTACACTCTGTCAGCTACATTAATATAAAATCTTATGAAGTCAGCTAGCTGAATTTTTTAGCCACTCCAGCTCCCCTAACGGTAACCTTATTAGCTTTTAAAAAATGAAAGATGAAATTAATTTTATAAGTAAATATGTGAAAAATTGAAATATGTAAACAATTAGTGTTGTTTTCAACATAGAAACGGGTTGTTTTAATAAAAAATTAAATCCTAACTGTGACCAAAAACCTATGGACTTTGGTTGAGTACAGGATGAGGGTGTGAAGTGAAACGTTGAGGTCATGTGAAAACCACCCATGTATGGATGCAATGAATAAAATGCTATTTGTTTTAATCTATTTAATTTAATCTAATCTTTGATCCAATCTCCCACCCACAAATCTGCACCCATGTGCCACAAACAATGCCACCTCCTTAGTGAAAGCCAGAGGTTTGCATGCATTATTGTGAAGGTATTCATCTTTCCTTGAAGTCTGTACTTATAGCTTCTGATTATCAGTCTTTCTGATGATCATTCTTTATATTTGTGAGACCCTAGACACTTTCATTATGAAAGACTGCAAATGAAAAATGATCCAATATGTTATCATCATATTTTGTTTCAGTAATTAGATATGACAATATGTGATAATCTCTAGGTCAGACCATCAACTTTTTTGTAGAGGCTTGTCTATCATTTTATTTTTGGGTTAACGGCAATGTTATGCCAATGTAATCTTTCACAACACAACACCAATGTATTTCTTTAGCTAAATTTAATTATTGAGGGTAATTAAGATGTGTGTGTCTGTCATTTTAAGACATTTCAATACAGCACATGAAGGCATGAATATATCAATGGTAATTATTGGACAGAGACATTGTGAACTTCTTACTGGAGTGTCACAATGTGAGAATTACATGTTAAATGAACTGTATTTGGCATTAAGCCTTTGAGGGACTCATTGCATGTTTCCAGCATGTACAATGCCGTGAAAGTATTTGACTGTAAACTTTAATTTAGTTTCTTTGCAGCCATTCAGATGTGAACTTGCTTTTGTGATTTGGATCATTGTCTTGCTGCATAACCCAATTATTTTCTGCTTCAGCTTATGGACAGAATACCAGACATTCTCCTTAAGAGTTTTCTGGTACAGAGCAGAATTCATGGTTCTTTCAATAATACCAAGTCATCCAGGTCCGAAGGCAGCAAAGCACACCCACACCATCACACAACTGCCACCATGTTTGACTGTTGGTATGATATTCTTTCTGTGTAACGCTGTATTTGCTTTACACCAGACATAATGGGACCTGTGTCATTCAAGAAGTTCTACTTTTGACTCATTTTACCATAGAACAAAAAGGCTTGGGGATCATCCAAATGTGAGACAACTTCCCACCTTTCTACTCTTCCATGAATCACACTTTTTCCCAGTCTCTGGAACATTGAACTTAGCTGAGGTATAGAGGCCTGCATTTCTTTGGATGTTCTTCTGGAATCTTTTATAACTTATTGGATGAATTGTCACTGTGCCCTTGGGGAAATTCAAGCTGGCCACTCCTGGGAAGATTCACCACTGTTACTGTGTTCTGTAACTCTTTCCAGACTGATATATTTCAACAACTTTTTTTCCTCATGTCTTTTGTCATTTCCTTTGATTGTGGCATAATGTGCTTGTAACAGTGCTGGCTGCAATCAAGCCTGTATCTGTTCAATCAGCTAAATCGAATGATCAATTAAATTGGGTTAATTGGTTGATTGAGTAACTAAGAAGGCAATTATTTTTCAGGTGAGTGGTCTGGGTGCTTGATAACATTTTTTCATTAAATAAATGTAATAATCATTTTTAAAATGTTTTGTGTTTACTCCGCTTCCCTTTGTCTAATATTACATTTTCGGAATGATTTGAAACCATTCAGTGTGACAAATATGCAATAACAGAGGATTACAGGAAGGGGCAAATACTTTTCATGGTGCTGTACCTTGCATTATAAAATAGAACTATTTTATAATGCAAGGTACAAATTCAGTCCATTTACCATAGCACAGAGGCAGCTACATTATAGAACCCTGTGGTGACCATATATTGGATAGAAAAACAGAACAGGGGCAGGTGGGTATTATGAACATATTGTTAGGCTATTTGTTTATTTATGGTCTATGGAACAAGCCAAACTGACATTTGTAGGATTTTCAAAATCCTACCGGGATGAATATTTTCTGTCCCACAAAGAAGAAATGTCCGGGGAAAAGAGGATGTCTGGTCAGCCTATGGAATCTCAAAGTTCAGTAGGCACTGTGCAATACTGTCCTCAACTGAGCTGCAACTTATGGTGTCAAGGTGCATGGTGTGAGCAAGAATAACCTTTAATTCAAATTGATTTTCCTTGCAAACAGATAAAATGTGCAAAATGTAATTTTGTGTACCATCTGCTGATTCGTCTGTGACCATCTTTTCTTTATGCTAGTCAGCAACCAGCTGCATGTACTTCTGCAGAAGTTGTTTTCAGGGAATATTCCTACCATTTATAACTGACCACTAATTGTGTAATTAGTCAGGTGATTATGACAATAAAATTCCTACAGTGACTCAAAAGGGGTTTAGATGGTCGTGCAAGTTGAAATCACTTTGGGTCATTTGCCATAGATACAGTGGTACCCCTACTCATAGGCAATGGCAGTATATGCAAATACACTAGATAGTTTGTCTTGGAGTTATGTCTTTGTCGAGGAAAGTACATTCTTAAAAGGATTTCAAATACAGCAATGTGAGAATCTTTATAAAACACCGGTAGTGGAATCTTTAATATTAAAATGAGAAGGTGGGGCAAAGCAGTTCCTTCTATGAAAGAGAGAAAGTAATATTTTTCTCTACATTTCTTATTTAAACACAATGTACACACCCCTCATACTTCAAGGGGATGGTGCAACGTACTGGGCACAACTTTAAGAAAATGGATACAAATGCCAGCACAACCTAAAATGAATGTAACCTTGTTACTTATTAGATCATCCTGCTTGACAAATGAGTGACCGTGGATTTAGCGTCTCAGGCAGCCAGAGCGCAGAAGGGTACCTTGAACCACACAGATTGGCCCAAATATGAATATAATCCACTTTCCTTTACTGGAAAACTGCCATCAAAAATGTATGCTAAGACTTGGTGGTGGTTAGTGAAGCAGAGAGGAACAATGATGAGTGAAATGCAAAATGGAGTCTCATGTAAATATGCTTCCTGTCAGCCGAAACTAGCAAAAGTAATAAAGACGGAGAGACCCAGCTCTGTGAGCCACAGCATAGAGCAAGATTACAATACTGTTCCACACTGGGGGATTACAGGAATGAGACAAACTGTAAAAGTAGGACTGTACAGATAGTTGGTTTGCATGGATTTATTTACCCATCAGCCCATCACCTTAAGAAACAAAATTCAATTTGGAATCTGTGTGGAATTTGTTGCCCCAGATATATTTATTTACTAATTTTTTGTTTCTGCAAGACAGCATTGTTCTCTGATTCAGATATATATTCCCAGTGAAAACATGGTGTATTTGTAACGGTGCAGCAATGTACCACTAGTTGCTGTGTACAATATGTATATTGTTGGCCACACATTTTATAGGTAAAAAACTGATGTGTACTATAAACTGATGTATTCATAAAAATACATCTAATTGGTATTTTTAATTTATTGGTATAACTAAGGTGCGGTATTAGATATAGTGCACATTTTTCACGGTAGCAGAATATTTCAGAAATGCATGGGGTCAAATTGACAGCCTCAGCTGTTTCAGTGTTAACTGCTCGGCAGTTTCCAAATGACCCTTGAGTTCAGAATGACTTGGAAATGCCCCTGTGAGATATATAATTTATTAGGGTGTGAATCTCTTGGGGATATCGCATGTACAGTGCTGTATGAGATGTTTTTTCCAACACGTTCGCATGGATAAAGCCTTTTTACATCTTGAAGAATTAATGATTTTAATTGCAATCTAAAAACCATTTACAAATCGCTATCCGCACTGCACTAAAGACCGCTACAGTGTTGCAGATAACTGTAAGCATCCGATCATCGCTGATTATAAATGTGCTCTGATTTCCCAGTTTATCCATGATGGCTCAGTTGGAAATTGCTGTTTATGAAAGATAAGCAGATTAGAATGTAGAGAGAGCAACAAAGTGTGGGCGGAAAGCGGCACATGATAAGAATTCTAATGAGCTTATCCAACGTGAGCATCATTTCCATTTTAAGGGACCTTTTTCTGCACCGCTGTTTTTGTTTACCTTGATGTCATTAAACATTTATGGGTGGAGACTTTGAGAATTCACAGAGCAACGTCTCTGCAAGGCCAACATGATTTCAATTAATATGCTGGCAAAAACAGGGGTGATCCTTGGGATCATGTGGCTAGCATTTCAAAGCCTTCTCTGAGCTTTAGAAAGAGGGACTGTTGCAGGGAATTGGCACTTGACCTCAGCATGTTGCACAGAGCTGACCGTTTGTCGGAGAGACAAAGAATCTAAATGTGTCTGGTTCGAACAGCTGTTTTACTTTTCTGTTGCAAGAAATTAAGAAATTTTATTATTAAATTTATCAAAGGAAGGTCACATGGCACACAAAATTGTATTTTCTATGCAATACATGTATGGAAGCGAACCCATACTGTGTACTATTTTTTCTTTTGTCATTAATACATTATCACTCTACATCCACAATATTTCTGGGAAGTATTTATATTTATTTTCCTATAAATGACAAATCATTTTCACATCTTATAATCATTGAAACCAGAATGTTTTCCTAACAATGTTTTACACATTGTTTACCTATGGGTCAGGTGTTTAGGTGGATGAGCACTGTTACACTGCAAAGTGCTGGAAAAAGGTCTTGTGGATAAATGAGACCAAGATTCACTTGTATAAGAGTGATGGCAAGAGCAAGTTGTGGAGTCTAATGGCAACTGCCCAAGATCCAAAGCAGCACCCCTCATTGGTGAAACATGGTGGTGGGGGATGTTATGGTTTGGGTATGCATGACTGCCACATATATTGGCTCACCTGTCTTCATTGATGATGTAACTGCTGATAGCAGCAGCAGAATGAATTCTGAAGTGCACAGAAGCATTTTATCTGCTCAAGTACAACCAAATGCCTGCAAATTTATTCTGTGAGGAGGTCTTCTTTGGCTTCATTCCTTACCAGTTTTCTCCCTCTCCACTTCATTTGATATGTTGTGGGCATGCAGAATAGCAGCCGTGCATCACCCAGGTGGTTGCCATACATTGGTGGTTATTATGTATTATTATAAATGACATTAAAAATAATAATTGCCACATTATATTACTGGCTACTTATTTGCATTTAATTTTTTTTACAGTGTATAAGAACAATTTTAGATACTGTCTGTACGGTATCTTGAGTGTGATGTTGCGTTTTTTTAAATTAAAGTGTCTTCGTATATTCTCAACAGAAGAAAAACAATTTCTTTGGTGCATTCCAAATGCTATGCAATCTTCTGATGATAAAATGGCTGGTATAAGGGCATTTGGATATTTGTGGTCAAAAGCAAGAAAATACACTTCAAGAAACTATTGGGCAGCTTGTACATGAATATGCCTCCAGAGGTTTTATGTGTGTATATGACCCTACTGTTCTTTATTAAATTATTTTTAATCTTATTTTTATTTGGAACTAGCCAGAGACTATTATGTACAAGGAAAGATATACCAGCACAATATAAACACAAATATTTATCTATACAATTCTGAATAAACGCTATAAAATGAATTTGTTCATAACACCACTGCACGAGTTGCCTTGGAATTATTTTTAGTGTATTTTCGTGCTTTAGACCACACACCCCTAAATGTCCCAGCACCAACCATTGTAAAGACGACTATATATACATATACTATACATATACTAAACTGAAATCGTATTAAAAACAAACCTCAGAAAAAAAGTATTATTTTCACACAAAATTCCAGAAGTGTCTTTGTGCATTATTGTTACTGCCAGCCTAAATTTAGGGATCCATAGATTTTTCTTCTGAATATGTGACCTGGGAAACATTTAGGCTAACCTTTACCAGTCCTTAACTTCATGGAATCACAGTAGGTACCGTAATATTCAGTGATAAGCACTCAAAGGAATGCAATCATTTACACAATTCAGGACACATTTAAGAAGTTGTTGGTACAAGGGTACAAGTCCCTAAAGTAACAAAATTAGGTTATTTTAAAAATACTTTCATCTGCTATTTCATATCAACATATTTCAAATCTCACTACTCATTATTGTTGCTGTATGTCACTCCATTATAGCCTCTCATTCAATTCCCACATTTGAAAGTGATTAAAAATGGTGCTAAATAAACTGCTAAATAAAGGTGACATTTTTACAACTCATGGAGCCAAAACACACCGGCGGCACACACTGTACTTTGCATCCACTAAATATTTCAAGGATAAATCTCAATGGAAAGGGTTCTTTCACAATGCACTGACTCAAATTTATGTGTGAATGAATATGAGAAAAAAATATAAATGTCTAAAATTTTACACATTCTATTTTCTCCTATAGAAGGTGTGCATTCAGCATTACTGATAACAGTTCAAAGGTTACTGCATATATGCGATAAATTTAATGGCTTATAAAAATAAAAAAAATAGTTTTGGGCATTTCTGTTAGTTATTTCTGACCCAATAATATTCATTTAGCCTTAATATAGATATAAAAATTATTATTTAATATATTAACATATGCTAATATTAATTATATTATTAATTATTTATATTGCATATTTATATATTTAATATTCTACTTTGAGATTGTCATCTCTTTTTCAAGGGGGACCAGGCCAAATGTAATATATAATAAGCATCACGTGACATATTGGTCACTGTGCGGAACAACTAAAGGGTGAATGCACAACTGTCTGTTACAACTGCCAAGCCAAATACATATACTGCTAATTTGATATATTCATTTCCATTCAATTAATAGGCAGGGAATTCTGTCTCTGTGCATGCAGATGGCACATAAATCTCAAATCATGAGCTTTATGTGCCTTTGGCTGTGGCATGTAACGTCACAATCTTTTACTACTAAACACCCAGGCCGAGGCCTGGTTAATCTTGATGATGCACATTTTATGCAACTGGTAGATGTGGCCTAAGAATAACTTAAGAATAATCTAATTGTACTTAAATTCCATTTATCTATTTCTGCTAGACAACTAGAATTAAATAAATGCCAATAATGAAAAAGCAAAATAGCCATTTGATATCTGTTAGTATCTGTTAAAACAGCTGTGGCAATCTCTTAATTGGACAAATAAGTTCAACAGTTTTTTTTGTTTGTTTGTTTTTTTGTTTTTGGTGGTTATATATGGGTTTGTAACAACACACTGGGATATTAGCGGAATCTGGCTACCTGACCATGAGACTGAGCCCTCTGCTGAGTGACATTCACAATTAACTTTTTGGTCAACTAAGGCATACTGAGGTGTCTGTCCCCTTCCTCTTATGACCCTGTAATGGACTTACTACTTGATCGATTAGGCGCCAGTTTGGGCAGGAACACCCCCTTTGAACAGAAAAGGGGGGAACCTTATTTAGTAAGCTTAAACAATAAAACGGTAGCAAATGGTTTATCCATCAGCATGTGATTGACAGCTGCAATACAATGGGCTAATCAAATGTTCAGGTGCCCAAAACCACCTGCCAATCTGGATCGAGGAATGCATGTGGAGTTCTGTCAAGTGAGTGACTTCTGAGCACAAAAACTCACCAAACTTTATCTGTAACATTAACACGTGTGTTGCTGTATATGCAAAATTTATATTCATACAATATTGTGAGAACTATTGTCAGAAAATCAATTTTTTTATTATTTTAGCTCTGAACTGTGTACCAGTTTGATGACAGAGTCGAGCTGCAGGCTATGCATTTGCTTATCCATTTGTTGAAAACCACTTGTGTGCATAGGATATAAAACCTGACATACTGATGTCTGACAGTGTCATCGCTGCTTTCCAAAATGTATGCATTTGCTCACTTGACAATTAGTGAGAGTGGGCAGCGTTGTGCACAGCCTTGACAGGAGATACTAATGCCAGTTCATTAATTAATTGGATAAAGCTTCATGCTTGTACGAATGTATTAGCAGACAGGTTCAGTCTTATCACCTCGGTATAAATTTGTCACCAGGACTGCTCTCCCATCGCCTCAAATTACAGCGTGACAAAATGGGGAAATAGACATGACTCCACGGGACAGTCTCTAATGCTGGACTTGGCAGGGCACTGACAAATTGTCACACCAGCATAGCTTTCAGTGCAATGCAATTCTTTCAGGATTGGAGACCAGAAGATCCTTATGGTACCTCACATTTAAGAATTACTTCAGACTAAGCTTTGTGGATTTGACATGCACAGCATGCATTGAATTCAGATAAGCAATTAACATTTGAGCTGGAATGATAGCCCAAGGCCCAAGACTACCCTTGGTGTTTTTATATTAAAATTTAATTATATTAAACCTGCACAAGCCAATCACAAAACCTTATGTTTAAAGTTAAATGTTTGGGGTTGCCAAAAGCCTCAAAAGGGAGGAAATTAAATTGATCAGCCCGAACACTAACAGCACAGAGTTTCAAGTGATTATATGTATGAAATTAGTTTTGATAGCACTTGATTGGGAAATTTGTTTCAAAGCGTTGGTCACTCACTTGGATAACATGCCGGAGTAGACAGCAACACTTTTGAACCTTGGTAAAAGCACCTGTTGTCTTGTTGGGGGTTTTGTGAAAAACAATGGCACAAACTGCCTGTATTTCTTTACTCGATTACTTCTTTACTTTATTCATTTTAAAGACACAGTTATTAAAAGACCAAATACTTAGGAAAGTTGTGGAAGGAGGAGGATATAGCATTACCGCCTTGGAGTCATTTAAAATTTTAAGGTCCGATGGTGTCGCTATTGCCTATCTAGTGTTAAGGGAAACTCTCTCTCTGCATGTGTATATGTGTGTGACTAACTGACAAACTTGGTGCTGACGTCTGAGCGAATTGCCTGAAAGAGGTTGTAAAAAAAAGATAATATTGGTCAAATTCCAGAGAACAAAACATTTGGAGAGAACACATTATTTGAGTGTTGCCGAATATGCTATTTGTATTTGGCACCATCCCTACTGTTTTGAGGAACAAGTACAGTATCTACAAACTTTTCCTTCAATATCTCCTTTGCAGCTAGAAAGATTTGTGCACATCCCAAGTCATCTTGACTGGAACCCGTCGCGACCCCAACTTCAAATAAGAAGCTTCCCAGGTCTCTGCCCAACTGCCACGGACCTTGGACCAGCTGACGAGCTGATGCATCACCTTACGAAATTAAGAACTGGCCTCCACTTTCATTGCCATTAAGTATTGAAATTTATTCTATTTTATGCTTAAATGTATTTATACATGTTGTTTTGTTACCCCCAGGGTATGTTACTATGTTATGTTAACATTCAGGCACATAAGTTACTACCAGTATACCCCCTAAAAATAATACTTTTTTGAAGACCCAGAAACTTTGCAGCAAGAATTTTTTAATTAATTTCTGAACCTATCCCATCACAAGCATGTCCAGGAGGAGATATATATTACATGTAATGTATGATTATTTATTGCAAAACTAAGTATTGAAGTTTCTTACTATTTGAAAATTAATTTTCCAATATAATTCACTTGAGGTCAGACTATTTTAAAATTTAAATGGTTGGCAAATTATTAACTTGAGTCATTTAAATGACAATATTGAGAGCATGTTACAAACAGATAAATGAGTCACACTATATTCCTGCAATGATTATCATTAACAAAACTCAAACAGGCTGCGGGGCACTTAAACATGAATTATTTAACTGATGCATTATTAAAAGCACACAAGTAAAACTTTCCCTCATTTAAACTGAAGTTTGAAAATTGTGATAAAATGTTATTTTTGAATTAGCTTGCAATTAAACTTGACAATGCATAACACAAAAGCTTAATTATATGGTTTTATTATTAGCCAGATCCATCACTTTTTTCTGTCCTTGCAGATGTTTCAGGATGAGAACGCAGAACAAATTGTGCCTTAAGAGATTAGGTCTCTGGAAATAGGAACATATTTTTGTCAGTATGTGTAAGTTCTCCACAGTATTTAGTATATCTTGGCAACTGACACAGTGGCATTATGTTTTACAGCCTGGACCCTCTAATATCATCATGCTGTGCAACATGAATTTTTATTAGCTCTGCAAAGTAAAATTTGCTCTTTTCCTGCGGTTTATTACGACATTTCCTTTTCTTGAGAGAGTAGGATGTGATCTGCATTAGTCATGACTTTTTTTCCATGCTTGAAATGCATTGATGAAAAGTGAAACCTTCCCATGAAGTTACCAGATTGAACAGGTGTAGTTAGCAGTACATGTGCTGAGTAACTGTAAAAAGTGGTATATAAATAAGATAAGGTTCATTCAGTCATAAGGTTTATTCAGTCATTTGTCATTTCTGCACCTTTCATTCCATCTAATATCACTGAAAATGACATGCTTTGGAAATTATATAATATGCAGTGTGTCAGAGAATCACTCTATGGATTAGAAAAGTACAAAAATGAAACATAATTATACAGTAATCAAGCAATAAGTATAACAGGAAACAGAATGAAGTTAAGCAGAATTAATATTAGCAGTATGGTTGCTTTATACTGTTTACATATACATTTTATGCAAGCACATTTATATTATGAGGTACACTCACTCCTGTGACCCTGAACAGAAAGAAGTGGGTATAGATAATGGATGGATGGTAGAACCATCCCTGACATATGACCTATTATGAACTATTATGCAAACATGGCAGATTGATAAGGTGGGAGGCAGAACAGTATGTACACCCATATCGGTTATTTTTACAGTTGATGCTAAAGTACATTTTTATATTTTAATGCTTTTGTGTGAGGAATTGATAGCTGGAAATGTCATTCAGAATGCGTCTGGAGAGGGCATTATTATAGCATTTCTATGGTGACAAAGGCCTCAGCAGCCTTGCTAAGGAAACAGATGTGTCATCGCTTCGTCTCTCTAATTTCATATATGTAGCAAATTAAAAGTTTATTTCAGCAGTAGCTGCCAAGAGCACCATGGACATTTGGATAGCAGTAACAACAAAACATAAAAGCCTCATTGCACTTAGTGGTGTGTTGCGTGACTGAGGTGCCAGAAAGTGCAATTTGGGAGCTGAGGGCTGCTCTTGTGTCTGAACCGCTGTCTGTTGGGCACCACTGGAACCCCGGGAGATTATTATCCCATCACTGTGTCAGGACCGTGGGCAGCAGTGGCCCATACTCACAGGCACAGCTGCAGCTGACTTTAATCAGTCATTAGAGCAGCTGCTGCTCATTTCCTGATCAGAGAGGCAGCATAAAAATGCCCTCCCATGCTGGCTGCCTCAGTTCCCCAAAAAATTGAGATGTTGGCAAGAATCTGGGTAATTTTAAATGCTTGCATTTGTACTTTTGGATCTGGATCACTTTTTAATTGATTTGTGTGGAGTGGTTATTCTCCATAGTACCACCAGGTGAAGAGGACTATTTGTTTAGCGAATAAACTGTTCCTTTTTTGTCACAAATCACAGCAGGCTGTGTGAATAAATTGTTCCTTTTTTGCCACAAATCACAGTAGGCTGTGCTATAGTGACTCTTTTGTTACAAGAAAAAAAACACACATGCTTGAAGTGGTTAGGATATGTGGTACTCCGTTCTCTCTGTCATGCTGTATCAAATCTTTTATTGGCGTGTTAATGTGTTTAATTTTGTACAGATTGTTTACCCATGTCTTTATGGTGGTTCTTTTATGCCTGAAACTTAACTACAGACAGTCCATGTCGCCAGCTGTGTTTTGAGTCCCTTTGCCTTACAGCGTTCATTATAATACATTATTTTCATGGCCATATAACCATCCATCATTCAGTTGGCAGTTTTAATCTGGAACTATATATGTAACAAGCCTTAATATTTGTTCTTCCCAGTAGTGTTCAGGGCATTTGTTAATCGCTGGGGCTTTTAAGTAGGTTGTATGTACAAATGGAACATTGGTTCCTTTGTGAAAAGATTTCAAGGGAGAAACCACTGAAGCGCATTATTGAAACTCTGTACAAAATGGTAGAAGCCCTGAGAATTGTCGACAAGGTTTGATGATTTATTTAAAATAATACCAAGGAAACCAGGACTCAAGTGGAGCAGCTCTCTTGATGACTTTTGTTCCACTTCAAAGAAGAAATGCTTCTGAGCCCATATTTGAATGAAATGTCTCAAAGTGGTTACCAAAAAAAAAAAAAAAACTGCAGGGGGCTTTGTGTGGAAAAACTAATGAAAAGCCTTCATACTGAATCTCTCTTCAGCTTTGCTCACATTTGATTCTTTTCTTCTGATTTATATTCCACACCTATGGTTTGCATTGTTTGGGATGTAGTCAGATTCCAGTAGTGGGCTTCTGTTGGAACTTCTACTCTTCAAAAACTATATAACCTCATCATGCGTTTGGCAAAAGAAGATGTGGGAAAAAAAGTGGGAATGCCTGTTGCCACTGGCAGCAGAGAAGCATTTTAGGGCATACTGAAGGCACATCATTAGGCAGCTACATATACTTATACATATATCAGCCAAAAAGTAATTCAAATCAGATGCAATGAACTCTGACAAGCAATTTTACAGTGTATATGTTTGTTTTTTTATGTCATCCCATGTTTTAGCCAACTCTCACCAATTTATTATGCCACCCAGCTACATAGCCAGATACAGATTCCTAATTAGCTAGCTAGCTAGCACACAAGTTTTCTAAAACTAGTGAGCCCCCCCAAACTTCGCAGATAAGTAGCCCTACACTACTGTTAAGTAGTACCTTCATTAACAGGCCCTTGCATTTGAGAAAATGTTATGCTTTGTGGTGCTATCTGTTATATCGTCCAATAAGAAAACTCATCTCAATCATGGTTAATATGCTTTCTCTTTTCTTTGTCTGTAATCATGTCAAGCTTAGCCTATATGACCATTCTACAGAAAATGGCCGTATAGGTACACTAGTACCAAATAAGTTATCACGTTACAGTCTCAATGTATTTACATTTCTTTGGGGTACCTAAAGTTTTGCTGTTCATTTGCTTGTTTCTTTGTATTTAGTGTCAGATGATGACCATACTTTTAATCCTGAAAACTAAAAAAAATAAGATGGAACACATTAAACAACCTTAAAGGTGTTTTTGTTGTGTTTCTTAGGCATGTGCATGAGTAACACATTCCATCTGAAGCCAATTACATTACATTGAAGCCCATTTACATTATGCAACATTCACAGTTTTACACTGGCTACCTCCACTGTAATAAATAGTTGGAACGCAAAGTTGACACAGAGTTGCAGTAAGTTCAAAGCACCTCCAACTCAATTTGTAAAACTAATGGGGTTTGAAATGTCTCTGGAAAAAATAAAGAATTCTCTTTATGGAAAGTGTTTCTTTTCAATTTCCATCCCCCATCTGTGCCTTTGTGGCCTTGGATGAATAATACCTTGAGGCTCCATTTGAAAGACTCTCCGCCCGAAAGATTGTGCGCTAGATAAACGTTTATTGGTATTTGTGATCTAGAGAGCGGTCTTGCAAATCATAGCAACCCAGCAAAAGAGAGATGACTTCAACTGGCTTCCAATCATTCAGTGGAATTAAACTGATTTTTTTGGCGCTTTCAATTTAAGGGAGTTTTCAGAGCCCTCCTTATCTGCACCACCAAAGCTCTATTTTTGACAACAAAATGAATTCGATTAAAATGTAACGGCCTCCATCATATGGTAAAATATATTGTGTATCCACAAAGGCAGCCAGTCATTGAATGCAAAGGATTTGCAACTAAGTGCTACATTTGAACACTATATTTAAGATTATGTTAATTTACCTTTGGTCTCCCAAAATGGGGGGACTATGTATAAAAGGGCAGCAAACTAAATCTGAAAGTCTGCACTTTCATATTCATTGTGTCATTTACAATCCAAAATTCAATGGATAGAGAGCCAAAACAACTAAAATTGTATCACTGTCTTACGCCTTTTGCATTTAACTGTATATCACTTTCCATTATTTGCATATTCATTTGGAAATAATGAAATAAGATTTTTGTTGGTGCTATGCTAGTCATAGCTTACATTAGATTTGTTACCGTGATTATCTTGAATTTAAATTAGGCTTTATTTTAATTCTAATTCTTATTTAATTCCATTTTAACAAGAGCTGGTGAAAGAAAATGTACTTTCTCGTGAAGTAGGTCAGAGACTCAGAAAGTTTCAGAAGCATTTGCCTTCGCCAACTAGACAATGTGCACTTGAGAAAGTGCAGGATTCATAAAAAAAGGGCTTGGCGTGTCTTTTCCTGGACTTAGAGAAGAAATCTTCTGAGATCACAAGCAGAATAGAGAGTTTGGGATGCAGCCAAGGAGTACTTCAACATTTATCCTCTCAACCATTTTGTTGTAATTTGGCCGGGTTAAGACAAAATCCTCACTTTAGAACCTGAACTGTTGGTCAATGCTGATGTTAAACTAGCTTTTTAGTGCTCCCTCAGTGGTCAGGGGAGGGGGCGCATCTTTTCAACCCTGAGGAGCTGCATCCAAATTCTTTGAAATGTTTCTCATTTCCTTACCTTTATTTCCTTGACAAGGAAAGAGGAAAAATTTTTAGCAGAGGAAAGTTTTCATAAGAATTTGGGCATTGTCGTTTATTGCAGTGGGAAGTTTCATTTTGAGGCAACCTCTTCAGACGTGACAGCGAAACCACCAGCACATATGTGCTTTATTTCCATTAGGATTTGACTTGGCTTAATTATAAACAGCTATTTGTAACAATACCATTATGTAATTGGTGTTTAAAAAGTGGCATAAGAACTCTCATTTTGTTTAATGACAGATTTGGTTAATATTATTAGTCTCTCTTCATTTACTTGTTTGCCTATATCTTTCCATTGCTACACGCTAATTCTTCACATCATCACATATTTCTGTACATAGAGCTGTACGTGACCTGTAGTTGCTGTGATTTACATTCACGAAATGTATCCTATCTTCATTCCTTTCCTCCTCCTTACTTCTTAGAAGCAAAGTCATGTTTAGCACAAATCATTGCTCTAACAGAGGTAAATGAGAGCAGATGTTTCCTCCTCTATTTATCAAAAAATTGTCATATTCTCTTTCCTGGCAGCACATGAGTCCTTCCAGGTCACACAGGGGACACCAAAGGAAAGATGCATTTTTTTAACTATTCAAACACAGCCAAAGTGTCTGGTATCCACCCTTCTGAAATGGAGGCTATAATATGATATGTCATGTACATAACAACACCCAATGCCCTTCTCTTGATTATAAGGCATGGGATGGATAGAGAGGCAATTATTTTCCTTTGGAAAGGGGAAAGTATGGTAGCCCTGCAGTCAGCATTGGAAAACATCTTATATCTTGTAAATAATCATTTTTACTTTGCCTTTCAAGGCCTCTGCTTGTTAAGTACAACTTAGTGTACAACTTAGTGCTGGCATTGAGAGCAGGATTTCCATAGCCTAAAATTATGGAACCTTTTGGGTATAAGGCTTTATTTGTATGTACAATAAATCAAATCACACGTCATTTTTAAAAAGTTATCTGTCCTTGAAAAGTTACTATGGTTTTTGGAGTGTATTCTAATGGGAATTAGATAATAGGTGACTAAAAACATGATGTTCCCATCTGTAAAAATGTAACAGCTGTTACAGTTAAGCCGCCTCTGAGTTTCTATAACAAACAATGTGCTTTTTTTGCTGTTATATGTTTGCAGAATGCAAAGAGAAAACGAGGGTGTTTAATGATGTTTAATATTTATTTAAGAAATTAATTTTACTCATCGACGGGCTTGACTTTTTAAGTTCAGTGTTTCTTGTTAAATGTGTTCAGCTAATTTGCTTGTTGCGTTGACATAGCCTCATCTTCTGGATGTTCGGATGCAACAAGTAGTTAATGGAAAAGAAACAGTCACTTGGTCACAGACTTCATAATCTGAGGTTGTAGCTGGCCTGACATTACCATTGGAAATGGGTTTCCTTGATTAACATTAGTATGCGCAGAATAAACCTGTGTATGCACATTATAGGGCATTTTCATTCACTGTTACAATTATCCCGTACCTTTGTTACAATCATACCGACTAGGTGGTATGAATGTAACATCTACTTGTACTTGTACTACAATGTAACATGTACTTTGGTTTTGATTTCATCTGACTCGATGAAGCTATGAATGTAATTGAAACAGCTAATGCCAACTGAAATGTCAAATCTGTTTGAAGTAAAATTTCATAGTGCTAAGCTAAATATTTTCTGACCAAATGTGCAAATTCCAAAAACTGTAACATTTATGGTGACTGTTCCTAAACTCTTTTGGAATTTTTTGTGTGATGGACCTTTACTTCAAAAAGGTGAGTAGTTCATTTTGACTGTTAAATGGTAGTCAAAATCCTTATTGCAAGTACTTTTATATGTACTTAGTGTTATTTGGCAGTCATCACTATTATCATTTGGACATTATGTATGTTTCTGTAATTACTGCAAAAACTTTTACAAAATACTGTATATACACATAAATGAATGTCATCACATTGGTCATTATTGACACTAATGTGTATCCAGCAAAATATATTAAAGCAAGTATCAAATAACTATGGATATTTTCTTAATGATGCATATAAAAGCAATTGTCCATTTAAGTCCAACACTAATGGATTTTCAATTTACAGTAATGCTGAAAATTATATCTGAAGTGCAATTGTCAATAAGGCCTCAAAAATTTCATTTGAAGGGCCCTGCAGAACACTGTACATACTGTAATTACAGTAATTACCATGGCTATTAACAAATCAGATTGCAAGATTTGCCCTAGCCATTTTATAATTATGAGTCTGAATGGAATCATAGAATGTATTCACAGAACTGTAAAATTTGAGAAAAGAACTGAGATGTCCATTTGCTGTGTGGGGGGGGGGGATGCGGAGGGAGGTGTCAAAAAAACATGGTTAACTGGATGGGGAGAGCTGATTGATTCAGAATTCTGTTTGCACCCCTGTTCCTGTCATAAACTCTCCATGCCCTTGTTCCAGAAGTTTATGCTTAATCTACTGCATATCCTATTGATGTATATCAAGTAAATATCATTTTTCTGCTACATTTCTTTTTTACTTATAAGTGCTATAATTACAAATTATGTCGATGTTGTAACCCTTGCTAAAATAACCATAGCCATTTTTTATTTTGAAGCTTACAAATAAACTCTAACAAACTAATAAATTACTAGCCATTTCCAAGGCTGGTTAACATGACCTTGCAGAGGTAATTTGTTTATCAGCTGCACCATTAGCTTGCAGTGATACATGACTTCACAAATTAATGACATTTGACAATGGAAGGAAATATTGCTTTGAGATGACATTTCAAAAGTAAACAATTTTAGGCTTCTTGCATGATGCTGATCTGATCAGAATTTAATTAATTTCACATCCTTTGAACACATAGACCACAGACATTACAAATGGGACATTTTGGTTTGCTAACTATTACATTTGAGGGGATAGAAGTAAACTATATTTCAGTCAAAGTAAAAGAGTTAGAAAAAGAGAAATTTAATTATGGAAGGTGAAGCAATGTCTGCTATATAATAGAAAAAGATGGAGGTGGTATTGACTTGACTGGGTAAAAATAAAAATTCGTTGTGATTTTAGTAATGGTTATTCTAGAAATATGTATTTTTTCCCCTCTCCTAGTTCCCACGTCAGGAGACAGATCCCCAGATTCTTTTCCAGATACCCTAGCCCATGTACCATGCGGTTTGGGGGACACTGAAATTGAATACAATATATAGAGCTAAATGGAGAATAAAAGAATGAATAAAATAGGGGGAAAGGAGGAAACACAAAGATGGGGACATTCAGCTAAGCACACTGACAGACAGAGACAGACATTTAAAAGATAATTCACAAGTCAGCATGTATGAGGTGAGATGGAGAATAAAGAAGAGGTGATATTAAGTATTAATGGAGATGTGATGGCACTGCTAACTGAGGATATTAAGGATATTACTATCTAAATTATGTGGTTTATATTAATGTAGGTCATGATATGTTACTGAATTCTAGTGGATGTTGACTGAGGGACATGGTAAAGTTCTCCATGCATTTGTAGTCAATTGTAGTTTTGTAGGATACTTTTTTGTGCTAGTATGGAGCAGCTTATTTTATGGGGTGGGAGGTTAAGGCCACGCAGGTCTCATATAAGAGAAAAACAGTGGAGGATAAAGGGATCGTGTGGCACAGGATGTGACATTATTGTGTTCCAAAATCGGTGTAC
Source organism: Anguilla rostrata (assembly GCF_018555375.3). Taxonomy (NCBI): domain Eukaryota; kingdom Metazoa; phylum Chordata; class Actinopteri; order Anguilliformes; family Anguillidae; genus Anguilla; species Anguilla rostrata. The sequence goes on along the minus strand of NC_057933.1, from coordinate 21,448,112 downwards.
TTGTTGACAGTGCCCAATTGAGTGGATGTAGATGATTGTGTTTGTTGTTGAGCAATGCTGACACGATTGAGGTTCATCTTGACCCATCAGGTGAAGTCTACCCTGGGTGAAATTAAATCTGTGTAGTATTTTGAACTGGATGACTTGTAATCTACAGTTTTGGGTGAAAAATGAAAGTGGTGTATTAGTAGATGGCGCCACAATTAATTTCCATATTTTCTGTTTGTAGGTATATGATTCTCTCACCTTCACATCAAGTGGATGGGTCATCCTACTTTACCATGTTTACCATGCCAGCTGGTACAAACACCATAATGAATCAACCCTCAATATTAGCCCTCATATGCGAGCATTGAAACATTGCAGATTGGCTATGCGCAGTTGGACCAAATTAGCCCAAGGGTTATGGTAAGTGTAAGCTAGCCAACGTTTCTCAAACCATCCCTTCATTAGATTTTCCAGTCAATACCTAAAATGCTCTCCTAAACTATAGGCCCAATCATACTTGAAAATTCTAAACTGGGCAAAAATACTGTAAATACTTTATAACTTCACAATGAATTCCAAGCATCATGTTCTTGTCAGTGTGTGCCAGTTGCAGCCGTGCTGTGATAAGGAAACCCAACAGACCCAGTATGCACATGTGCACTGCCCAGCAGGGCTTGCCAGGGCACAGGGGAGGTAATTTCAAGGCTCGGTGGATGAACTACTGTCTGGTCAACGCCTAGTTTCTTCTGATACCGACTAACATGGTTTGGTGAGCAGGCAGAGGTTTAAGTAGTGAAATAAAAAGTCACTCTGGGCAGATGTGAAGGCAACAGCCATTACATATAACAGGAGAGCAGAGGTGATGCCTCACAGCAGCCCATTAAAGTGATACACAGCAAAAAGCAAAAGAAAACACAATTTATAGCATATTCCTCAAGATTTATAGAAAATAAAACGGGGGATTTAAGATCTTTAGGTTTTTATTCTGACTTTATTATTTGTATGCAAATGTGTCACCTAGAGGAATAAGCTGCTGATGGAAGTTTTAAAAGAAGTTTTAAATTCATGTGCTTATGAATCAAAACAAAAAACAGATGCAGTTACCAACCATATAATTCAATTTGGACCGTACAACTCATTGCATTTATAATGCACTCTTTCTATAACTGTGTTGAAATAAACACAACTTTGACTTGCCATTGAACGCATTTTGTCAGTCTGTGTTTTGTAGATTTAATTAAAATGGCATTTTAATATACAGGAGCAGACCTGGACACAGAGCTTTCTGGTACCTTCCCTTGGCATTTATGGTCGCAAGTTGATCCCCATGTCATTATGTCATCACTACATGAATGATATTGTCAGCTGGTGCACACTATTGCATTTTTTTACACTCAGTGATGCATTCATACAGATTGACCATTCTACCTGAAATATTCCACCCAAATATTCAAAACACATTACTAAGTTTGTTTTATGTTCCGTGCAATAAATTACAACAATTAGATTATTTGTTTTGATGAAAATGGTTTCCAGGGATATTTGCAGGCCAAATAAATTGGCTGCATAATTAATTTATTTCAGTAAACATTATATGGGAAGTCCACCAAGGGCATGTAAATGGAAATTAACCACATTTCATGAGTAAACAAAATATTTCCAGCCATTTCATTTGACACTGGTACAGACAGAAATACAAAATGCTGCAGTAAAGCCATATTTAATCACTTTTACCTTCTTAACCGTTTTTGTTCATAGGAAATTAATAATTCAGTTGAATGAAAAACATCCTTTAAATTCTTTGACAGTTCTTTACTTCCATTTGATTTCTTTTCCCTGAACAGAACAGAGAAAGTTCAGTAGTGCCCTTTGACCATGCAGACATTGGGGTTGAAAGAGGAAAAGTGGATTCAATGGCCACCCAATGCATTTGAAAGGTCCAAGAGACTCTGGATTCTCAGAGGTGAAACTGCTCATCCTCCCTGTTGCAAAGTGTTTCCCAGCCTTTAAAGCTGCATCTGTATGAAGTCGATCTGATGAATCTACCACAGTTGAGGGGCAGGAAGGGGTCAATCAGTCCTGGGAGATGACTACAGTCAACTTCAGGTGAGTTCTGATTTCTTTTGGAACTGTGTTTCACCATTATTCAACCATTTTGTCCTCCTACCTTATATTTTCCCAAATAAGCCTGCAGACTGCAGGACAACTGATAAGCAGGAAGCATTCAAGATTAATTGCTTCTCATCTTAGTATAATACCGTATTATACCAATCATGCTCCAAAAAGAAATGCAAGGACAGATGTTGAATAAAAAAGGATCAAAAATACTTGGTACTCTACTTTTTGTCTAGTTGAATGGGTTGGCCTTACTGAGGTAAGGTCATTGAACTTAAAATAATGAAATAATGGCCAAATCATCTTAAAAGATTCACAAATTATTTTATATGGGTTGCTATCAAGGGGACACATTTATGGTATAAAATATTTTAATGTGAATTCAGACGGTCCATTAATCCCTGTTCACATATAACTTCGGTACTAGTTCTCAAAGTTGTGACACACCCCACAAGCTGGTGCTGAATTCTCACCATGCCACTGTAGAATGTTGGTTGACAGCCCCACAGAGCAGTGCATACTCTAATTGGCCATATTATCACCCAACTAAGGAGTATATCAGTTAGGAGTTCCCATCTCATCACAACTCCTCTGGTTGTTTTATACATAGTAGCCCTGGACTATACCTGCACATTATTCCCTGATGCCACAGCAAAAAGTGGCAGTTTTTCCGTATTTTTCATAGCTTTTTCATTCATTTACATTCTTTAAGCTTACCAAATGTCTTTCATGCATCCCTAACATTTAAGAGCTTCCACTTATTCTTCCCACATTTGGGGCACTTAAGAAGCGTACACTCAGATATATGAAGTGAAAATGAATACTTTAACCACATTGACTAATATTCAGCTAATATTTGCCACACTTCCCAAGCATTATCTCTGGATGCACACTCAATTATAGCCATTATTCTTGAAAGCACTGTGGTTGTTTGAAGCCTCCAATCTGTCATGAATAATTTCATTTTCAATACTTAGAAATTTTAACAAATTGATATTCGTATGCCAAATGGAGTCATTATGTCGGGGGGCGGGGCGGATAAAACAATTTATAAAGAATATTATATCTGAATAGGTTTCCCTAAATCTCAGTTACTTCGAACAAATGACATTCCATGATGCTGCTGGGTTTGATTGCACTCCATTGCACTCAATTGCACTCCATACACTTGGACAGTTCCAGCACCCTGGTATCTGCTGCACACATCGTGTGGCAAATAAAGGCCCAGCTCAGCACAGAAAATGAAAAGGCCCTAGGGGAGCATGGGAAGCTGTGGTCTGTCAACAATGTGACTGCACCACTCATTACAGGGAAGCTGCTGCATCCACAGAAATCAAGAGATCATTTAGGGAGATGAATGGCTGCCAATCTAAATTATTTACTGCATCTACCCATGTGATGAATAAATGAGAATCAGCGGATAGGGCTCGATAACATTTAACAGTGTGAGCATTTAATAATGAGACTCCAGAAGTGTGTATACTGTCTGGTGAACTTTAAGTGCAAGGCTGGATTTTAATCAAGCCTTTCTCGCATAAAACTGCACAGCAGGCGCAAAAATAATGCTAGATTTACCCAGAACTGCATTTTGTGTGTGTCCGCAATGTCTGCAGTTTAATAGTTAGCTCTACGTTTCAGCTGAATCCTAATTAAAATTTGAGTTGTGTGTCAGCACAACTCAATCATAGCCTAATTTGCCAATTTTATGTGTTTGATCTGAAATCCATTTCAAAAATCAAACATTTTTCAGTTTTCACATTTCAGACATGTTTTCTGAATTAGTTTTGGATGTGTTCGTTGTCTAATGAAGTGGGCAGCACTCATGCTGGCTAGGGGTCGTCCATTTAAATAACAGCAGAGAAACTTCATAAACACTAACTGTGGAGAGCGTTAAGTACATCACATGGCCTGTAAATTAACAGGGTCTGGACAATAAATCATGTTGACAACAAGATTTGATGCGGATGTGGTCATAGGAAATGCTTAACGAATCAGTCCAGAACACATGCAGGCATTGTAGAGGCACATTCAGCACTGGAATTTGCACCCTGTTTATACAATTATGAATGCATATACCTGGTGTTTCTTTAGAATGAAAGAAAGAGGAAGAACAACAGAAAGCCAGGAGCCTATCTTGTCAGTCCACTGCACAGTAAAATGTTCAGTTTTAATCAGCTTTTACTGATCACATATGGTCACTGGACATACAGTATAGTCCCTTAGATTACTGAACATTTACTGTATGCATATACAGTAGGCCATGCAGATATCATATGGTCCGATCCCCCAGTTCTGAAATATGGAGTGAAACAACGAAAAAAATATCCCCAATATGGTATTTTCCATTGTTAGGGGTCCCAAAATTTAAATAAAAAACTTAATGGGGGAGGGGCTTCCAGGGAGAGTTGAGGCTATCAGCTGAATACCCCAGGACAAATGTATGCAAATCATATGCTTGCTATGATTGAGAAACTTTGAGGAGGCTTCACAGACAGCATGTCAAGGCCGATGTTAGTGCTCTCCTTACTATTTGTAGCCATCGAAGGAGGCAGCAAACAAAGCTCTTGACTTAGCCCCTGCACAAAGCAAATTTTCCCTGTTACGACTGGCTCAATGCCAAAACATGAAGAGGGTAGACCACACCGGTGACATAAGACATTTAATAATAAATGCAAATGCTAATATTACATAACCAAAGCTATGGAATGTCTAATGTCAGTGTGGAAAGCATGCTGTCGTAGGGTGTAAAAGAGGGTGTTGCACATCAAGTAAAACCAAAAGTACAAACAAACGAGGCAAAAATATGTCCACGTGTGTGGGAAGAGCAATCTCAAGTGCTGGAGGAGCCTTTATAGTCACTCTCAATCCACTTCAGCTGTACCGCAAACAAGGCAGGGGTGTAACAACACAGCAGATGGACAGATATGACCACAGTGTGGGAAAGAAAAAAAAAATGTTAGTGTTTGCCTTTTAGGTGCGGAGGTAAGAAGGATAGTGCATGCCATCATGTGAATCATGTCATTTAGCTAGAAATTAAAATGTCTCATCAGCCATCGTGAAGTTCTGCAGCTGTTTATGAATCCTTTATAAACTAGTAATACTGCATTTCATCTTGTTTATGAAGTTGTTATTTTGAGTTGTATTTTTGGTACTTACTCCTTATCCATTTTATCCAAGAATAATAGCAGAATTTTCAATAAAAAGGATGTTTTTCTTACTTACTACTCTTTCCACTTATTAGAGCACAATACCAACCATTCAGCATTGCCACCCAATTTTCCTTTCAGATAAATTAATGTACTACAAATAGTGATAAAGGAAATAGAATTGTTCAGGTGTGTGTATTGTTGTGTATATTCTGTATATGTATATGTATGTATATCAGAATTCTTTATATACGTAAATTTGCTTTGTTTTGATCGCTGTTGGTCATATCTCCTCAGTCCTTGTATTTCTTCCTGGTTAACTTCATATCTAAGAAAGCAACTTTCAGTGTTTTCCATAAGAAAACTTATAATTTATTGAAAAATAACTGAACATCTCAGTTGTGAAAGACACTTAACATAAGCCCTGTCTGGACCGAAGGACCCTATCATCGCAGGCTCAAGCTTTGGCCTGTGCTGACTATGACTAGGAGTGAACAGCTACAGGACACATCATCCTGACAGGGCCGCATTTATGTCAACCGTGTTTATCTATTAGCATTATATTATTCCCAGTGACATGCTGGCAGCCCACAGGCTACAATTTTAATTAATTATTTATTCATTTATTTATTTATTTATTTATTTATTTATTTTTGTCAGTGAGACATTGTTTTCTCCTGTAGGAATCTATAGTCTGAAGGGGGTGAAATACTCTGCTGTGTTAGGGCACACACCATTCAGCTGTACTGTTATGTTCTGGGGTGAATGGCATAGCAGCTGTTAAACAAGGCACAATTGGCGTTTCCAAGGTATCATTTGTTTCCAAATGAAAAATGGGTAACTGTGATAAATTAAATAATACATATTGTAAACATTTACATCATGAAAATATGGAAAATACCCTTCTGATACAAATGACACTGTGGCCAATTGTGAGTTGCTTGAGAGGATGTCTGGCTTCAGTTAATGTGTTTCAGTGGAGTCACCTAAATCTAATGATCAATAACTAAGGGGATAATTACCTGTGGTGTTTGATACCATTTTCCATTAAATAAATGAAATTATTATTTTAAAAATGTGTTTTGTGTTTCTTTTGTCTAATATTATTATTTTGTCCAAAGAAATGAAACCATCCAACAATGGTAAGTAACAAATATGCAGGAAAAGAGGATAATAAAGGAAATCAGTAAGGGGGCAAATACTTTTTCACAGCACTGTATTTAGACAGGGATTAACTTGTGATGGGAGACGACCACGGAGTGTCTGAAGGTAAAGTTGTATTCACAATTCATTATATGCCCTACTGAATGTATACACAGAACAACAGTGTCAGTTTTTTAAAACTGAGAACTGCGTTCTTATGCTAACTTCAAGCTCATTCCTTAAAGAAGTCCAGTGTCCTTAAATATAATTTCATGTTATATCTGCAAATAAATTGGAGTGATAAGAAATGTGTGAAACTAATTTTAAATCCTTTCCAGAATGTTATACATCATAGGATGCATTTGTTCATCTCCACCTAATGCAGCTCACAATGGAAATTGATTTGAGGATGTGCATACAGCCTCGCACCCTTCTCTACCATCTTGTGTGTGAGCTATAGGCCCTATCAGCACAGACAAAATACCGCCTGCTTTCAGGAGTTCTAGTTTCAGGAGTCGCAATTAATGCATGCTTTAGTAAATTAGATGGAATATTTAATTTGCCTGATTTCCATAATCTCCTTCCTGTTTCAGCACGTTCACTCCAGGTATACATATGCATGAACACATTTTACTATGCATCGAATGGAAAGTCAGAGAGTGATGTAATTCCAGCAAATTACATCCTAATTGTGATTTTGACCTATTACGGCAGTTTAGTAAATCCCACATACATATTGTGTCCTTGTAACTTTTGTGTCATAAAAGCAGTTCCAATCCATTAATAAATCTGGCCCTGAGAGTTTAAGTGGTACGAACTCAAAAATCTAAACAGAAAGCCATTCTGAACAGAAATTTTCATTCTTAAATATTTTGTATTCTCTTCCTTTCACGGAGTAACACACCCTTCATGACATGGTCCATGCCAGTTACAATTAATTTGCACTAATGACAGCACAAATTTCCCATTCCGGTCCGGTCATGTTCATCATTACGTATGCGGCTTGATTGATCACGTCATGCTCCTACTTCCCGGGTAAGACTGGATATCATTAGAAACTGCAAATATGACCCCATTCAGGAATTTGGGCAGAATTCTGCAGTTACTTAGTAACATTTGAATCATATGGGACGGAGTCTGGGGTAAGGTGTGATTTCCTCTGTGTGCTTTTTACTTTTTCACAGTATTATTCATTTTCTTCTATAATGATTTCAGAAGCTGTCAGTCGTTACAGGATTTGCTTTAATGATCATACACTGAGTAAGCCAGGATTCCACTGCATCATTGTGATGCATTGTCCTTGCTGCATTATTCTAACCTAATGTATTTCTTTCCCTTAACTCAATCATTGAAGTTATGGCCTTTTGGAGAGTTTAAACCCCCCCAAGTCATTAAAAAAAAGTCAATTAAAGTAGAATGATTTTATACATTTTATGATTGTTTCTTCCTGGAAGAGGGGCAAGAAGGGAACAATTATCATACCGTTTGAACATATGTCTCCCCAAGGTATGAAGCAATAAGATTATTTGTCAGATAATAAGAACATATCGCTACTTATTATTGGGTAAAATTGGGAAATGTGTCTACCCACCATGGCACATTCATTTCCACCTTTCATCTTCATCTTAGAAAACTATCTGTTAGCTATATAGAGGAGCCAAGGAGAAATATATTCCGTTCCAAAAATAACAATAATTGACAGTAATGTTCTAATAAATGAAAATGGTTCACAGGACACTGCTATAAAGGACCAGCATGAAGCAGTGGTCATATGAACCAAGATGGCTTTGTAAATGAGCCCAAAACCAACCATGCTTTACATGTGGCCCAATGCCAAGCATTGCTCACACTATGATGATGAAAAGATTCTTTAAACTGAATATTGTGTCTGGCTTTATATGCATGCAACTGTCTGCAGGCCTGTATTATGTTTTTTACAAAATAGCCAAGAGGGGAACAATTAGAAATTGCATTGTGGTCTAGGGAGCTCAGTAAATGGATTATTTGATAAAAACAATAACTTCATTTTGTTACAGTTGTTTTCATCAGCTGTTTATAATAAGCTAAAACCACCCATGTTTTCCAAAAGAGTCCAAATAAGGCCTGAAATGGCTTTACATTGAATAAACATTTCTGGATTGCTCACATAATGCATGAAGAGTGGATCTGGGTGAAGGCAAACCCAGACAACTTTCACATGCAGTTGCATGGCCATAAATTTCGCCATTTGCAGGACAGAATGCTCATGGAGATCAATTGCTTCAGACATTATGGGACCAAAAGAATACCAATTGGGACTTCACAGAACAATCCCAAAACACTTGTTCACTCCAGGGTGTCGATGGTGGCCCTAGTGCTAGCCATCACAGCGCACAACTATTACACAGATACATTTTTAATTAATTATTTAATCGTAGAGACCTATACTTAACTGCTGTACTAATTATCATTAGCTCTGTCAATTAATCCCCAGTTTTATTGATAATTTACCCTGTAATCAATACAGTAATAAATAAAACTTACCAAACCTCCATACACAATTGTCCTTTTCCCCCTCACACTTTGTCATTAAATATACCTTGTTTTTTAATGTATCTTGTTTTGCTGTCACTTGTTGGTCAGTGAAAAGTTTTATAAGAGTCACAAGTCTAATAATACATTACCCACAACTTTGGCACAGCAAATTATGCAGCAAAGAATAAATATAAAATGACTGAAGTTTACAATTTACTATATTTTAATGTAAATACCACAATGAAATTGCACTTCAAATAAAATCACATTAGGCACCCCAGGCCCATTCTTCAGTATTGGTGCCGCACAGTAAATTGTGAACAAACCTCAATGGCGAAAGGTATTCATATCCACTCCTGTTGTTCGTTACCAAAATTATGAAATTCTGGCAGCATGCTAATGCCAGACATTCACATAAGGCCCAATGGGCAGGTTGACAGTCTGCTGGCAGAGTAACGGTGGCCCAAGGAGGACACAGCCGGAATCACTTGTCTGCTCCTATTAGTGTTGTCCAGCCAGCACTGGCAACATGACTGCCATAAAACCAGACATCACAAAGGTCTACCCACTCCATCTTCCACTATCCTTCCCCTCCTCTCCAAATGACAGGATAATTGGCTCTTTGGGCCAGCTCTCTCTAAGCTATCCATGGAAAGGCGTAAAGATTCATGAACAGCTTTTTTCATGTTGTTTCATTAAAATCAGAGGTTATTTGGATTATAATGATCCATCCAAATAAATATAAATATACATGTTAATTTGCCCATTCTATTTAAAATTGAATAAAACTTTTGCAATGTTTTACTGTTTTTTCAGTCTGGAATTTGCACACACACATATACACATAGATAAAGACACGCATCACATTATTCCTTGGCTCATATACAAGATGAAACCTCTTTAGCTTATAAATGTAAGTATGTTAAGTAAAATTGGCTGCTACGTTTCCAGTGTAAGACATGACCTCACAAAGCAGAGGGGACTTCAACTAGGACAACCATCAGTGCATGACCTACCCATCTGGGCTTAGATGTTCCAATTGTGTTTTGCATGGTTTCTCTCTAAAAGCATCATCGATGAATGGGCTGGGTAGTTGAACCAGGAAGTCTATGGAATCCAAATACCAAGCATCAGAATATAAGAGGCAGAACTGAACTTGATTGGTTTTCTGTCAAAATTCTCTGAACTTAAAAAATAACTCTAGATATATAAGCAGAAACCTGCATGGTCTACTTTGTCCACCCAACCTTCTAAAAATAAAAATATCAAAACAAGTAATGATAGTACAAAATAAAATAATTTTTTATACCCATTGTTCTGAATTGAATGCATTTTAAGTAGTAAAAATGGAAATATGTATACTGCACATGTTCCCCAGGTGGGTTAAGGGTGCAACTCAATACAAGCAATGTAGCTGTTATGGCTTTAAGGCAACAATTGATAACAATTGATAATTTATTTACTTGTTTTACACATGTAGCTTCCCTTTTCTTCCTTGACAAAGTCAAGTGGTTCACCCAGGTAGTAGAAGAGATTAATTGCTATAATCATGCTCAGTTCTCACTCGGAGAGATTGTTATTTCTGTGAACGGCAGGTGGGTGAGCAAAAATATGCCAAGCTAAAGTATGTAATAAGATTGCATGCACCTTCTAAATTGTCAAAAAGGAACCTGTAAAATGACTATACAGTATGTCATATAGATCACAATACAGTGATGCAATGCCATATATTTGGCTATGAGCCATATCATCATCACAAGCCTACAAGCATTCTGCCCCCCCCCCCCACACACACACACACACACTACCACACACACACATTTTACATGTCCCTTCACATAACTCCAAAATGCAACTGCATAAAAGAACAAACAAGGCTTAGATTCAAGTCCATTGTCAGAAAGTTGTCAACCACATATGTCACACAGTATATACACCTGGTGTACAGTAAGACAGTTTTGGGAACAGTTTCATGACAAAATGTGGGGTTTCTGATGCAAAGATCAGCCTTACTGATCTTCAACCTGTCATATTTTCCCCTTAAAATTCACCAGAAACAATTATTTTACAACTGTTCTTTTAAAAAACACGGACATGCCACTGTTAGATATTGTACTGTGTCATTTGTGCCTTTCTGCTTATATAACTATAAATGTGACAGCCTCCTACACATACCTGGGAGCACTCACCTGAGCATTATTTTACAAAGCCTGGTACCATTGTTATTGCTGCTCTAATGAAGGCTTTTTTACCAAAAGTCTGAATGTAGCCTAAATTAACAAACGGTAAGTCTTGCTTTTTTTATCTTTTGAAGGCCACTTCCTCTCATTTGTAAGGGTTTTTTTTTTTTGTCTTTTTTTTTGGATTTAATAATATATATCAGTTATTTCAGTGCATAGTTTTACATGAATAATGCCCTAAGGTACTGTGATTAATGTTAATGTTTCAGATTTTCTGTTCAAATTACACTTTAACCCGGTTAAAGGCAGAGAGGCAAGAGAGCAGCTAAATGGCCAGAGAGCAATATTCCAGGTGCTATGGATCCCCATTATGCGTAACTTAATATAACCTAGATGGCCACCGTACCTATTAGGTTAATCTTTCCTCATGGAAAGTGGCCTATTACTTTAAATAATTTATTTCCTTCGCCTTGGATTAATGGCTTTTTCTGAGAAATAAAGGGACTATATTTCAAATGTGTAGAGTTTAATAACTGTTATAGGAAACAAAGAAAATATAACTTGAATTTAACATTTTCTTTACAATTACAGAACAGATACCATTATGACTTAACACCTGAAGCTGTTGACTTGTAACTTAAGTACTCTTAACTTGGACTTGGAACATGACTTACACTTGAGATTTAAGACTTGAGACTTGTGACTTGCATAACAGAGATTTGGTCACATCTCTGCTTAGTTTTAACCTAGGTTATGTAATAGAATCTATTACTGTGGTCAGTCACGGAGTGCGGTGGTTACATACAAGTACATCATACTGCTATGACACTAATCATAGAGGACAAACTTTATAACCGGTTGGCGAATGGAATGTTTCCTCATTGAGCCACTGAGAAAGTCATTCGGACATTAATGCTTCCCTTATGCAGAGCCCATGGAAAGTAACCTGACAGGCGGTCAAGTCTTTGCCATCCACACGTCTCATGATGGCACAAGCAAGTAATTAAGGGAATGCACCCTGTAACAGCATGTGTAACACACATTATCTATCTGAGGAAACTGTAGTCCAGAATAACCTAAACCATTTCCATTATTGCTTTTTAAGGGATTCTGAAAAGCTCAGTGGTAAGAAAAGCTCTTTCTGTGATGGCTGACACAAGGAATGCGAAGGAATATTACCCAGAATCATGACCTCTCTATTTTCTTGAGCAGATAAAAGCACAAAAAATAAAGAATAAAAAAATTAATAAAGCTCATTAATCTGTGTCAATCCACCCATGAAAAGTAACAACGAAAAAAGGAGCAACCAAAAAGTGATGTCCACATCTTTGAAGAGCCTTGCACTGAGCAGATTTGCAAAAATGTGTTGTACTTTCATCCGCCTGCAAAATGCATCTCAACAATAACAATGCTTAAAACAATCTTCAGCCATGCTTGCAAAAAGCCGTATGACATGCAGCTTTTCACATCTACTCTATTGAGTGTGACTGGCAATGCAATCCAGTATTTCATTTTTATCATCCAAGGTTCTTTCGAGGTGATGTCACTGCAGAGTTTGATGCCCTGCCACCTCTTTAAACATTTCCCTTCTCTTTATTCAGCCATTTTATGATCCATTGTCAGAATGCCTTGAAGACCACCCAAATGGGCAATAGTTTTTACTTAATGCTGCTTTTGCTACCTCACTGAAAAAGGGAAGATTGTACAACACAGATCACAAACTGTTACTGTCTGAAAAGTCACAGAGTTACTGTCTGAAAGAAAGGGCATGAATAAAAATGCTATACATTTTTTAAGAAGAGGCACTGGCATTATATTTTTACAGTTTTCTTAATTGTCTGCAACACGCAGTAGGTTCCATTAAAGTTGGCATGGTTGACCTCCAAAAATGTATATTTCTTTTATATTAGATACTTATTCAATTGAGCTTAAAATGTGAAATACACCATTCACCCAATGCATAAATCAAATGTATATTTTTTTTTATTACAAGAGGCACAATTTACACTACTAACTTTGTAAGAAAAATTTTGACAATTCAAAAATATCCTTTTAGTGCTTTTCAGCTTCAGCTTGCCAGAAAAGGGTTCAACACCCAAATACCCATAATACTGCCTCAATGTGCCTGCTTCCTCTGGTCAGCGTACTTAGATTTTGCCCCACTCTCCCCTACACTGTAATAATACAAACAAATCCAAGAAAATAAAAAAAGAAAACAATCAACGAAATGTAAATGTGATAGAGCTGCTTGTTTTCTACTACTATAGTTTATATAATGTTATAATTTACCAATAATTTGTTTTCATTTAATTTGGGCTAGTACATGTTAGATTGAGAAAAATCGATTCTGAGTCTGTCTGCCTTACACAGGATCAGAACTCTTAGCCCTGTTGCATACTCCAAAGAAAACAAATTATCATTATGAGTTTGCACTGGTTATTTATTGTGAGGGTTGGAGTTGAGTGCTGTGGAGCCTTGGATACTCCCATTTAAATGGAGTCACTTCCATTGCAATCAATATTGTTGCATCCATTAAAGAGAGCAATCTGTTCTTTTTTGCAGGAATTATATAGACATAAGTGGCAGAGAAGCAAATGTGTGTGTGAGAGGGAGAGAGAGAGAGAGAGAGAGAGAGAGAGAGAGAGACAGAGAAAGACAGAGAGAAAGCAAGGAATAAGATTTACATTCTCAGACGGGCAGGGGAAGAGGGTTGATTTAAAGCAGACAGGAATTCTTCAACAAGGCCCTGGAGCTACATAATATTAACATGACAAAAGGAAATATTAACACATTTGATACAATCAAGTAAAACTGTGAGGACCTTATTCAAACGTCTTAATCACATAAAACTATTGAAAATTCATTACAGAAAAATGCTAATGCTAATTGAGAGGGATGTAAATCATCTATTTTGGGCACAAATTATTTTGTGGATATCAAAGACAGAAGGTTCAGTTTAGGTGGTATTGGCTATGGTACACCTCATTTAGTTATAGGCATGCTCTGATGTGGAAAAAAGAGAACTACTCATATCAGTACTCTGATGTTTTAAATAAACGACTCTTGTAATGTACCTTAAATCCATACATCCAACGAGTTTTCAGCACGTCATAATGACATTTCTGCTGTCCTATATTATTTGGAATGTGGAAGCTTCAGTATTGGGGCAGGGGGCAGTTCATGGACAGTCTTTTCATTGGACGTCACCTTCACTCATTTAATCGGTGTGAAATTTCAATATTTCATAGCAAACACACAAGCATGGTTTTGAATTTTGTGGATTCTACTTAACAGTAGTAGTCTGGAGAGAAAACAGCTCTTGCTGTTTTCTTTTCTTATCAAGATGATTGATAGTAAATTAAATTTATGGACTCTGTGCATCACTGCAGAAAATTACCTGAATTGCAGTAACTATTTCTGCATTGGTTTTCCCTCACCAGGTCTGTGGGGGAACAGTAAGATTTTAAATGTTCCTCTATAACATTGTCAAAGACAAGTAATTGCAATCTGCCAACTTTAGGACCCACTTGGCTTCTTTTCATGAAAATATCACTCATACTCCATATTTTTTTCTAGAAGGAAGTATAAATATGTAGTGAGCTAGTTATGTTTGCCAAGATCTTGGAACACATTGTAGATAAACTGAAATACTTCCCAGAACTTTTATTTTATTTTCATTGCAAGAAAATAAAATAAGCAAAGCATTTGAGGGAAAAATCCAGTAATTAAAGGTGCAGCCACAGTATAATCGATAGGCTAGGAATAGGAGATATTTTTACTGTACAGTACACACAGTACACACAGATTTAGCCTTGCAACAGGCTTGTGATTCTTTTCCACGTATTTTTGTTCTTAGCTCTTTTTTTTTGTGCAATCCATGCATTCATGGAAATGCACCATATATATATATATATATATATAATTTTTTGGTGTAGGTTGTCAAATAGAAGAAACAGTCAGCTTATTTATTTCAATGTATGCTTGCCATGCTTGAAGACAGAACACACAGAAACCTTTGGCAAATTTTCACTCAGCAAACTTCTTTCAAAAACTTATGGTGGCATGGTGCTTAGCACTGTTGCCCTGCAAAACGGAGGCTCTGGGCTCAAGTCCCAGCTGGCTGGATCCAAAGACAAAGATGTGACTACCCTGGTTAAATAAAAAAGGCCCAATATATCTGTAATAAATTAAAGAACCACATTCATACATCCACGGTCACTGATATACACAAATGTCAAGCTTTTTCATTTTATGCTCCTCTTTTTGTCATAGTCATGGAACACAAAAATATCTTTCCTGGTGTTCTGAAAAAGCAATATCTGAAAAAGGAGCCTCATCGGAGTTATGGAGTGGGAGCTAAACTGAGTGATTCACAGTTCTGAAGCACAAACCATGAGGAAGATAAACCCAATGGAGGGGAAATTACATCAACTGAGACAAAGAAATGAAAATATGAAAATGGGCCTGTCTAGTTTCGTTGGCCATGAAGACAAGGCAGACAGAAATCCCATCAATTGCTTGTTCCCGCAATTACCTTAATACGGAGCCTTCTGTATTAAGAGATAACCTTGTGCTGACTCAAAGCAAAGGCTACTCATTTCCTGCTGCTGTATTTTCACACTGCCCAAATTTCAATTGATCACCTGCTATGATAATGATTATTTTCCTTGCTGACAGACAGCCTAGTGCATTTAAAAAGATTACATGGATGTACTGCGCTTTTCAGCAATTAACCTCTTGAAACAATACTTCCATTTACTTCAGAATTTTATTCACTTCTAATCATGGTGCTAACGTTGCCAGATTATTACATTTTCTACAGTATATTGCAAAATATTAGTATATTATAGTGTGGACACCATTATTGTACAAGACATTTACCTTGAATAGTTTCATTAAACAGCCTACTGTACAGAACCGGATAACAGCGGAGGCTCCCAAGCTTGAAATAGGTTTGGTTAAAAGCATATACAGTATTTGGCTGTAACATTGTAATAATTTTGTTTGGTTAAAGCTTTAGTTTGAATAAGTATCTCATATTTTTATTTGATTTTATCTAACATGATAAATTGCTTTTGTGTCACCTTCTTTTTTATTCTTTTTTTTTATTATGAGAGAGCTGCATTAACTTTCATCAAGTTTAAAATGCAAATTGAGGGTTCTTCACAATTCCCTAGGACTATAATTCCTCAGGCCAACAATGAAAAATATAACTGAGTTTTCAAAATCTTTTTTTTATTTTTTATTTTTTTATTTTTTTATTTTGAACAGGAAGTACTGTAGGCTACTATAGTTACAAGCTTTGTTTTAAATCCATCAGAAAAATTCACCCACAACAAATAGGTCATTGTTTGTTAAATACAGCTTTAAAAAGCAAATTACTCATTGTTTAACTAGACTATTATTGATGTAATTGTAAAACGATTACTTTAATGCTTTAATATCACAATAATAGCAAGTGGCAGTGATTATAATAGTTACAATCAAAGGTTTTTGGCATTTTATACAGCTTCCAAGTTATCCTCGACCCACTTCCAGTTTACACCACACCCACTTTCATTTTTATAATATATATATTTTATATTACATTTTATAATATAATACCAATTTTGTTTGTTGAACAAATATAGATACAAATACAAATAGCGGCACCTCCCTCCACCCCTAATACATAGGCATTCTTTTTCTTGACTACTTCCCATTTCCATTACAATTTGGAAATGAATCGTTGGTATAGTACATGTGTACAAAGTAAAATATTCAGTGTTAAATCAACTCTTACAAAGTATATATGGTCCCATTTGGGCTCATACGTACTCTGTTAGAGCTGAATTAACACTGAAAACCTTACTGTTCTATAGGTACATGTTTAGCATCTTATAAGCATTATTTTGAAAGAGCCATTACACAGCCATTTCCAGGTTTCCCTTGCATCAAAGGTTCGAAAAGATATTTTTTTCATAACTTATGAGTCAAGATATTTTTATTAGAATACAACCATGATAAAGTAAAAAAAAAAAAAAACCATAGCTTGAATAAAGTGTGGAGAATATTGCATAGTTTTTCTTTTAATCATTTCTCAATAAGTAAAAAAAAATCAAGGAAATGTGTAATTAAACAATATTAACAAGATCATAGTTTCCTATGTTTGCTTAGGGGTAGTTGTAACATGCCCAGACAACATCAAGCTGGCTCACACACAAGTAAAACAAGTATGCACAAAGCATGTGATTGTAATTTGATTTGTTTTTTTCTGTCGCATTTCTCAGGAAAATGTGCCCAAGGGAATTGCATGACTCCAAGGATTCTGTTTTCATATTGTAGACTGTATTTTAATACACAAACTAATGAATCTCAATGCCACAAATACCACACCCCATTTGCACATATGGATAAATCAGAAAGAAAAATGTTTGAATTCATATGTCACATGTGAATGCCCTCTTAATAACCTATCATCTGCTGTTAAAGAAATGCAATTATCCCTAAAAGTCTGTGGCTTTTGCACCATAGCCTAAAGTCCTTTCAATACCTAAAACAGGTGGCAAGACTAGAGAAAACATGACCCTGTTTGAGAAAAATCACTCCCTATGATCCCCTGGTTTCATCTTGTCAGGAGCAGGGTGGGCTTAAGTCAGTTTGATTTCCCTGGGTTAACACTGTATTAGTCACTCCCAACTTCATAGCGCACACCCACAGGCTACCAGTTCTCATCTATGAGAAATATGCCTTTATTCTGATTGGTGACAGTCTTATTGCACTGTGTAGTCTCTGAGGTATAAAATAGTGACTGCCTTCTGGGCACTTGCATTGGAGGAGTGTACTGTACTGTATGTACTTCTGCTGCAGTTCTCCTTGAGTGAGGGGTTGAGTGGAACAGCATTGAACTGAGAGAACCGATAGTTTATTTCAAATTGGGAAGGGGGAGAGAGGAATAAATAAAGGGTATTAATTATAATCAGATTTAGGAAAAAGTGATTCTTGTCAGCTGGTTAGAGAATTTGCTGCAGCTGTCAATTCACATTTTTATTTATCCCTAGAATGTGTTCATCTTTTCAAGTCAGTTTAACGCTCTGAGGCCAAAGAGACAGCATGACAAATTCCCCAGGTAAAATTAGACCTTAAAGAGTAATAGATCATTAATTGTTTGCATCAGATTAACATCACACTCTCTCATTTTCAAATACCTCATACACATACTACAGGTGTAGGTTTTTTTTTAAGTGTTAAATCACCAGGAGCTCTGCTGTATCACACAGGTAACTGAAATAAGCTTTAAGTGAATGTATGCTTTTATTTTTCATAATTTTGGTATTGCCAGTATGTCCTTCAAATTATATTTAAATTAAGTAGTTTCTTCCTTTCTCTCCACCTTGAACCAGTTTACATATACAAGTACCAATAATTATTGTCATTGCCCTCAAAATTACATTTTCACAAACTCTGTTTTCATTGGGCTTAACATTTTTTTCACTAACCTAAGCTAATGACTTTCAAACTGACTCATGGAGTGACATATAATTGGCCAGTGTTGGCCAGGAAAGGGATTTCAGCTGACACAGACTACTGTAACTCGCTTCATTACACAAGAACAATGCCAATGTGGTCAATCGGATGCCTGTAACCTGCCTTAAGAGTGTAGTTCCCCAATGCAATGAGTTTGTAACAAAGCACACCTGTTGGAATGACAATAACTGGTGGCTGGTTTCACTCTGTGGAGGACATGAAAACTATTGCCCTAAATGTATACATTTTCCCTCAGTAAATCCACAGGGATGTTTACTGTTACTGGTAACTACCAAATCAACAGTTTTCTCAGACAACCATGTCTCAGATTTTTCCTTTGATGTATTTTCAGGTTAGGATATAAATTTTAAAAAACACACAGACACAGACACACACACACACACAACACTGAAGTAGCTTTGTTGGGGGTGGATTCACTTTGATGTTCAAGACAACTGTCACACATGAGGGATAGACCTGCAAACACAGACATTTCCCAATCATGGACCATTGAGAGGCCCAGGGGACTTCCATACTGTGAACAACAGGACATCATTTACTTAAAATTTATAATGTATGTCACCCCCAGGCAGAGGTGGAAAGTAACACATTGTAATCGTTACAGTACTTAAGTGCCTTATCCCCTGTAACGTTACTTTTAAGAGCATGATCAAATCCAGGGTTTTTCCTGCATTAAGCGGGCTGCCTGTGTTTTTTCAAGCCACCTATAGGAGCCTGTTTTTCACAGCCCCTCATCCAACCTGAGGAAGCAGGTCAGGGTAAGCAACTAGCGTTAGCTACCTTAAGCAATCGCGGGTTAATAAGCTAAAAATAGACAGGGCAGAAAACTTCCCTTCAATCAGTCTCAACCTATTTTCATTCATTTTGCTTGAGCAAAAAGTGTTTCAACAATCTGAATGAGCCATTGGCAGGTAAACACACAGCTTTCTTCATATTATATTAAGGAGATTAAACAATAAATTTAATTGAGTAAAATCAGCTTTAATCACAAAGTAGGTCCACACTTATAAAAATAAAAAAAGTTGCCAGAGAAAAGTTCCCCATGGTTTATCTTTGTGTGCATCACCCACCGACAGTCAGAGTTCCGTACTTCCTATTTTTTCCAACCGATATGATTCCTTTTTGTGAATAATTGTTCTGTCCGGCTTCACTCATTGCAATCCCTGCTGAAAATTCCAGCTTAAACTAGCCAAAGCTGGTCAAGCTGGTTTAAAATGTGTTTTTGACACTTTTATCTGTTTGACCAGCTTTGACTAGCTGAAGAGTTCCCAAAACCTTTTAAGTACTTGCAGCTGCCGTGGTTTATATCCACAGCCAATATCTTAGTGGACTTGTTCAGACAGTAATTGGATCAAATTTTCTGAAAGCATTCAGAGCGTTTGGAAAATGGGATGAGCTGACAGCAGTTGACCCTGAAGCTGAAGAGTCTGAACATGAAGAAGAAGCAGAGTACCAAGACGCACGGTATCTTGGAAAATGACACAGGTTTAGAGTAACAGCATCCAAATCACCAACGGTGTGCTTGTCAAAAGCAGATGCTAAGGAAGCTCAAACCGAGAGGCTACAATAACAAACAGTTCACTGAAAATATTTCAGTCCAATTTTGTGGTGGAATGAAAATCATTTGCAAGAACTATATCCAAACATCTGGGTTACCGTATTTGCAATAACTCTCCCAGTTACAGTTGACTCTGCTGTGCAAAGCTTTTCAAAGTTGAAGCTAATCAAGACATACCTCCACTCATCAACGGCACAAGAACATTTAGGTGGCCTGGCTGTCATCAGCATCAACTCAGAATTGGCACAGAAGCTGTCATATGATGACCTCATTGATGACTTTGCATCCAGAAAATGCAGATATGGGTAACCCCTTATTTTACAGCCTGTTCATTACCTAGTATTTACTGCACACATACCAGCTAATTGTGTGTATTTATTACAAAACTATTTTGATTTCAGAGGTAAGTACCATGAACAGTGTGCTTACAAGGTGCTGTAAGTGCTTAAAATGTTTGAAATTGATGCCCAGAAATTTAAGTACCGGAATACCTGGAAAAACACACCATTTCTGATGAAGTGCAAGAAACTGTCCTTAAAACTAAAATGATCTAGTATCTAAAATTGATATTTTAAAAGGAATGTTGCGTGTGAAAAGTTCCCTGCAATTTTCATTAAAATGTTACATTATTATTTCAGTGGAAAAAGAATACTAAGAAAATATGTAATACTTTTAGAGTTGTTTTCATATAATGTACTGTTTTGCTTTTAGAGAACCAACACACATTTCAGTTACTTTCTTTGTGCTAGGTCATTGAAAATGGGGTGCTTGTAAAAGTACTTGAAAGTCCTTGAATTTAATTTCATGATGTCTATGTGAACCCTGTATAAAACAGTAAGTACCATGAACCAAACTTTTTAAGTACTATGAAATTACATATTAGGTGCCAAGAACTACCAGTTGTTACCTGTTAATCACTTGAATTTCGATGTGGTTGTGGCTCCCTAAAAACATGATAATCAGCTTTAATGCAGGTAATAATGTTAAAATATGTGCTAGTTACTGTGCAAATAAAAAGATTTTACATACTAATTACCAAAGCTATATTTGGTATATTTTCGCTTACTGTACTTGGATTTAACATCATTCTTACCATGTAACATTTATGAATTAACAAGGTACTATTATTGTTGATAATAGTACCTTGATGATAATTGATCCCTCATTCCAGATTTTCCATCAGCCAAGGCTGATTTTTTCAGAACATACTCTTTATTCCCCGCTGTTTATTCTCTGATGGGGTCAAGGACATTTCTTCTGAATTCACATCGCGTATGATTATATTCATCAGTCACAACAGTAGAATCAGTTTGGGGCAGCTATTGATTAAGATTAGTGATTTAAACGGAGGTTGGAGGTTGTCTCCAAAGGGAAACTTTTTGATATACTCTGAAATATTTCAGAGCTCATTTTGTGAGGGGTCAGACTTTATTATTATTATTCTTTCTCATTATTCATTTGTAAAGCAGTATTGTGATATCACAATATCTCATTTCAGCATGATATGGTGAAAGTGGTGGACGTTAAATGATAACATTGAAATATTGCCCTACCTTAGACAAAAGACCACACCTGTACATTCTTTCAAAAAATCCTTGTTTTAATCTTTTGTCCAACACATTTTAAAAGGGTTTTAGGTTGTGGGATAGATTTGCCTTAGATTCAGGGTTACAGTCTGCCAGATTTATGACCTTCCCACTCAGTCAGTTAATTATGCAGCACACATTCATAAATATTCCATAGTCTGAAATTATTTGATTCACATTGCTGCAGGGTCAGATTACATCAATTATCAATTAGAGAAAGAAGAACAGAGAGAAGAACCACAGACATCTTATTCATCTAATAAAGAGGACATATTTTCATCAATGAGACCAACCAAGCCCAATGTCATATGAGAACTACACAGATACCTTGCATGCAACAACATGGAGCTTCTGAATGCTTTCCCCTGCATCAAGAAGCTGCGCTCAAACAAATGACGTCCTGCCTTTGCAGTATGTGAACACCTTTTCACCTGTGCTAAGCTACTATTCACAGACAAAAGAGCAAGCATCAGCTGTGCCAATTTAGAAAATTCGCTTTTGCTAAAACTGAACAGTGAGTAAAAAGTAAAGCTTTTGAATAAGAATGAAAGTTAATGTTGCTGAATGTATTGTTCCTCAGTTCAGAAATTTGCAGTTATCATAGGTCTCTTTTTTGATTGTGTACTGTTCATAATGAGAAAGACACAAAACAGGTGCCTAATAGTAGTCAAAGTGGATGTCCCAGTGAAGCAAACATCTTGTTAGTTTTTCTTTGTGAGCGTTCATTTTTACTTGTCGCATTTGTAGGAAATATCTTTACATTTTATTCTAAAATGTGTCTGTGTGAATTACAATAGCACATTTTGGCCCCTTTTGAGGAATTGTCGACACCAATGGTCAAATAATTTGTTTTTCTTGGAGATTTAAGTTGCCAAAATTAATTAGTTTAATTCAAACAGTGTGTTTGTATTGGTTGCTTACAAAAATAAATCCAAGTAAATATAGACTCAAGTAACTCAAAACAAATTACTTGAGTAGTTTTTCAGTAAATAAGTTATTTATTCTTGAGTATCAATACTTTACTTTTACTCAAGCGAATTTTCACTGCAGTAGCAGTACTCTTACTCATCAACCATACTCTTATACCTGAAAATTGTGAAACCCAAGGGGTGAAAACTCTGAATTACAAAAAAGAAATGGCCTTCAGCCATAAAACAAGGGCCATTGTATTTCTCATGGGCGGTTGGCTCTTTGAATAATGGAATGGTAGAGTACATTTGAGCAGAAGGGAACCCTTCAGAACATGAGGACAGCAGCGAACAAATAATGAGGAAATAAGTTGGTTCATTATGGTGTTGCAAGGATAAGTTATCCTGGCATAAGTTCAGCAAAGCAGGCAAGCATATTTTCCCCTGACATTAAGGGATGATTAAATGTACTGAAACAATGTTATAAGCAGCTCTGTAAGCACACACAAAAGGTTTCACAGTGCATTCATCAAGGCGTAGGTTTACACCTGGATTGTAATTTAGAGGAACCTTTGTATCAAAGTATTTGGGGAACCCTGCAGTTGATTTGATTGCTTTTCCTCATTTAATGGGGCTTAAAATTAATTTTCCCAACAAAATAAATGTTTATATAATTAATTGTTTAATGGCAGAAGGGTCAAATCCCTTTAGATTAGTCCCCATGATACATAAACAAATCAATAGTTGTTTTTCTTTCAGAATTACCTGGAAAGTAGGATAGACAAAAAAGTATTTCATTTTAATTTTGGCCCATATGCAAAGCGTAATATTGCCAATGGCAATGAAGTTTGAATTAATGAAAAAAAATAACCAACGGGAATTACTCCAGTTTAGCCAGTTTTTCTGTTTCCTTTGCATCCGTGACATTGATCTGTAATTCACATGCAAACCCCACATCCTGAAACAGCATGAACACTTCAGCCAGCGCAAACATTCACTCTTCAGTGCTGATGAGCTTGCAGCTTGAGCAACAAAAGTCACAGACGTATAAAGCAGACCTCTGATCAGTCTCCCTAGATTCACAGCAGACTCAATATAATGACGGTGCTTACGAGGTAGGCTCCGTCATGCGAGCTGATGACAGAAACGCCTTAAAATCACATTACAGTTGGGAGGTTGATCAAAGTTCCCCCAGAAAATAAAGCGTTTTGCACACATTCGCTTTCTCAGCATATCATGTGTGGCCTGGCACAAAAGAGAACTCTAAACTGGATCATTATAATTCAGGAGGGGTGTAGTGAGTCAGCAGGTGTCCCATTTTGGGCTGTTGGAAAACATCCTGCTTTGAGGCTCTGCTGATTCTTCCAGTCCACGCAGCTAAAAAATAAAGTATTATGGGACATGTCCGGTGGTAAACAGGGAAGGAAATTCCCCCCTGGGGTTTTTCCTCACCTCAAGCCAATAAACAATGACATGCAGATAAGAAGGCATGGAACTCAGATGAGAGGTACCAGAATGCACAGCTAAAAAGTAACAGTAGTCTTGTTTTGCATAAACAAACTGTTCATAAACAAAGAAATAAGCATTTGCATTTATTTGTGAGTAAAACAAATATATGAATCCAGGCCACCATATAGTTTTCAAATTCTCCTAACAGCTGTATTCTCTATATCTAAGCATCTTCCCTCCTGCCCTAGGTCATGATCTCAAACCTCAGTACAGTGAAAGATGGATTCCCTTATTCTTCTTTTTAGACGTATTATTCGTTTTGCCTTGAGACAAACATATTCACTATAAAGGAGAGGGGGTTGAATTGCAAGGAAACCAGAAGGGTTGGTATTTTAGTCCCATGAATTACTGAACAGTTACAGGCAGCTTTTGTTCACCCTGGGGGGGGGGGGTCAATTCATATTTATTATCACGATGGACTTGACCTCAACATGGGGAATATTAACAGTCCAGAAGACCACAATAACCAAGCATGGTCTAGTCCAATCTGGCAACACATTTGTGAAATTTTGTATCCCATCCATTTCATCACCTTTGGCACCAGATAAAGACAAAGGTATCTTTAACCAAATCATCATTTACAGGGGACAAGGCTTTTTTTGCAAGAGAAAAAATAAGTGTGTTTTGAATAATGTATTTGATTTGATGAGGCTGAACAATAAAAATATTACTTTTCCTGGAACTTGTGTTCCAGTGATTTCAAATAATATCAGGTATTGTTTTCTAAAACACTCTGTAAAGAACAGGTTAGGCACGGTACAGTTCTAATAGTGCATCTACAATTTATTACAATTTAGCAAATAGAAATTTAATCCCATATACTCTTGTTACTATTATATGTATACTGTTCTTTACAGAGGGCTTGAGCTCAATCTAAAAATATGAACGCATCTGTAGAATATAAATGGCATGAAGACACCTGTGCAGGCCAGAAGCAAAAATAAAGGGGAATTGCAGTTAAGTTCATGTCAATATTACGGAGTACACATTTTTATGAGACAATTGTTTATATTTTCTTTTTTCACATTTCCTGAAACAATGTTTTTGATCCCTGTGATAAAAATAAGTAGCAGGTACAAATCAGATCAGTGCCCCCAAAGGATGATATTCTGTAGCATAACTATTGCAGAATGATGCCATTTTTCCTCTTGCTTATTTTTTTGGCAATTGACCAGTCAAAGTTAAAGTGTGAATTTAGAGTGCAGAGTCCTAATTGTCACTTCTTTCAATGGAATGGCATCAGCTCTGATAATGTGAAATGTTAATTGGGCTTCTTTTTTTTAACAAATA
Organism: Anguilla rostrata; assembly: GCF_018555375.3. Classification (NCBI taxonomy): domain Eukaryota; kingdom Metazoa; phylum Chordata; class Actinopteri; order Anguilliformes; family Anguillidae; genus Anguilla; species Anguilla rostrata. The sequence goes on along the minus strand of NC_057933.1, from coordinate 21,422,648 downwards.
TTTTTTCCTCCATGTTTTTATTTGTGATGGTGGGGAAGGGGGCCGTTACAGTGGCTGTGCTCATCAAAACTGTTAATTGCCTTTCTTAACAAAATATTAACAGCCCAGAATGATCACTTAAGAATGCAATATTATCAATCAGGCTGTGGAGACAGGGGGTAGGCTGGCTGGTGGTGAGATACAGGCATTTCAGCAGTGATTGCATGGCTGATTCTATTTAAAGCCAAACTCCCAAAGGCACAATAGTGATACTGAGAAGGTCTGTTTAAGCATTTCTTTGCCTGGCCCTCTTTTGCATTTTCCACACATTAAAAGGAGAACTTTTGCTGAAGAGCCAATAAATTAGCCAGTGTTTCCAATTACACCATCTTTGCTTGCTCTGTCTTCATTACCAGCCACACAAGGAGAGACAATTATAATGTGCAATAAATTGTGTACACCTAAACGTTTCCTTGCCATGTAATGCTACCCAACCTCAGGACTCCATGTTTTACAATATGCTACAGTATAGAGTATAAAGCTATGCCCTAACACAGGGGTGCCCACACTTTTTGGGCTTGCAATATACTTTTCCAATGGCCAGCACAACATGATCTACCACCCTGAATATTGGCAAAATTGGTTTACAAAAAGGGTCCCATTGGGTCGACCGGACACTGCAAGCGAATAGCTTGCTAACTAAAATAGCATAGATAAATAGCAAACTGGGCATAGCTTTTCACTATGTCATATATACTATCAAAAAATTCATAATTGGGCAGCAGCTGCATACAATATTATTAAGTAGACAGGTTATATTGTGTGCATTCACTAGCCAGCATATTTTTTGTGTGTCGGGCAGAGCTACTAGCTTACATTTTCCAGTAGCCTACCATGTGACTTTAAATATTTCCAATATCAAGTAGAATCATACCTGTATTGGCATAACAATGAAACTGACCAGTATCATATCTGGAAAAAGAAAAATCCAAAGAAAATATGGGAGTGACATTTCTGCAAGCCAGGGTTTCATATTTTTGTTATAATACAAGCTATTATTTGCAGTAAAAGATTACTTTATCTAATGCAGCTATTTCACAAATCTTGATTAGTCCTCATCTTGGGCAACAACCCTGAAAATATCTGTGTTTTAGAGTTGGGTTATATCAAAGTGTGGTCTTTGAAATATCCTCGAATAAGTCTGAAAGTTTAATCTTGAACGATCGAAATGTCATGCTCACACAGACCTAAACATATAGGCCCAGATGTACGTACATAAAACCCACAGCGCAAATATGTCGGTACATTTGCAGTCTGTATGAAATCAAAGTCTGATTTACTACGGCTACAGCTAATTATGCAATCAGCCAATGGGACTGCCTACTAATAGCATTTTGTGTATGAAGCAGAGCTTAAAAGGCACAGTTCAATTAATTAAATTCCTGTTTAATGAACTGCATATCTTCATTGGATGTGGGGAAAGTAACTGATGTGTCTGCTGGACTGCTGTAACAGCGCACAACAAAATGCAGACAATGATATACCAGCCGCAGCAGCGACTGTTAAAATGATCCAGATGCGAGATAGTATAATGTTACAAGGAGCTTTATTATTGTCAAGATGGAATGGGAATATTGTATGTGAGGTTTTTGGTCGTCTTTTGTTTCTTCCAGAAGAGTGATTATCTATATGGCGGGGTGTTTGTCGCAGAAGAGGTATCCATGATTTTAGCCTTATTTTAGACTTTTCCTATTTTCAGTGCTTTCCATGACTTTTCAGCGGTTTTTGGTGGTTATTGCCAACTTTAACACAGCCTACAGTCAGTTGCAATCAAATAGATCGCCCCTGTCAACAGTGTTCAGGCTGAGTGCTTCTTCTTCTGTAGCTTCGGTAAGAAGAAACACAATGTTTTTTAAATGTATTATTTCAGCAAATATGTGCATGCTCTTATTCTATGCTCTGTTAAAAAGGGCCAAAGCCAAAGCAATTAAATGTACCAGCCTACCAATGAATTTACTCATATTTTTTACAAGCAGCACCTGCCCGCTGATTTTTTTTTAAACTTCAAGCACTTGTTACTGCAGTTGCATAACATATTTCAATCATTTTCCACTGCTGCACATGTTTTTTGAAACATTCAATTTCTGCCTCAGTTTACCATTATTTTTAACAACTTTGCTGTGACTATTCTGTGACTCTAGCCAGTATTTTCTGTGACAAACACCCAGCCTTAATTATTGTGTGACTGTTTCATCTGTACTGTTTGATTTCTTTCTGCAAAGATTCACTTGGTGCGTCTTTGAGACTTATACCCCTGTCTCCATTGTGCTTGCATCTTCATTTATGCATGCTCTTCAGAGGTGGAGAAATTTCCCTCAGTTATCGACCCTTGTTAATTGTGTGAATGTTAGTAAATTCAGAGGAATACATAATCATCCACACTTATAATATCTCTACCCATAATTTGCGCAATCTACGCTTAAATGCATATATATTAAGGTAAGAGGTATATCTTGCAATGACTCGGGTAGATGACACATTGATTATACTTTCAGCTCAGTGCTGATGTCATGAGTTATGGAGTCAAGGTGTTCCCTTAAGCAAAGGGCATAATCATGAAAGGGCAACAGTAGGAAGAAGCACATACCCCAGGTTTAAGATTAATTCGAAATAAAACGTGGGGGCTTAACACCCTGTTGAGAGACTTGGTGTATATTGCACTGTTTAAAATAAGTTACAATTCTTATACAAATAATAATTGCCATTGCCATGATGAAAGCTTAGTAGCCTCCTGTTTGTCAAACTTTAAGGCTATTTTCGTTCATCTTGTGGTCACAGTTTTATTCATTTCGACTTATCCAAGTCAAAATTAATCCAAGTTTCATACACATGATGACAAAACACAATTCAAGATAACTACAAATACCTGTACAACACATAAAAGTCCCTTTTTATATATCGAGATTTTGTTTTTAGTGACACAAATAATATCACAACGCAGAGATGTCTAAAACAAAAAACATGAGCACTTTGCTGGCCTCATAGAGCATTTGGGTCAGATTTAAAAAAAATAATATCCTGAATGAAAATGTCAGCTCAAAATCCGCTCAAATATCCGTAACTCAAATATTATGCCCAACAGCAAACCTTACCTAAGCTATTTAAAACAGCTAAGTGTTTGTGACAGGAGTTTCCACAATATCTTCATCCACACCGACATGCCAAAAGGCCACAGTTGAGATAGACTCTGTTTGTGTGTGTGTGTGTGTGTGTGAAAGAGAGAGAGAGAGAGAGAGAGAGAGAGAGCACATTCCTGAGTGAATGCCCATGCGTGTGTGTCTATGTGTGTGTGTCCCGCTTTAGTCCTGAACACAGAAGCAAGCTCTGCTATACTTAAAAAAGGTGTCACATTCAAGTGTACAGCATCAGACATTTAATGGAATATAATAAAAAACTGAAACTCATTTTATAATTTATGATATAGCATCCAATGATGAAGGTGTGATGTGATTAGTACACTGCTAACTTCACTGGAGTTTTCTTTCTGGAGACCAATGCAGGAAATTGGAATTGCTAAAAATACACTGCCAGATTTGTGCAAATGTACAATTCTGTATCTGAGTGCCAAATTATCAGTCCTGTCCACATAATACAGACTGCTTTTGATGATTACAGAGTATGCAATTTTTCCTGTAGCTACATTTATACTGTGACAAAGCAGGAAGACGTGACTTTCAGTTTTCAATCAGAATGTCACAGCTGGAAGTGTGTCATCCTTTGATGGGGTAGTTTGGAACGGGACCTCAAAACTGACGCATTAACCCTCCTGTTATGTTGCGGGTCAAATTGACCCTTTTTAAAGTTTGAAAATCTAGGAAAAATACTTAAAATTATTTTTTCAGTATGAAACTTCTTCTACTGGCCTTAATTAGTGTAATCAACATTTTAAATGAAAATGGTTCATTTCATGTATTTGCAAACCCCCCCTGTATGGGGATTGACCCGGGAACATTTTTGCTGTACCTAAAAAATGAACAGAACAGGAGGGTTAAGGACACGGTCAAGCATCAGCCAGCTCTGGCTACCCCAGGCAAATGGACACAACAATGCAATCACATTGTGTGGGAAAGCATTAATTAAAATAAATAAATAAATAAATAAATAAATAACTGAGCACTGTCATTTTTCAACAAACAGGAGGACACAAAAAAACCCTTGTTAGCTCCTGTTACAGGTGGAGATGGACATTGTGGTGCAGCGCTGTGTGCCAGGACATTTTTGCTGAGACATAATTTTTATGCTAGAATAGCTGAACTTGGTTGGACATTTGATGGGTATGGATTGGAGCAAATGCATGGTGCAGTGTTATTTAACAGACCTTGCTGACTCCATGCTGCATTATACCAGCCTGATTATGCACAACATTTTGGACTTTCTTTTGAATTGGGCTTACTGTTAAATGAGGTGAAACTGATCACCAATTGATAATATATCCAGTATAGGCTCCCCTGCCTGCAAGACTCCATTGATGAGATTAACTTGTGAGTAAAGGAAATTTAGTGATATTTAGTCTTAAAATAACATGATAAATGGTCATAGAATAATCATTTTTTCCTTCAATGAATTTAAAAATGATATTGTTACTGTAGTATGATCTGCGTATCTTGGTCTGTGTTTCTACATAATATTTAAAACATCTTTTTTTTTTATTTTACTAATTCTACTTTTTACTAATTACCCTCATTAAGTAATCTCATATTGTCAGTGTATGCATTACTCTGTGCTATGTATTTTCAGATGCCTTGAATCAAGCCCCTTAAAACACCACTATGTTGTGTGTTTACACCGATATACAACTCAAAATTACCAACCCAGTCCCCTTTCCACCTACCCTGGGCAAGTGCTGAAAAATGAGGGATAAAATACAAACCTTGGCTCAGACAATCTGACACAACCAGTGCAGAGGTCAGAACACAGCTCTGCACTGCCCCAAAGTAACAATCTGCCCTTGAAAAAGTAGTGTTTCTGCTAGCAATGAGTGTTTTGTATCCTGAAAAAATAGAGTCCTATGTGTCCTATGTGTCATAAAACCATTTTCTCTTTTTCCAACATTCAGTTTATGAAATTGTGTGGGCTTTTCTTTTTCTTTTTTTTTTCTTTTTTTTTTTGCAGTCTTGGTCTTTAATTACAATGTTGCCCACTTGCCTTTGTACCGTGCGGTTGAATATTTTCCCAGGAAACCTCAAAGGAAACCAACAACCCTGTATAACACACCATATAGTTCATATACACAAGATTCCTCTCACTTCTTCAAAATAACAACTCAGGGGGTCTCTGGGGTAGACCTCATAGGACATTCATTTAAATTGCTGTACTTGGCTTGATTACCTTTTCATGCTCCACAAGGCAGTATTTTGCTTCCTGCAACATAGGCATATAACAGTCAATGAAAGTAGTCATTTTGTTTGATTTTTTCATTTTCCCTTTGTTTTCTCAAGCCTGGCAAGGTTGCAGTTCTGCACAAGGAAAAAATAAATTCCAAAGTATAAGAGATTTGTCACCCTAGCAACTGTCTACAGTGAGTGCATATTTAATTCCTTTGATGGCTGAGTTTAGTTTGAAAAGTTGTAGAATATTGAGCATGCAGCGATTTCTAATTAATGGTGCTTTTCAGTAGACATTAGCATATTCATGAAGTGGTTTGCTACTGATTTCCATATGTATGAGCCAGATTTGAGAAGCTTTTTAAAAATGCCGCAGGTGCATTCAATACACCTTGTTGTACTCAGTTAATTTCTTCAGCAAAGACCCATTAAGAAATATGATTGAATCTGCTATTTGAAATTTCATGGGCTATACCAAGGAATTTGAAGCATTGCTTTACTGTAAATTGTCAAGTCATTTTCTGTTAAGGGTTATGGTCAATGACTTGTAAACCAACATTTGCAATACAGGAATTGATGTCAGTAGCTTGATAAAATCACATGTATTTTTTACTTTAACAGAAAAAGGATGTTTTGGCAACATATGCTGAAGCAAAAATGTAAACAATAATGTCCAACATATTTATTTTTGCTGAAATCAATGACACTTAATAGTGAATTTATTTTTCAAAGAACCTAATCACTGAGCTGTTTTTACTGTATGAAACATGTACCTACTTCACTTCTTTTACACCACATGTAACATTTGTAACAGAAAACCTGGAGAAGAATTGGGCTGAGTCAGATAATCCAGCTTTGGTGAGGTCTAATTTAAAATGGTAAGATTTAATCCTGCAGTTGTGAGTGTTAATTTGGAGACTTCAAAAGAATGTCAATTAAAGAAAACTTTCCCAGATTAAAAAGGAAAGACATTTTTTTTCATATGCTCAGTTGTTTAACATCAGATATCAGTAATAAAATTCAAAGACATTTTTGAAATCCTTCAATGTATTACAAAAAACCTGGCAATGCTTTAATTGGTAGTTTTCTGACACTCTTCACATAAAATATTTAAAAACATGAGAAAATATAAATTTGGTAACACGCATAGAAATGATGCCTCCTGTGTCTCTAACATGCATAGAAATGATGCGCCCTCATGACAACAGTACAAAGTCAACTGTGTCCTACAGCTGCGAACTGAGCTGAGGTCACAACTAATGGCACCGTCCAGACTTGAAGACATCTCTTTCAGTGCAAGTGGATTCATTTCTGAGCTTCTCTGGAACCCCGTGTCTGAGAAATTAGATGCAGCATATGCATTTTATTAACAAGGAAAACTGTAGCTCCCCTATTTGCATCCCATTGGCAACCAACAGGTGTAATATAGTTATGGTCAATTTTAAGGGAAGCAGATTGTTTCGATTGCACAAATAATGCTCTTGAGCCTGTCCATTAAGCACCACCTTCAGCAAAGATCATCCATATGTATGTTATTTTTAACTTCAATATTTATTTATCAATATCCCAACTTATTATCTTTAATTCCTATTCTGCTTTCATGCCGACTAAACCTATTTATCGTGTTAACTAATACTATTCCAACATAACATTAAAGGATGTGTGGAAATAGTTACATCCAAAATTTGGAGCATAGGCCGTTGGGTAGCTCATCTGGTTAAGATACCACGCTGTGGTGCATAAATTAGACCCACGGATTCATCGAAACCGGACTGTGCCATTGTCGACTGGGGCCAGTAGCTCCCTAGGGCGATGCGCAATTGGCTATTGTGTTATCCATGATATGAGTGTTCAGTCAGTTAGGGGTTTGCATTTCATTGCTCTCTAGTGACCCTCGCTGGTCAATCAGATGCCTGTAGACTGGATGGTAAAGGTCTTCCTTCTACTCAATTCTACGTGAGTTTGGCTGTGGGCTGCCCTGTGTAAAGAAGCAGGTTGGTGTTTTGGAGGAGAACTATAGATGTCTACAATCTCCTGAATCAGTACTGGGGTTGGCAAAAAAAAGTCAGTTGCACATTCCCAGTTTGGGCCTCAATAATTACTAAAAATAATAATTTGATAAAAGTATACAGAATTTTACAGCACAGGTGTTTGAGAGCATGTTTAAATCCACTGAAACATATTTCCTACATAACCTGTAGATAATGCACTGAAAATATATTTTGTAACATGTCCCGAGGTTTTAATATTGAATTCCTTATGTAAATGCACTTTTAAAGTGTGGAACTAGTCGATATCAATTTATGGAAATTGGTTAGCTATAGGTAAGGTAAGTTTAGCATTAGTCTAGTCATCTTCTGAGCTAAAATGAACAAACAATCTACAGTATTTATTTGTAGTACATGATCAGAAGATATTGCTAATACTATAAATAAAAGCAAGCATGCATGAAATTGCTGGCAGTAAACCATGCTTCACCTGCTCAATGATTGCTTTCTAGCATTCTGCAGTGGCAGAACAGACTGAATGTGGTGACGAAAGTGAATGGTCCTTACCAAGCTCCACCTGAAGATACTGAAGACTATTAAATAATTTTCAATTTACTAAATGCCATGCTCCAAAATGTATACAGGAATTTTACATAAAGAGCTTTGCTAAGTGTTTAGGATTTTCTTTAGCGTCAGTGTTGAATACAGAATGCAGACAATAAGACAGGAGTTCAGAAATTAAATTGCTAGAAAGCTGAGTTTGCCCTCTTTTCAATAGTATCTAGGTGGGTTTTGTGCATTTTCATAGTTTCTGCTGTTTCATTCAATTTGGATAGTACAGGGTGGTCTATGCAACCTACTCTATGTAGTGGCTGTGCGAGGGATGGCTTGGTGTGAGTGATTAGGGAAACACCCCAACTGTTTACACAGCCAGTGTGTATTGTGCGGTGTGGGAAGAGAAGGGGAATTTCCGAGTGTCTGTAAAACCTCATCGCGTGCCGCTATTATTTTTTAGAAACCAGAATTTTTACACTGCAGAAATTCACTGTGAAAATAAAGGTTAATGAAAAATCCCACACAATTAATGATTTTATTGTTACTGGATTTTCATAATGTAGGAAGTACCTACTGTGCCTATCCTGACCACACGTCCCTGGTGCACATCAAATCTCCATGATTCCATCAATGCCTCATTTAGGAAACAATGAAATGACCAACAAACATCAATAGCAGTTGTATTTTATTGATCCTTTTTTAATGAAAAGCACACACCACAAATCCCACTACAATTCAAGGCCTGTCTTCATCCACAGTTATAGCATGTCAAGGTCAAACTGATGACTCTCCTGACAGCACATACTCTGCTAGTAAGTGGGGTGACAAAGGTCAGAAACTAAGGTCAGCAGGTCCGAGGATTGATCATTAATCGTTATACATACCATGGTGCTTTGCGGCCCAAATATTTGTTGTTTTGTTGTGTTGGTTCAGTTGTGTTCTTTCATTTTATGCCCCATGTTTGTGTTTTCTCTCTAAAAGAATTTCCAGGATTATTGTTGGTTTTCAGAGAATCTTATTGCTGTAACATTCTCTGTAAATTTTGGGAAATGCAGACAAGTAGGTGCAGTCCTCCAAAGTACATTTTGAAAGGCAGCACTGGTTTCTCTGTAGCAAGTTATGCAAGGAAACGGCAGATATCCAATCTACTGGAAGAGTGTTGAAATAGGAGATGAGGACAACGCTCCCTCCCTGTATGAGGCTTTTGTCAATTATGCATTGTTCTCTTGTGCTACCAGCCGCAGCTAGCAGTGGCATGATCAAGATTCTATACTAGACCATAGGGCATGTCACTGCACTGTGAACCAGTGTTCTAGCTGAACAACCCCTTGACCTCCCCTAATTACTATGTTCACTCCATTGTTTAACCTGTCAATGCACTTTTCTAGTGCAGGGGGTCGCCATGAAGAAAGAAGATGAACTCTTGTTCCTGCTTTCCTACAAGTGTATTATTATATACACTTACTGAAGTTCATTTCTGAGCCGAGCCCTTTGAGCACAATGGGCCTGAAATTGAAGCCTATTCTCTGTTCTATATGAACAAAGATGCCACAGAAATGGTCTGTCTGTCATCTGGCCAGAGTAAAAACTATGAATATATCAGTAAACAACCACTATATTTAATTTTCATAAAGAGCTAATGGAACATAAATAATGCCAATTTCACAGCATTTCTCTTTATGGTCTAAAGTAGGATAGGCCTGGTGTTTAATCTGGAGTGGAAATAAAAGCAAGTTAACAATCGCGATGTATAACGCGTATTTATTTACATTTAAATTGAAATTTCCACGCAGCAGCAGACATTAAGAACCTGGAGGAAGGAAAAGCAGGTTGGCTTCCACTGCAAATGCATTTCAGTGGGAGTGAGCTGGGAGAGCACGAATGCAGTGGTTCCCTGTAGTGCTCATCAGATGTGTAAGCTCGATCTTAGAACACATGTTTCATTTCAGCACAGTCAGCTCCAACCAAAGCGATCTGATTGTTTTTTAACACAATCCAAAGACATGAATTATAGGGCCTGTCCACCTGTCTCTTCAATCATTTTCAGCTATAGATCGGTTTCATTTACACCTGCCATCCAAGCCCATTAACCCCCATCAGGGCCTCTATGCACACAGCTAAGCCCATCCAGCTTTCCTATAACTTTAAGACCTGTCTTGATGGTTAATATATTGCATGGTCCCAGTACAGGTCATGGGTGCTTTTTTTCTTCACAGAAAAAGCACAGAGGTGCATACTACACAAGAGCATAGAAGAGGGATTGTATAAATGGAGGGGGGGAGATAAATTGACCCCAATCACACATATCTTCTGAATTTCCCTTGTGGATCAATAGATCCAGTCTCTGATGGATGGGTTTAGTATTTGCATGGAAATAGAGACATGTCTATACCAGGTTAAAAAAAAACTGAATGTAATGTCATTTACAGTATAGCTTCTTTTTACCAACCAAAATCAAAATGAATATTTTACATAATACATAATACAATAATTATAAACCATAGTTGTAATACAGGTTGTGAGTTAAAGATACATATTGGTGGAGTAAAAGGTTATATTTCTCAACAAAAAAAAGTGCTATGCTCACATATATCCTCATATAGCACCAGGAGGGATCACAGGAGAAGAATCTTAAATTTTCTGAAACCTTAATTTGTCTTGGCAGATGTGCTACTGGGGTGTTGTGGAGTCCTACAGCTGAACTGCCGGGCAATGTTGAGCAAAAATGAATTAAAAACTTAAGGCGGAAGATTTCTGTATGCTACAACATGGAATATGACCACAGCCAGAGTAGACATTGATGTACAACAATACTGTTTCAGATGTGAGATCTTTTAAGTGCCAAAAAACTACTTGTTTTTGTTTGTGTATATCTGTACTAACCTGAACAACCTGTACTCCTTTATTGTTCAATAGCAAATGCATAGAATTATCCAATTTCCTACTTTGTCTTGCCACTGTTACAAAGATAAAGGAAAGAATATATTTTGCATTCCATTTCCTGAATAACTACATTAGAAGTCCAGCAGCCTCAGAATAATAGGAATTTCCCAGTGCTATTTTAATGTCAAAGAATTAGCTTGGGATAAAGACAACCTTCAGCTCACTCCCCACAGAATACATGCAAGTCAAAGCCAGTTTTTTGTTATATCCAAAAAAACTATTTATTAAAAAGTTGTTCAAAACTTACCAAACTTTGAACAATACAATATCATAGCTCAAACATGGCTCAAACTCAAATCTAGCAAAAGCATGAATACCCTTTGGTTAAAAAAAGCACATTTTTCTTTTACATGTAAGCACAATTCACAGCTTGCCCAGTGTTAATTGAACTCTTACAGAGTAAACTCAAAAATGTACTTGTTGGATTTACTTAATAAAATTGTGGACAGTGGTTGCACGCATATTATGTACTTTAACTTTCCTGTTAATTGGCTAATATGTTGTTTTAATACATTTTTGCCCCAGAAATATTTTTAGATGATTCCAGCAAGTGCAGTTAGTGTAATATATGTACTCTGTAAGACTTGAGTTAAATACACAGCAAAATATTAAGTGTTACAGTATCTTAGAAATGCACATTGCTCATTATTGATATTTGCTGTGTTTTACATACAGTGAGCACCATAATTCATTGGACAGTGGCACATTTTTTGTTATTTTGGTTCTGTACTCTAGCACTTTGAGTTTGAAAGGATACAATGACAATGAGGTTGAAGTGCAGACTGACAGCTTTAACTTTCATACATATCGGATGAACCGTTTAGAAATTATAGAACCTTTTATACATAGTCCCCCCCATTTTCGGGCATCAAAAAATATTGAACAGTTTAACATAATGTAGAATAAAGTAATCATTTTTAATATTTGGTCGCATATCCTTTGCATGCAATGACTGCTTGAAGTCTGCGACGCATAGACATCACCAAACGCTGGGTATCTTCCCTGGTGATGCTCTGCCAGGCCTGTACTGCAGCCATCTTCAGTTCCTGCTTTTTTCGGGGACTTTTTGCCTTCAGTCTCCTCTTCAGCATGTAAAATGCATGTTCAATTGGATTCAGATCCGGTGACTGACTAGGCCAGTCAAGGATTTTCCACTTTTTGGCCGTCAAAAACCCTTTTGTTGCTCTAGCAGTATGTTTCGGGTCATTGTCTTTTTGCATGATGAAGTGCCGTCCAATGAGTTTGGAGGCATTTGGTTTTATCTGAGCAGATAAAATATTTCTGTAGACTTCAGAATTCATTGTTCTACTTCTGTCTGCAGTCATATCATCGATGAAGACAAGTGAGCCCGTTCCACTGGCAGCCATACCACCCTCTCCACCATGTTTCACGGATGAGGTGGTATGCTTTGGATCATGGGCATTTTCTTTTTTTCTCCACACTTTCCTCTTTCCATCATGTTAATCTTTGTTTCATCTGTCCACAAGACTTTGTTCCAGAACTCTTGGGGCTCTTTTAGGTGCTTTTTAGCAATCTGTAATATCGCCTTTATGTTATTCAGGCTTATCAGTGGTTTACATCTTGTAGTGTACCCTCTGTAGTCCTGCTGGTGTAGTCTTCTACGTATGGTAGACTTTGACACATCTACACCTGCATCCAGGAGAGTGTTTTTGATCTGTTGGGCTGTTGTCAGGGGGGTTTTCTTCACCATAGAGAGTATTCGCGGTCATCCACTACAGTGGTCTTCTTTGGTTTACCGGGTCTTTTGACATAATTGAGTTCACCAGTTGTTTTTTTCTTGTTAATGATGAACCAAACTGTTGACTTAGGCATGCCCAGGGTTTTTACAATGTTTTTGCAATGTTTTGCAGGGTTTTTGCAATGACGGCCACCTTAATTTGCATCGACACTGCTGTCTTCCTCATGTTGTCACACCCCAACAACAATCTTCAAAGGCAATTGCAAAGTCTAGAATCAAGACATCAACAGCTCTCTTCTGCATTCACTAACGACACAAATGAATACACCTGCCTAACGAAACACATCTGTGAAGCCAATTCAACAAATACTTGTAGTACCTTAAAATGGGGGGACCATGTACGAAAGGTGCTGTCATTTCTAAACGGTTCATCCGATATGGATGAAAATACCCTCAAATTAAAGCTGACAATCTGTACTTCAACCTCATTATCACTGTATCCTTTCAAACACAAAGTGCTAGAGTACAGAACCAAAATAACAAAAAGATGTGTCACTGTCCGATGAATTATGGTGCTCACTGTAAATCAAGTGATACACAATTGGTAATAATCTCAGGTCTATATTAAATGGTTTGTGTAACAACTGCAACTGCAACTGCAGTGTTTGAAAACGTGGAGCAGGCTTTTCACCAGAGAGGATGTCACGGTCAAATGCATGTGAGTGTTTAAGGTGGCGTTTGCCATGAGGTATGGCTAGTGTCAAGGTAGGGGTCAATAACATTGGTTTGCTAAGTGCATTATGCATTGAATATGCACTGTGCAGAATGTGCATTCAGTGCACACTCATTGTGTACTGCATTACAATTCCATTATCAGAGAAGCGAGGATTATTTGAAAATATGTTTGTTTTCTGAATCCAATGGTTCCAACAGTCAATGTCCTTGTTAAACTGTTCAGTACTCTGAATACTGAACACAAGCGGTATTGTGTGCTAGAACTCCATCTTTTACATACATATAAAATATAGTTGATATACAGTACTGTGCAAAAGTCCTAGGCACCATAGATTTTTAAATATGAATGTATAGTATATATTTGGTCTTAGATGCTTATTTTTTGTTTTCTACATTAGTGTGTCAGTAGCAAAGAGCAAATTTGAGATTTCCAAACAATTTTCCAAAAAATGAAATTTTACAGATACATTTTTGTATTTTGTTAAATAAAGTAATATTTTAAGTAATAGTCTACTTTTCAGAGAAAAACTTGATCAAGAGAGCCAGAAGCAAACGAAACAGCCAAAATCTGCAGAAGAACTGTGGCAAGTTCTCCAAAATGCTTGGAACAACCTACCAGCCGATTTTCTTATAAAACTGCCAGACAGTGTACCTAAGCGAAATGATCTAGCTTTAAAGGTGAAGGGTGGTCACACCAAACATTGATTTTATTTAGTTGTTTACTATTTACTGCTCTTTATATTATTTTTTCGATATTTATAACCTTTCATTTCATTATTTTTGAAAGCATCTTAGCTGTACAGCATTTTTTACAGGTGCCTAAGACTTTTGCACAGTACTGTATACGCCATGCCAAAGAATTACCCTCTACCGGCTTCTGCATCACAGGAAAATGGAAATGAGCTAACACACACAACCAAGGAACCACCACCAAAATAAAGAGGAAAACTCTTCTTCAAGGCCCCAGAACCAACTGCAACACAACACAACTTTTTCCTGTGACAATCTCAAACACCTTACACAGCATGGCATTAGGATGTTGGGTATCAGTAGACTTTAAATTGCCCCGAATCACATTTCTTTTTGTTGGACAGAGAAAATTCTCCCCTTAGAATAACCAGGCATGACAAGGTATATCCTTATTAAAAAAATAGGATTTATTTCTGCAGAGTGTACCTACACATACACACAGTAAGATGGATAAGCCCAAACTGAAGAAAATGGTCAGTCCTTTTATAAGCAAAAAAAATTGTTTCAAACATAACATACATAATTTCATGTCTGAATGGTACATGGTTGATGCATAATCGTAAAGTATGATTTAACAAAGTACATGATTGGTTGAGTCTAGTCATATAGCATGAATGCTGAATAAACACACTGGCCCTCATTTATCAATCTAACGTAGAAACTAGCACAGATCCGAGCACAGAAATCATCTCACGACAGGGTTCACGTGTGATTCATGAAACGTTCGTATCTCGCCAATCACAGCGTAAGAATGATCGGGCGTTGATAAATGTGGCGGCTTAAAACAATCATCATTTAAATATCACGCCCCTATATATTCTCGGTTTAGAGGCCTCGCCCCTAGAGTTTACGACATGGAGAAGCGTAATACGGCCAAGAAGAGAAATTTCTCCGACCTAGAAATACAATCTGAACCAATTAGTTCTATTTGGTAGCCTGAAAAGTGCCATAGAAGGAAGTCAGAAAAATGCAGTGCGGAAGGAAATCACTGCTGCGGTCAACAGCGTTGCCGTAGACAATCAAACTCCAGCTGAGGTTGGAATATTTAATTTATACATCCGTGACATGTATAGCATATATTGTGGCGCCCCGATCCCTTATCGGTGCTCCCCACGAGATCACCAGGACGGCCGAGCCCATCGACACCGGCGGCCGCTGGGAAAAGTGGTGAGTGGGCGGTAACTAGCAAACCCCTGTCTAGAGACATTCAGGACCCTGGACAGCCCCCGGCAGACCAACTGAGGCGACAACCGGCAGCACCATGGACAGGGCTGCAGCAGAGGGAAGGTAGGTGGAATTTTCCACTCTGCCACACCTGAAGCTGCTTGCTGGATTGGCTGCCGGCGCCCACCTGAAGCTGCTTGCACTAACGAGCAGGCAGGCTTTTATAGACCAGCACAACCCAAGGAAAGAGAGAGTTGCTGGGGCTTCCGTCGCAGCTACGCCGGACGACTCTCCACCCCGGGAAGAGACTGTAAGCAGCCGTAGGCCAATTCTCTTAACTAAGGAGTACTTGTGATAACCTGTGGTAAAGTGTAAAGGATACAAAGTAATCGTGATTCCTGGAGACTGTGTGGCAGGGGGCAACGACAGGAACAGCGCAGAACTTGAGTGGGAGAAGAGTGGAGTGCTACCGCATTGGGAGGGAGGCCTTCTCCCCCACACCCTTGGGACCGGAGGATCACCAGCCGGCGGCCGGAGCAAGGAACCGGACCTGGATCGGACTGACTACGCCCTTTCCCCCCCTTAACCCACTTTTTCGTTTCTCTCCAGAAGAGCGGGTGAAGACCTGGAGCGGAGCACTGATACCCCAACCGGGAAGACTTTTTAGTTGTTTTTGGCTCCCCCTACCTCTACCCCCACTCATTACAATTATTAAAGACCTTTTTTGTTAACCACTACCTCTGTCTCACCGTGCTGGTTCTTCTGGGCATCCGTCACTCAACCCCCCGTTGGCTGAGAGAGTTCACTATATATATATATATATATATATATTAGCAATTAGCTTATATCATAATTCTTTACATTTAGGTGTAGATAAAATGGTCAGACTAAACTGACAAAAACGTGTTTATGTAGGCAGCACATTACTGGAGGAGGCCAGTGGATTCACTTGCTTGACATGATGGGACGAGTGTCGCGCTTCAGGGTCTCGCTTCCATTCAGCAAACAGGTTAGCGGAGGAGACACAGACGCCACACTGTGCGAGCCAGGATTATGCTAAATTGAATACATAGGCTACTAGTATTTAATAGTACCACAGCTAGCAGGGTTATTTCTTCTCATTTAATACAGGTTTAATGATTTTATACAACCATTCTTGTTTAGTTCATTCATTCTGTTTACGAGCTAAGGTCTTCTAATAGAGTCAGATTGCCATTGCCGAGTTTGTTACTGTCAGCTCTTGTTTAATAGTTGACTAATGAAGCACTCTAAAGCAAATTGCTTGTAATTATGTTACCAGTAGTGTAGCCTAACAAGTAGGCTATCTCAAAATGAAAGAGAAATTAATCTCATAGCCTACACCAAAACACTGTTAACCCCGTTAATTGCACACAATTTGAAAATAACTATTTGTGTTAGGGATATGACACAGTCGATGTAGGCCTTTACAAAATATAATATTTTGCCATAGGCTACATATTTTTAAGTGATGAATATGTGGCTGCATATGCTTAGATGCCAGTCAGAATATGGTCTAATAACAATTCTCTGACTCCAAATTTACTATGCTGCACCGCAAGTCCACGCTGCCATGAAAACTTGCATACACGAGTTGAGACTTGACCTGAGATTTGATCGTAGCCTCCGCTCACGTCCAAATTGATAAATGCCGAGCTTTGCGTGGAAATGACCGTACGGCAAGTTTCCTGTCGTATGTTCATTTCGTAAATGAGGGCCATAGTGACCTCAGTCTTAAATAATAACTAATTGTTTAGTCTTTATCTATCTGTCTTCATCTATTCAGAGTCCTGGGTGGCATGGCATCATAGCTGGTTCCTCTCAGTGCCTGGAGACGGAGAGGCCCTGCTGCAAGGCCTAGGAATTTAGTGTTGTACAGACTTCTAGTTATACTAGAGAAAACTCTCCTCCCTTCACTTTGATGTTTGTGGAGGGGAGTGCAGGCCACATTCTCAAAAAACAATACAATGTTGTATCCAATTCATTGTTTCTCTCTTCAAGGCCACAATCGAAACACTAGATACGTATCTGACACCATGCTGTTCAGAATTGAGAGGAGAGCATGATTGTAATGAACTTCTTCTCCCACTTAACTTTCCTTCCTCCAGTCTCACAATGATTAATTCTCCCAATTGGTCAATATCTACAATATCTGCTGTCAGCAGCAGAGAGGACAAGAAGCCATCCATCATCCTCAACTACAATTGCAACAAGGGAGGAGTGCACAATTGTGATAAAGTAGCAGGAACATTCAGCAGCAAGAGGATGACAGCCTGTTGGCCTTTGGTCCTCTTTTATAAAATCACAGACATGTCTGCATACGATGTGTTCGTGCTCTCAACTGAATGGAACAGTGGGAAACTCTACAGAGACAGGATATTCCTTGAGCTCCTTGAGCTCTTGGGAAAGTGTGTGTCTGTGCGTGCGTGTGTGTGTGTGCGTGCGTGTGTGTGCATGTGCGTGTGTGTGTGCACATACCAAGTCTGGACTGCGCTTTGAAGGGGAGTGACAGAGCAAAGGAGATGTGCATTTTACACATTTGTCTCCCAAATTTTGAGGATTTCATAAAGTGTCAAGCAAAAAAAATATATTTTTACTGACACATCAGCGAAGTTAAACCTGACGTTTGACCCAAACATGATATGAGGGTTAAACTAGAACGGCCATTGGCATCAAAAGTTTGTAGTCAGGTCCAGCAGGACAAGAATATACATGGCTTCCACATCATTAATGACCTTGACAATACCATGCTGTGGCCTGAATGGAAATCTGACTGGAACATCTCTGTTTTTTTTTGTCAAAGAAATGATTGATTTGCTTAATCTCAAGTGGCAATGTAGTGTAATGTTCAGGGGACTGCAACTGTTTGCAGGTTGAGAACTCTGGCACTGCCATGACCCCTTTCACAAGGGACTTATCCATCACAAATCTTAATTTTTTTCTCAAATGCATTCTCATTACCATAACTGCTACCCTTACAAAGGGGGAATGCTCCTCCAGTCCATAGGTACGGCCTGTGGGAAGTGTCAGGAATAGGTCTGGTATACACATGATTTACCCAAGATACAGAGATAGAGATATATATTCTGATTTAATTATTTGGCCCGATAGTCATGAAAGGATGGTTTGTGGATGACGATAGCAAATACCTTCATTCCTCAAGAAATGGGGAGGTTTTACATCTAATTTGCTTTTGTAAATAAAGGTAGTATTTCTGAGTTGTGCCAGCAGATTGTGAAATGTGAGCAAGCAGAGAAAGAAAACGAAGTTCAAATACTGGTAGAATCCAGGTCCCCAAGTGGTTAGCTACAAGGTTTGCATTTTTCCTGCCATAGAGATGTCAAAAAGTATGGCACATACAAAGTCTATTTGCCATTGTTGTATAAATAGCCGTCTATAAGACCATTTGTGTCATTATTTGTCATTCACAACTCATGTCTGAATTAGTATGTAGGAGCTGAGCCTTCTATTTAAATAGCAAACTACATTAGTCATTCATAACATATTAAATAGAAACGTACGTGATTATGTGAACAATTTAACAAATGCACTGTGCTGTAAATTGCAATGAGATTAGCTGTCATTGCCTGTTTACTGGTGCAAATTGCAGAATTAATGTCGTGGAAAAACAAGTGCAAGAAATCTTACTGCAAGCCTCCTTTCCTGACAGTGGGATCAGATAAGATTTGTCCAACTGTCACAAAGGTGGCTTTCTGAAATTCCTCAAAAGCTCTCTTGGTTTGACAACTTTAACTACAATTCTTGAAAGAAATACCAGGCTCCAGAGAATAAGCAGGTTCCATACTCAAATGGTTTCCACTAATAACATGTATCTAGTGACAAGCAGATAAGATGTTCATACATGAACTTACTGGCCTTGTTATTGGATTTCAATTCAGTAACTAGGCAATACATACAGGGAGATTATTAAATCAACCCCTTAGTTTCTGTAAAATCATACTGCAGTGAAACTGAGAAACACTAGTTTCTAGTATTTCTAGCCTTTTGTTACAAAGTACTGATTGCTGATGATGTCAGTCATTATATGCGGTGGTAGATGGTATTGTATGCCTGTTTATCCATAGTGGATACAAATAGAAATCCGTTCACTTCTAATGTGTGACAGGATGCAAGACATTCTTGTCATAAAAGATTTGAGTATGGTGGAAAATTTATGACAATATCAGACTCAGCATCAATTTGCATTCACTACTTTAGAGTATATGGGTGGATTGAAATGAGCCATCCACTGGTATACACAATACACATGGTACACAACCAAATTGATGACTTTTAAAATGCAGCTTGTCATTTCCTCTAGACATGTTGTTCTAATACATTTGTGAGGAAACCAGTGTATAATAAATCTCTATTTATGAATGGAGGAGGATGTACTTAGCTTTGATAATGTAGTACCTGAGTGCTTATTCAAAGCTCTTCAGACTTCACCCTACCCCTCCCCCCCTTCTTCTGTCTACCATCCATCTAAAGGCGATAATGATTCAGGCTGGGTGTTTGTCATGGAAGATATTGGCTACAGTCATGGAGCAGTCATGGCAAAGTTGTTGAAAATCATGGAAAACTGAAAAAAGAGGCAGAAATCACAGAGGTTTTTTTTATTATTTTAATATATAAAATTAACTAATAGATTCCAAGCACAGCAGTGGGGGGCGGGGGGGGGGGGTAATTTAAATAACATGCACAACTGTAGCAATAGGAACAAGTGCTTTAAGTTAAAACAAATCAGTGGGCCGCTGCTGCCATAGCATCAAATATGAATAAAATGCACTCACTTGCTAGTTTGCATTTAATTTTTTCTAGTGTTTCGATTGTGGCCTTGAAGAGAGAATTTTCATTTTTTAAGTTTCAGCATGATTTATTTGCCTTTAACAGATCGGGATTACCATATGTTTATTTCTTCATAGCTTATTTTGGTACAACTTGTTGTAACCTGGATTGCAAGGTTTGTATCTTCGAAGGAGCTCCTGTTGTCACTGAGAATTTTACTGGGCCCCTCAAAAAGCAGGGGTAGTCAAATTGCTTAATGTTTAGAGATGCATTTGAATATTACAGAACATTTAGCAGAATATTAAGGTAATCATTTAAAACACTTTGACAATGGGTTCCTCCTTAGATTGCACATTTTTAACAGCCAGTAGTATCCTGGGATTTGCATTGGAAAAAAACTGCTACATTTCTTTGATTCATTCATTTTGAAAACAAAGAACACAAAGATCAAGGTTCAAGACTGCAACCCACTGCTGCAACATTAACCCTAATTAACCCCTTGCCAGGACTGTCATGGCTAAAATCAGGAGGTCCTGTAAACATTAAAAACTGGAGCATTTGGTTTGTGTATGAAGCAGTATTGTTGCCACAATAAAAACTGTGTGACATGAAAATTCAGTAGTGTACAAAAATGCAAATGCTGAATTTCTCCTGTGCTACTGTATATTGTTTTATAGAAATATTTTAGATTTGAACATTCTTTTTCCTTTACCATGATCTGTAATGGGATTGAATGGGCTTTCATAGGTATTGCTCAAAATCTAAGAACTAAACTGGGAATGAGTATGGGCATAAAAATGTTCACTTCTCCTGAAGAAAAAAGTGATTTGTTGGGCCCTGAGACTGGCCTCTAACAAGATAAAGCCACAGTAACAGACCACCAGTAGGGAAATTATCCCATTGTGGTTATGTAAAATAATTTAAATTAGGCACTTAATTATTAATCGTATATACCAGCAATGATGATTCACTCACTGCGCAGTTCTCATCCATTTTGATGCATATTTGTTTGTTTTATTCTGCTGTATTGTCCACCTGCCTTTCTGTGGACAAGCAATGAAAATGAAAAAAGGAAATTTGATCATTTATTTTCAGGGAATGGAAAACACAATGAAAAGTTTAAAAAAAAAAATCAAATTGACTTCGCTATTTACCAGTGTTGCACCAGATTATTTATAGAGATTGTTTCTCTCTTGTGTTTCATTACTGAAAGCTCCATACTTATAGAACATATGTTGACAGAGAGATTTTCTGGCGGTCCTTACTGCTTCAACAGGAAATGCGCCTAATTTAATTTCAGGCAATTATGCATCTTGAACCATTGTACTTTTTGTTATCACATAACAGTAAACTTCCTTACTTTGTATGTACACTTTTTTTTGGCAGTTTATGAGTATAGTTATAACCTCAACCAGGTTTTTCCAAGAGATAAAAATAATCTTAAATCTCACAATAAATATTCATGCTAGTATAGTTAGCTCAGATTTTCTTGTTGCTTATTTTCTGTTGATCAGGAAATCCATGGCATACTCTAGCCATTCCTAAAAGGGCCATTCCTGGCTCTTGCTTCATTGCTGCTTGCTCTTGTTCAATTGCTCGTGCTTGATATGCACTTCATGTTTGGTGGTAGGCAGAGTTGGTGGTGGAAGGATTTGGTGAAGTTTGAAAAGTTTGGTGGAGGATTGTATTGTATTTTGCTTTCAAGAGTGTAACTGATATCAGTTTCAGTTTTTAAGACCCATATTATAAGCAAGGTAAGATGGATTTTCTCCTATGGTGAAAATCTTTGTTTCCATTAGGGGACAGTTATATAATTTGTCCATTGTTGAATTGCTAATGTTAACTGTAGTTTATTATAATCTAATTCTGGATAAATTTGGTTGTATTTTGCCCTGAGATATAAATAAATATTACCCAGTACAAGGGTTATCTTCTTTTATTTACTGACATTTAGCAATTGCTAAGTTAGTTGAATATAACCTGATTCTGCATTTGGCCGTTCTCTTATCGTGTTATTAAATACTTAAACTTTGAATAGTTAGGGGAATTGTTTTTCCTCTCTGGTTTCTGCTGTTGGCTGTTTGGAGCCACCCTGTGTGCTTTTAAGTTGTGGTTTTGCTGTATCCATCTGGACAGTTAAAATGTGGCAAAAGCTGTGTGAGGGTTGCGGGATGATGGCAATTCTGCAAAGAAATTTCTAGGGGGAGTTTGTCTGCCACAATTGTCGGCTTGTTGATCAAGATCCTTGATCTTGAATGTTGCTGGACTCCACAGTTCATAAGCGGTGGAGTTCCAGGTACTAAGCAGTACGTCCTTTAAAGAGCTGGTGTGCACACCACAGTTGGGAAGGCAGAGACTCCAGAGCAGGTAAGGAGAGAGAGTTGGGTGACATTGGGACAGCCTCTCCAGAGGTTGTGGTGTCCAACTGACTCGAGCCCTTGCAGAATTTGGACCTGGCCCTTGACCCTGAAAGTGGGAGGACTGATGAGTCACAGGGCACCCAGATGCTTACATCCTCCAGGAAAAGGGAGTTAGTAATAGTGGGGCACTCAATTATTAGAGGTGTAGACATAATCAGTTGGCATAATGCATAATCTGTTTGCAAGACAAGGAGTCTCATATGGTGTGTTGCTTGCCTAGTACCCAGGCATGAGATCTCCTTTCACCACCAGAAATGCTTTTCCTTAAAATTATAAAATATTTGCATTACCTTGCTGATTATATTTAATCCGTTTAGCATCTTTTTATGCCACCTACCATATATGGGACCAACACTGTACCACATTAGCCTTAGGCAAAAATTCATACTCTGCTGCATTTGAACAGCTTTCTTTCATTTCATTGGTGATGTTAAAAACAGCCTTCAGCAATGAATAAAAGGATCCCTGGGAAAGTATTTTCTTGTCAGATATGTACACAAAGTCATGCCTTTAAATAACCAGAAGGAGATTTTAATAATGGACGGCACTCATTTGTGCCAGTAAAACAAGCACAACCGTAACATGATATTCATAAAGCATTCAGAATCGGTGAAAGTTGCAGCCAAGTCATTCATTGTGAATTCAGCAACATTGCACCTTTGGTATTGATACTGTTCAGCTCCTCTGTTTTGCTCACCTGCTGTTTTCTTTTTGGAGGTTGTGATTCTGCACCTGTAAGTGGAGCTGGAGAAGGAGCCTAATTAACTGTTGAATCACACCTGGGTAAGCCTGCATTCTAGGAGATAAATGCAGCCAGTCCCTGCCTGCATACTGGTTTCTCAATGGCTTTTCACCAGCTCTCTGGCCTATGCAGCCGCCGGCTGTGTCGAATTCATGGCTCGATCTCCATGTGTTCTTTTTCTTTCTTTAGCCTTTTGTGTTGTGTGGATTGTAGGCAGTGTTTGTTTTGCTTCCCTTAGAATGCACCATGTACAATTTGGTCAGAGATGGAATCCTGTGGAGGCTCACCATTTTTCCCAAGATAAAGATATCTAAAGAGATCAGGGCAGTAGTCTTCTGCATGTAGGACTTTGTTTATCGGAATGCCTTGTTAGAGCATCATGACATGATTGGTCAAGTGCAATAAAGGCTTGCTAACAACTTTTATAAGTTTATAAAATAGGTGCATTTTTATCGGCAAGACCACTAAATAATCTGCTCTTTTAAAGCTCTGTGGATTATCTTATTTTTATTAACAAGCCCTTTTTGAAAACACGGCGAACAAAGACATCGGAGAAGTCAAATAGGCTGAGCAATGGTTGGTTAAAAACTGCCTTCCAACACTTCGAGCTAACAAACCGCTGCTCAGTGCATTCACTTCTACATCATTCAATACGTCTTTCTGTGGTGTATTTTCGAATTTACTACGCTTCACTTACGCGCGTTGTACGCGTGTCATGCGCTCACAGCCGCTACGCGTGCGGTGGGTGACCGGCTTAAGTCTGGTCAGCTCAGTTATAGCAAATGAACCAAACTTGCCCAAACTTAAAACATTTTCAGTAACAGCCAGTCTTGTTTGAACACACAGATGAGCTATGACAAACCCCATTTATATATTTTATTTTTCTGCTTTACAAGTGCATAATATCAAAACCGGTTCCTTAACAGTCCAACTCTTGCTATGTTTCGTGGTGTAAAAGGTAAATGTGCAAGATTAGGTTAGGTCTGAGTGCATATGCTGTCTGAAGATAAGTTACAAAACTAAAGACAGACATGGGATTACCATTTACCCTATTCTCAGGTGACTTTGAATATTTTATTGACATTGTTTAAATAGTTATACCACAAGCACTTTTTTTTTGACTCCTTCATGACTTTTGTTTCCAGGGATTTGCAAAGGACATGGCATGACACATATCACTCTTATGGGAGGTATCTTGTTGCATGCATGCCTCTGTATATCGATTAAAAATATTTAATGTTTGAGAGATAATTAAATATTCCAGAAGTGATTTAAATAAATCTTAACACTTGTATAATTTTAAACATAATCTGTACTAATTTTAAACAGATCCTACAGCATATGTTCAAAGGTTTGTTTAACACAAAAAACTAAATACAGGAATGTATTCCAACCGTTGTGTGTAAAGCATTTTTGTTTTATGACGAAACAAAAAGAAAATCTCTAATTTATCTTTATAAGTTGAATCTAAATTATTAAAGGTGTTTTTACATTGAACTCAGTTTACTCATATAATTCCCTAAAGAGAATCTCAATGCATAATTAATCATCCTTTGAATGTTACAGGATTCCATTTCATGGTTTATGCAGAATGGCTCCATAATTTAGGCCAACCAGCGTCTTGCGGAGAATAAACTAGATAAAACTATTCTTTTATATGTGAGATGGAATAAAGATTGCATCCTGAATTGACAGCACTAATATCCAAGTAGAAATTGTATTTATTTTGAAATTTGATTTTGACAATTATTAGTCAGGAAGGTGACAGCATGGAAGATTAGGTTCCCTATTTAATGACCCCATTATATTTGGCTTGACAAATTAAATGAAAGATCGTGACAGGATAATCTCAGGCTGTGATGGGAACATCTGGTTTGGAGGAGTGGGTTTGTCTGATAGATTGTGTAGGGGCTTATTTACTGCATCCTTGTGGATGTCAATCAGCTCACAGTATGTATATGGACACGTCTTCCTCTTTCAACTGTCATTGTATTCTAAAAGAAAGTGAAATTTTAGGCTTTTTTTCAAGATGCTGCACACATTTCTTAACACGTGAATATATATTCCTTCAGGTTTTGCTTTAATCTTGCTGAATTCAGTCAATTGGTGAGTGTAAGGCCCAGTGGAACAGCTCCGACATCTGAACAATCTCTGCTTAGCAGATGTTCACATTATAAATAGGGAGCATTATCCTAAAGATTTGATGAACTTTGGGAAATCTGAAAAGGTTCCGTTCTCTCTTTGCAGCAAGTGAAGTTGTCAAACTCATCACGGTCAGTTGCAATGGGAATAACAAAAAAATACTACAATGGCTTCATCACTCACACCAAGTTGACACCAAAATGATATGTTGGGAGTTCAATATTTGCCCTTGTTTCGAAATGATGTAAATCTTAAATCTGAAAGAAAAATTCCACTTCAATTATGGATATTGTATCCAGCTTTTAATCACTTTTTTTGCTTTGCTGGCTACAAAAACATACTAAATGTGAAATATTAGTAATCACTACATGTGGCCAAAGTATCTAAGGAAGATTTTCTATGTCAATGGCTTCTGATCATGAATGAAAAGTCCAATTAATAGTAATTGTCAGTGTTGGGGAGTAGTTTAACTACATGTAGTTAACCTAGTAGTTTAATTACATTTTGCAGCAGTTTGCTGATAGTTTGACTACAAATTTGTGTAGTAGTAGTACATAATTATGTTTTGTCATTTTGATGTGTAGTTAACTACAGGAACTACCAACTCTTTTTTCTATATTTTTGAGGAATTGTAGTTTTGCAAGATACATTTCTCTTTCGGGTAGCTTTGCTGTAGTTCAACTACTTTCATGGTGAAGTTAGTGGTAGTTTGTGCAACTTTCATTGTAGTTTCCCCAACACACTGCTAATTTTCGTCCATTTGTTTGGATAGAAAATGCAATTATGCTGGTCTGATGACATAACTTTCATCTTTACTAACAAATATTATATGGATATTTCCTTAAGAAAGTTTGATTATGAGCCTCTTTAAAAGGTCCAACAACAGGATTTGCACCAACAACTGACACAAGCTCAATTCCTACAGCACACATTGTCACCAGCAAAATGATAAGTAACTGTAGAAGACGCGAGATTCATTACCCCCTTATTACAGAAGACACATCAGTGCTGCTTTCGACGATGTTATCTAGAATATATTACTTACTACAATCAGGAAGCTGCTTGTCAGGAAAACAACTTTCCTATCCAG
Source organism: Anguilla rostrata (assembly GCF_018555375.3). Lineage (NCBI taxonomy): Eukaryota > Metazoa > Chordata > Actinopteri > Anguilliformes > Anguillidae > Anguilla > Anguilla rostrata. The sequence continues at coordinate 21,396,251 of NC_057933.1, read as the reverse complement.
AATCGCTCATTATTATCCTTACGTTTCCACATGGCGAAGCACTGATTGAAAATGATCATTATGTATGCCAATCACAGGACACTACATAGTCATTACCATTATAATATTGCATATCAGGGCCTCCTTTCACAAAAACGATTTGCAAGGATTTTCACTCACAGCTCGCAATATCTTGTCAATGCGCATTTCACAAAAATGCAGCTTGCAAATTGCACAAAAAGTGCGACAAGAACAGGCACATCCATTTCTTTCCTGGCAAGTATGCCGTTTCCTTTGATTGTGCGGGGATGGAGGCATGCTCCAAGAAAAACTTGCCACCGTGATCGCTGCCACCCTTTTCGATAACTATGGAGATAATGAGTAGATCGTCATGGCATAAAATTTTATATTGACGGAGATGGTCAGTCAAGCACTAACAAGAGCATAGCCCTACCAGTCTTGCTGCATTCAAATTTACTCCATTTGCTGGAAGGGAACGCTGTCAGTAAAACATTCATTGCATCAATTTATTTTTAAGTATAATTCTGCATACTTTATAAAATTAAATTAAGTACACCATTTGTATATAAATATATATTCAGTTACTTTACTACTTCTACAATGTGTATCCTAAAGTGGTATACTTTAAGTATTTTTACTATGGTCGAAGTTTAATTCAGGAAAGTAAAGTGAAAGTGTATTTAATTACTATGATTTAGTTTTTAAAAGAGTTTACTTAAGACATACTTTTCTAAACTTCTTTTTTGTGAGAGTTGACAGCTTTGCGCTTCCTGGCAACCGGCAGCTTTGTCGGCATTGTCGGACAATGCCACGGAATAGGCAAAGTCTCTGCATCCAGATTTGTCCCTTAAAGTGACGACAGCTCAGCACATTGTAAATGCTGATTTGTTCTGTTTCATGAGCCCCAATAAGGCGTAAAGTGAAACTATTGCACACTGTGTCGTCTCCCGAAAGTCCTTGGTGCAGTTGATGGGTTGCAAATTCCCATTTAGGGCACCGATTGAAAACAAACGCACTTTTGTGTACAGAAATGGTTGCATGTGATGCCAATTACAGAGTATTAGTGCATATGCTGTGGTTAAATATCCTGGGAGCAGACAGCTATATTTGGAGCAACTGTAATTTGTGTCACCACTTAGTCGCAGGTGGTTACTGATGGATGACTTCTAGTCTATTACAAATAGCAAAATGTCTACTACTGTATCGAGGAGACATAATAGGTCAAATAAAATAAATAGCTCAAATGTTATTTTTATATAGCAACATGTAATTCAAACTTAATCTGACTGCAAACTGAATTTTTCCACTCCCAGATATCATTTGCAATCTTGGTGACTGACACCTGTGGCCAGCCCACATAGAGCACAGGAGCGTTACAAACACAAAAGTTGCACATGAACACGAACCTTCAATAGAAAACCAAAGCAAGGCAGGGATGAGAATGCTTACTGATTTACTGATTGCCCAGATGAACAGGCTTTGAGACATGCGTTTGTGGCTCGCTATCAAGATTTCTATGTGAAACACCTCAGAGAAGAGCAGGAGAAATCTATTGCATTTCACAGATCTCAGCTCACACATCATAACTTTCATGAATCTTTTTTGATTAAAGTTGCAAGTGAATTGATAAATTTGCTGTTAAATTATAAAAATGAGATGTCAGAGAAGAGATCTGATAAAACCTAAATGATTTGATTAAAACAGGTTTGATTTGATAAACTAAAGCTCATCTACCACCGCTGATCTGTCAGTCCATCGTTTAATGTTCACACTACCTTACGGTACCATTTATCGTTTAGTGTGTTCATTAGGCTTCCTGTCAATCAAAAGGCCATACTCACAGAATTCGATCAAGGTTTTCTGCTCCTGATTGCTGTTCTCCTACAGAAGCCAATTAGTCATTTCTAACAATTCATAAATCTGGCAATGGCGAGTAAAAACAGCAGGTTACTTTGTGACTTTGCCCTACAAAACCTGTTTATGCAAGTACTTTGTGGTCAGTCATTCCAGTCATGATATGATGCAGCATCAATTTGATTGGCTGCCATCATTCCTCAAATACAAAAGCAGTGGCGTTGCAATGAATTCTGCACTACCAGTGATAGTTTGGGAGGTGACCGCTGAGGTTGCAGCAGATGACTTGCCTACTGAAGGTTAGCAATCAGGAGCAGAAAATTTTGACCATATTCGATGGTCTTGGCTTTTTGATTGACAGCAGGTGTAATGCACACACTAAATGATAAACATACAGAGCAGTGGAGGTGAACAATAAAAAGGAGGATTTGTGTTTTTTTATAAAATCACATACACTTCTGTCCAATAAATTTATCACACTTTTTGTTTGTGTAAGTTTTGTACTTCCATCCCTCATAGAAGAGAACTAGGGTCATTAACAACTCAGTGGTACCATTGATTAAAATTATCTCTGCTTACAATTATCAGTATAGAAATTGTGCTTAAATACTATAGTGCAAAAAGATAATGTTCCTCAACAATCTGCTGGATTCAGTCATCCCAGTGCCCTGCCCTTTTCCACCAACAACCACAGTGGCATTAATCCAAAGATGGGGTCTCTGAGATAGGGCTAGGAACAGCAGCCGGGAGGGCAAATTATCAGCCTTGGGTTCAAATTATCATTATTCAAGCCAACAGAGTTCTGTTCGTGCCTTGAGGGAATATATCTCATCCTTTTCACTGCATTTTCTAAATCTCCAGAATCAAGAGCAGGCTGCGGGGCCAGGGAGAGGGCAAAGACGCCTGGAGTATGTGGCACATTTCTGATAAACCTGGTGCAATAATAGATCTGCTTTATTTCTCTACCTACCCCTACCCTGTTGTCACAGTCCTTCTTATACCTTCTGGGGTTATGATTTGAATAACTTGTGTCATCTTTGACTACTTTCTCCATTCATATCGAACAACCATGAGGCATTTCTGTTGAGCTGACAGCATGTTGCCTTTGGCATTCAAGACAACTAAAATGAACTGCCTGTCAAAAAAGAACTGTCTTATACCTTTCTTAAAGCCATATTACATGTGCACAGGAGGAAAGCTGCAGAAAATGCACAGTGGTATATATGGGGCCATCATACACATCTGACGCCTCAGTGGAGGGGAAAAATCGTTTGTACATCTCTTTCCATGCAAGGGCACCAGACAACCATAACCTATTAGCTTGGTAAATTCTGTAATGCAACAATACTAGTCTGTCAATCACTGTCAATGTGAATAAGTGTGAATAATAAGTTAATTCAAACCCTGTGATAAGGGCATGAAAAAAGAAAGCATAACTACGGAAGAGATGCTGATATTCTGAAAGCTTTTCTAATGACTTCCACAGGACTACTTACACATCATTTGTACACTGTGTGCTGTGAAAACAACACCTTTTCTATTGTGTTATGGACAAAATGTTTTACTCATACTCATACAAAGAAATTAGTAAAATTGTCATTTACTGTAAAAGGAACAATTTATTTTCATGGCAAAGTAGCCACTAGGAGTGTGAACACTGTCAAAATAGTCAACACTATTAATAAATAAATGTGTCTGACAGTGTTTTGAGAAATGCATTAATTGTATGTTGATTCATCTTTTTCTTGGTGTTTCAGTATTTTAGGCTTTAAGGTAGATTCTTATGGGCATAATATTTTGGTTTTTTTAAATCCCCAAAACATGTTTGGTTGAATTGCATGTATCCTCAAAGTAGCTAAGTGTGTTTGATTGAATTTTGACTAATGCCTTTATTGATCAACATGTTACTTTACATGGAGCTCTATTGAACATGCTTTCCATTTGTGTTCAAAAGTGTTCAGAAAAAAGCTGGTTCCTGTTTTCACTCCCACATTCATCAACTGACAAAATATGAAAACACATTTATATGACAATTCAGTGTTTTATCTAGGTTGTTGACATAACAATGAAATATAATTGCAATATATATATATATATATTGTAACTTTTCTCACCTGGAAATCATAAAAATTTTAAAACCGGTGAGCTGAGCAGGGATGTATACAGTTCCTTTACTGCTTTCAGCTGAAGAACCTAGCTCCAGTTTCTGAACTTGCTGCTACCCCGTAGCATGTAGATTTCTTCATTACAAGGCAAAGAGACATAATAAACAGAAACTATTACGTTTAAACAGGTAAGGGGAAAAATTGAAAACAATTTCAGATTTTCCAATTATATCTTTAAGCAATCTTCCAGCAAGGGTTCTTTTATTCCAGTAAACAGTCTCACCGCTAATATTCTTTATTTACTTCATAAATTATATTTATTTCTTTTTTCAGGAGTTTCACAACAATTTATAAATGTCTTATTTTCAGCCTTATGTTTTGTCTTAAGCTTTACTAACTATATTTTATCAGATTGTCAGCCACCAATTTCTACAGACTCACTCAGTTCTGATCTCAAGCAATTCATTATTCATAAGGACCAAGAGTCTTTTTTCTGCAATGTTCTCTGTGTACACTGATAGCAGTCTGTGATTCTCAATAAAAAATGTTTTACTTTGATGGTGATATTGTTCAGTGAGTAGCACACTTTAGTAGCAATCTCTGGCCTACTGTGTTGCATATTTTGATGTAGAACGTTTGATTTCTATTCATATTTCTATGGAAATAACCTTCATATTGAGGTTTGCCATTATGACTAAAGCAAATGTTTTTTCCAATGAAAAGCTACCATGTATAAAACGAGAAGCTCCTACTCTGTAGAATAAAATGCAAATGTTTATTAAAATCAATGTAATGTAATTGTGTAAAGTCAATAAAAACGAATCATATTAGTTTTTATCTAGTCATATTCATCATATTGTAAAATCAATAAAATGGTCATGCAACTTCTGTTCTAGGTACAATATATGAAAGAACACTGGCCTTCTGCATACAATTTCTAAAATGATAATACTCACTAAAGTACACTTGCCCTCAGGACAACCGAGTATTCTCAAAAACAATGTTTACCTGAAGTAATGATTCAAGTATACTTCTTAAAAATTGAAGTTATGGTCACGAGTGCGCAAAGACACACCTCTTTTGATGCCTTCTCATTTTGCTGGTCATATTAAATATTACCTACAAAGGGATTATGGCAGTGCTTGATTTGTAAACCAGTGTGTGTGTGAGAGGGGGTAACCAAGTGGCTCAGAGGTGCCAGAATGCAACAAATAGTTGCCCCGAGCGCAGTGGGCATGGCTGTGGAACTGAAAACCAACCTGTGCTATCATGTTAAATTACAAGGCTAAATCACCAGGCATAATGTTGTCATGGTTTTGGGCGATACCACCATTTCTTTTCCTTCTGCGCCTTTTCTTCAGTTATTATGGCCATTGGTTTTTCCTGCACCTTTTCTTCAGTTATTACGGCCATTTAGTTTTCTTCTCCTCCTTGATTGAATTATACACGTGCAAATCCCCGTTAACTATTTGCACCTGTTGGCTCTCTATTTAAACCCTTAGCAAGCCAATAATCTTTGCTTCAGTGTCACTTAAGGTTCACTAGAGCCGGTAGTCTGTCAAGTGTAATAAGGTAAAAGATTGAGAGTTTGCGGTCGTGAATTGTTGTGGCTACAAAGTTAGTACAACAATCTTTAGCTTTATGGGTTGTTGGCAACAAGCTAGTGCCACAACCTAAAACTCGGAATTCTTCTTTGGTGTTACTTTTTCAGCCTCGGTTCGAGGTCTGTTTTCTTTAAGTTACCCCGTTTTCTGCACAGGCAGTTTTGTTTTATTTTCAGAAGGTTCATACTCCTTAAGCTTTTGTTTGTTACCCAGTACGCGGGTTGTTTAGAGCTTTTCTTTGGGATACTCTCCCTTAGGAGTATTGTTTTTCTTTTTGTTCTTTTTCCCCATGTCCTTTTGTCTCTTTTGAGACTTAGTGGTTATTCTGCCTCTGGTGAATAGCTTAAAGAACCCCTGTTCAGTTGCAGTTGGTCTCCCAAAACCCCCACTCCACCACAAATGTAAAGTCAAATTATTATGATAACTCAACAAAACACCCACAAATTGTTAGACAATAAATGTTATTTCAGCTGGCCAAACATCATGATCTTGCATATTTAAATGTTCAAATTTATTTCTATTTAAGAGAACTTTACCAAAAACGTGCATACCTTCGAACAGCTTGGACAGGAAAAGTTATAAAGATGTCTTGATGACCAATAAGACACACATGTCCAAGTTCCAACATGTATTGAACAACATGCAGCTTTAGGGGAAGACAAAGTTATACATTTATTCAATTGAAGCCACATTTGCAGAATCATAAATTATTTAATTTGGTTAAATTCACATTAGATTGATTATATAGCCAATTCAAAACATTTGTTTTTACACTTATTAATTGCCTGTCATTTAAATTGTATATCATTGGAATTGTGTTTTGAATGTGAGTTTGTTATCATGCAATTCAAGGTGCATTTGACAAGTAACAAACCCTCCCCGAATCTGCAGTTTAACTGCCCACTATCACTGCAATTGCAGCATAAAGACAGTTACAACTGTGGCAGATTTAGAATCCTTCATGAAATATTCACTTCTGCCCACTGAATATTTAAGAGATAAGGTTCTCCATCCACATACTCCAAGATCAGTTTTAAACACCTACACCTTCTATCATTTGACTTACCACTCTCAAAGCGGGAGGTCATGTCTCATGTTATCCCTGGCTCAGACATTTTTGCTTAAATTTCTAGTTTCCTTTGCAGAGAAACCTACTGCCCTCCCTCACAGCGTTATGGTAATGTACTTATTTAACATAAAATCTACATAATGTCATCACTGCCATGGAATCAAATTTTGCAAAGTTCTCTCGGACCACTTCAACACATTTCAGAACAGAAAAGAGCTTTATAGTGCCAAGGAAATGTTTCACAGAGTGTAATACAATAACAGACAACAATACAACTGCACTTTATGAGTAGGGAGGCTAAGTAGTAAGGGAGAATGTGCTATGAATATTTTTCAAATTATAATAAGAGATTAATGACTGTATGCCACATTTGAATGTTTAAATTTCAACAGTTCTTTCAGTGGATTTTGAACTAGTGACCTTGTGGTCTTCAGAATCAAATAGGCAAGTGTAACTATGCATCCAGAGCTGTTGAGGAACTCACGTCAAAGCATTTACATTGTTGCTAACAATAATTATTATCATTATAATCACTTAGCAGACGCTCTTATGCACTGCAATGTACAAAAGTGGAGAAAATCAGTGTTGGCCTCAGGAATTCAAAAGTGCAATATCACCAAGTGGGCACAGAAATCCCATTTATTATAAATACATGTAAAAGTTAACCAAACAAACCCAAAACTGTATTGTAAACAGAAGGAATTACATACCTTTGCACAGCTATATAACACATTACTGTCCAAAAAGTACATTCAAGAGGATAACTAAGGCTCAGGGAAGCCATGTGGCAGTCTGAAGAGGTGGATCATCAGTCTGCATCAGAAGATGGATTGGATCTCTGCTCTCCAGACCACTGTGGGAAGCTCATTCCACCACTGGGGGCAAGAACAGACAGGAGCCATGAACAAGAAGGAATGGAGGAGCCAGCCACCCAGAGGTTGCAGAACATAGCAGTCTGGATGGTTAGTAGGGTCTGATAGGCCTTTGAATATATAGCAGGGTGGTCCCTTTACTGTTCAATAGGCTAGTGCTAAGGTTTTGAACTTGATGCAAGCCGATATTGGTAGCTAGTAGAGGGAGATAGGGAGTGACGTGTCTGAGCCTGAGGAGGTTGTAGATCAGGCAAGCAGCACTGGTTGGGATGAGCTGCAGATTTGTGATAGTGGAGGCAGGGAGACCAGAATGGAAGGAGTTTCAGTAGTCCAGAAACATCCAGGGCCAGGACCAAGAGCTGGGTTCAGTCAGTGGTAGATTCTCCAGATTTTGTACAGGAAGAACCTGCCTGCTGTGACGTTCTCAGAGAGGGACAGTTTGTTGTCCAGTACCACTCTAAGGTTCCTGACAGATGAAGAGGTGGACACTGTAGTCACATGGGTGAGCAGATGTGTGACAGGTCAAGCAGGTAGGAGAATTTAGCAAAGAAGCACATAATGCCAGTCATAACGAAGTTGAGCTTGGCTTGAGCCATATAGTTTGCCCTCCAGCTCAAGATGTCTGGTAAGCCAGCTCAGATACCAGTGGATCAAACTGAGGGAAGGAGAGAGAAACTTGCATGTGATCAGTGTAGTAATGATAAGACAGGCTATGGGAGGAATGACAAAGCCAAGAGAATTGCTACAGACCAAAGCCTGGGGGACAGATTATGAGACTTTTAAGGTTATGAGAGCTTTAAACTGTCTGGCACTCTCATGCAACCTGGACGGGGCAGCAATCAAGGTAGGAAACAAACCAGTTAGAAGCTGTGCAGCAGATCCCCAAGGTGGTCACAGAAGTCAGCAGGAGGTGGTGGTCAACCATATCAAATGCTGCAGAGAGGTTAAAAGGGATCCGAATGGAACAAATAATCAGACTAATTGCAAAGGGCATTGAACCAATGTATAAATGTACAATTTCCTTGGCTTAGGACAGGAATACTCAAATCTGGTACTCAGTGCCAGCAGTAGGTCAGTTGTACTGCTGGTTTTCATTTCTACCCTCTAATCAGGGGTGGATTTAACCCTGATGCACAAGATGAAGGTAAGCTCTGGCCAGTCAGTGATGTTATTGCACTATGGACTATCAGGGTACAGTGATAACCAGCAGTACTACTGACGTTGGGGCTAGACTTGAGTATCCCTGGCTTAGGGTGTCAAAATTGTTTAATCAAATTTTGTAATTAACAAATGAAAATGGCAGCGCAGTACCAGCTGTATAATTGTTACTTTTTACCTCAGGGATTTCCACAAACTGCCATCTGGTAAATGTCAGTAAATGTCATGTGGTACTGTGATCATATCCCGCTTGCCATACAAATGTACTTTTTTCACATATAATTTATGTCATGATGGGATGCCGTTTCTATTTTTTACTCCACGTAGTTTCTGAACTCTCAACTGCCTTTTTACGCAAATTTATAAGAACATTAGGTTTCACCTGTTTAAGGATACATTAAAAGAACTAACATAGGATATGAATACAAATGAATATTAATAACATACTAGACCGTAGTATATATAATAATACTGATGCATACTGTATGAATATTTGCACATGTGTACACAACCTATACTGTACAGAAAATATAGTTAATTTGGTAGGCTATGATCTGGTTTCTTACTTCATAATGTATATTCATGTTGCATTATGCTTAACTATACTCAGAATACTGCAGGCCAAATTGTTTTCACTGAAAGCATCTAACATTAAGCAATGTAGAGCTAAGGACCCGACTTAATACAATAGTAACGCTATGTTAGTAACATTATGACATCTTTATTGTACAAATATAACAGGATACAGTGCAATGGCTGTTGAAAGCAATAATGCATGGAGACATGTGAAAATGGAGATGCCATTATATCTAGGGCCACCATTTTCTCTCCCTTTGTTTATTTGCATTGTACTTCAATTTTCTGCCAGGTAGCGGTTACAAAAAAATTAAAGCCCCTTCTTAAACAAATATCGCATTTGCACCACCTCAATAATCTAAGCTGATAAATGTAACAAATGATGTGAAGAGCTCAGATTAGCCTACACAGGTGCATTTTCTAAACATATTTTCCTTTTGTTATATTAGGCTAAATTATTGGGAGTAAAAATGCCCTTTCAGGGCTGGAAAGAGCTACTACAGTCCTCACTGTCGTAGTGTATTTGTAAACTATGCATTTGTAAATTGCTCAATTTCTCAAAAATCATTTGTTCAGCAAGTCTTTCATTTCTTGACTCCCATTTGATACAATTCCTGAGTAAATTTACAAATGTTATATTAATTGAATGTCTTTAAAAGAAAATGTCTTCTTTTACAGAAGGGTGCATCAGTATTGCGGCCATTGGAAGCAAAACAATTTCTGTGGACTTTATGTCTGACTCTGAGGCATGAAATGTTCTACAATGCACTGTATCGAAATCTCAGCTGTGGACAGAGAAATGGTGTTGTATTGCCTGACACCTTCGTAGGTACCCTCGGGTCAGTCTGAAAGTGTTGACATTTCATGACATCATCAGCGCGCGCAGCATTTAAAATTCTCGCCATAAAGAAAACAGGTGTGAAGGTTCCCTTCCCCCCCACCAGGTTAATCAAAGTGATAATCATTACTTACACTTTATTCTTTTTAGGTGCCCTGTGTGGGGATATAAAGGTATATTCCCTACGTAATTGGTGCTCCAGATATAATGGTATATTCCTTAAACCTTTTTGGCTAAGAAATCAAGTTGTTTTGTCTGAACTTAGGATTGATGCCATACTGTCTGAAAAGTGAGGCATAAAGGCATTTCTGTTTAGGGATGAAGCAGAATTGGATGACAATGTATGATTGATGCGATGAAGGCTAAGGAATGATGACTTTTCAGCAAAGGTTTGACAATTGACAACTGAGATTTATGCTGTCCTAAAATCAAATCTGTGGGCCACCGCAGGTTTCACACACATATTTTCTTAGAGTTTTCCAAGCAGTGACATTTCTCCTCAATAGTCTTGTCCTGTACATCTAGCATTTTGTAAAGACCAAGAGAGCTATACAACCATTTCTGGCATCAGAAAAAAAAACAATTTTTTTTATTGTGTCTGATTTTCATTTTAGAAATTATTTTATATATAGTTTTTCTAAATTAAGTTGTTTGATTTGACTGAAAGTCTGATTGGATGCTAAAGACTGGATTTAGTATCCAAATGGGTCATTGCTGTGGGGGGTGTTCTTTGACTGGTGTGGAACAGCTGGTAAACTGACTAGATGTCCTTCACCTAAACACAGATGCCAAGGGAACTCAAATTCAGTAAAAATTTCTATCGGTTTAGTTGCACATTAAAATGTACAATGCTTGATTTTATGGTTCACTTTCATCATTTGCAAGCTACATAATGTTAGCTAGCTTCAGTTAACAAAACCATACCTAGATGGGGCTGTGTACATCTTTATGTTTTTGACCAACGTATATCCATCCCATCATTATCTCTTTTGGGGTATTTGACAGCCATTTGTTGAGACCGCAGTAACTGAAAAAGTTAATATGGTTAGTTTGTGTGAATGTGCCTATTCTTATGCTATACAAAAAACATAAACCTGCTGACACTGGATATAGGCAGCATTTGTGCTTAGCTTGTGAATGTTTATCCCACTGTAAGAGTGATAGGAAACTGATAGAAAAGAGTAACTGACCATTGACTAGTTCAAGGTGATTTACATGTTGTTGTTAGGGTTTCCACGTACAGAGGTCCATGTGGTGCAACACTATTTATCAACTGTACACCCAGAGGGCCCAAACTAAAAATACATCTGACTGCCTCTTTACACGGGCTCTGGTGAGCAATGGCCAGAATATTATTTTATTGTCTCAATAAAAGTTAAGTATGCGTCAACTTCATAATATCATATGCATCAAGGCTGCAGCAAAATAGGTATTGATTTTTGTTTGGCAAAGAAAAGACAGCAAGTACAGAACTCAGTGTGTACTAGTAACCTGAATTAAAAGAAATGTTGGGAAAATGGCAGTTACAGTTAGTGGGGATATTTATGTTATCATTATTTTCTTTATAAAGGTCTGAAACCATATTTTTTTCATAGCTTTTTGTCTCAGTTTTACCCCTTTTTGTGATACCCTGTTGTATTAAAAAATCTGCAGCATTCTCTATTAATTCAGGAGGTGCGACTAACACAGAACTTTCAGCCATTGCCCTAGAGGGCTGCACATCCTGTGAAGCTCATTTAGGCAGATCACAGGAGTCTGATCAATATGCCGACATGCAGCCTCATTTATAAAGGCACCTTTGATTTGCCAAAGGCTTGGTTTAAGACATTGTATTTTACTTTACTGTAGTTAGTAGTTTATCAGCTTTAGGGAACTATAAGTGCTCGTTCTTTAGATTCAAGGCTGTGCTCCAATCTGTTAAATGTTCTGCCCTCCCACATTTTCACTTGCCACTTCCACTTGGGGGAATCTCGTTAGAAACTGGAAGTTGTGCATTTCCCTTATTGAGTGCAGTCCAAACCATTACCCGCATTCACACAGCGAGCAATTATTTGATGTATCACTCAAGTGCACTAGGTTGGGGGAAGGCAAAAGCTTCCTGGTGTGTAGCTAGTGATCTCCATGTCTCTTACTAGCTAGCTAGCTTGTGATCACTCCATCCCTATCTAGGGTATTTGGTGCTTTCAAATGTATCCATGATGAACAATGTTGTGTTTCCACTCCCACACGCCTTGCCCAAGAAGCCATTCTTTCAATGCAAGTGTGAAAATTATGTTACTACAACCAACTTTTCTCCCCCAACATTCATCCTCAGCTCAAACCAAAACACATAAAGCAATTTGTGCCTATGTGGGTCAGCCCACAGAAGGCTCTTTTCACAATCAGAGACTGGGCCCAGTAGCCTGAAGATCACAGGTTTGGGCACTGACTACATTCATTAGCCATTGTGATTGGGAGTCCAGAACCAGAACACAATTTAATTTGCCCAAAAGGGCTAGGGTGGATTTCAGTTGGCAATTAACATTGGCATTAGTTGTGATATGATACTGAACGTCCATTTATTGATTATTAAGTGTTTGTTTATGGTATCCTTTCATTTGTATATTTATTGTACAATGGATTTTATATAGGTTTTACCACATCTTATTTTATTGTTTAGTTTATGTACATGTTTCATTTTTCTCATTGTGTATTGTTTCTGTTTTTACTTCGATTTTATTTATTTTTGTTATTAATATGAAGCACTTAGGGATGCAAAAACTAGTATGAAAAATTCTCTATAAATGATGTCATTTATTTGTTTTTGCAGAATAATTCAGGTGCAGTAAGTGCAGTGAAGCTGTTTCTTCAAAATTATTTATTTCTTTATACTTTGCTTTCAGTCAGTTGTGCTGCACATCCAGCCCAAAACCCATTATTTTATATAAATACAGTATAAATAATCTTAAAAGTAACAGCTAATCCATATTCTTTTACCAGCACTGTGTTAAAACACCCAAAATATACCTTACTTCAAGCATCAAGTTTAGGCATTAGCTTTGGTGTAATTCATTGTCACCTGCCCTGTGGGGAGATGTCTCTTCCATTAGTGTGTCGGTGTTCATTCAGGGGCTTAGAGCATGCTGTCGAACCTTGGGAATGCTCATAATTCACTCTTCCAAATTTGACAAAGTTTGTGATCAAGCCTGAATTTCAAACTACCATAACTAATCCTCATACATACTTTCAGCATCCCCTCACAGACTTGAGACCTCAGGCAAATATTGATCAGACATGCATGTAAAATCAGTGTGCTGTGCATATTTCAATCTATATTTTAATTCTGATAATGTCAGGAAGGCTACATGCTGTTAGAAAACATCTGAAAATAAACACTGAAAATGAACTTAACTGCATATAAACATACCAAGATCTACTTGACTTTACATTGCATCGCAACGCAATTGCTAAGGAGCATGATATGTGTTTTCATGTAAGCTTTTGCTTCTGCTCAACTTGGTCTTTTGCTTTCCAACTTGGTCTTCCCACAGCTTTAAAGCTATTGGCACGATATTTAGTTAAATTTTGTTATCATTATTATTATTTTTTTGTAAATGTAACATTTTATCCAATTCACAATTTAATTTCAATTGCACAACTTGAATTTGTATCATAATAATTTGAATTTTTAATTCTTAAACCTGAATTATTGTATTTTAAAATGAATTTGCATTGCATAACTTGATTTGTATTTCGGTATTTGAAAATGAATTTCGATTTTCTGCTACACAAACCAGGAAGTTTACAAATGGCAGCATAGCAATACTTTTGTTGCCTGTTCTGGGAAATGTCTGCTCTGCCAGCCACTCAGTGCCTGATTCTTATTGATGAATACAGGAGCTGTAGATGTAAGAAGGACACTCACGTGTTCAGAGAAAGTTCTGCTGCACCCATCGTTAAGTATTCTGAGAGTTCCACTACACTAGCCGCTCAGTGCCTGATCAATGGTGGCAAGTCCTGCAGGCCATCCAGGAAAGGACAGTTTGCTTGCGTGCTCTGAGAAGTTAGTAGCTGCACTTCCACTCAAAGGCCAGCCACTGGATTTGAGTCCCCTCAGGCCATCTCCAAGGAACCTTTGCTGCAGATACTACAGCTCTCCCCGTGTCTGCTCACAAGCTACTGCACAGATCCAGGACTGGTCCTCCTTGCTAGTGTAACGCCCTTAAAAAATGTATATATTCAGTTTTCATCTTTTTATTTTTTTATTGCAAAATTATTTTATGAGAGTATTTTATATGCCTAGGCCCACAGTTTGAAAAAAAAGAAAGCTTTTATTTTGAAATTGAATTTTGTTCAGGTGGGGGATTGAGTGGCTTCTGGGAAGAGGAAGGAGCTGGAAGAGGAAGAGTAATTAAGAGTACACTAGTAATTAAGTGTACCATCTTTTACTATCCTTCATTAGCATCAGATTTCTGTAATATGGACTAGAGATTGTATACTGATGAATTTTGTTGGCCATGTGTGTTTCATAATAGATGTATTGCCAAATATCTAAAACTTCTAACAAATAGACAGACTGTGTTATTCAAGTACTAATATGTACTAATATGTCCTCATATTAAATGACTTGTTTTATAATCTGCAGATCTCCTGAGCAACTTTAGTAACGACATAGCTGACCACTTTAGTTACTGACTTGATTGTTGAATGTGATTGAAAATGTTCACATTATTGATAAAGATGTTTGCTATGTGTGTTGACTGAAAAGACTCAGATATATGTACACTGAATAAATATATAATTTTTTATTTATCCAACCTCACCACATTGTCATAAAGACTTGTAGTGTAATTTTTAGAGCTATCCTCATGTTAACATGAGATAAATTCCTAATAAAATGACACTGAATTGGTCGTTGGATTGAACTTCTATTATTGGGACCAGGCTATACTGAAGTGATGCATTGAGCTCTCATTTTATGAAATGTGGAATTTCAAGTGCAATGTGGAGTTTCAAGAAGTGTGGAATACTCTACTGCAATTCTACACTGAAGTGTCTATGTGAAATTGTGTAACAGGGTTGTTGGTGTCTAGTATTATACAGTTGTGGTAATTTTATTAAATTGTTAGAAAAATACCCCCCCCACTTCTAGGAAGAGCTGGTGATTTTGTTCCAAGATGCACAGACTGGCAAGAAGGTGCCGTTAGTAAAAGCAAGTCTTTATAACAGAGTAACAGGGCATGAACTCTGTTTCTTCCTGCAAGCACTGCTTCCCTAAGTTTCGGAATCCATTCTCTTTGTGGCTCCATTTTGCTCCACATATATAAGTTTGATTAATGTGCAGAGTGGAGTGGGGGAAAGGGTAAGCGGCACATGCTTTGAAAGTAATGATTAAAATTAACTATAAGAAGGCAGGCAAACTTTGACTCTGAACTGTGAGAAGCTGGTTTATAAATGCTGCACAGTGAAGGCAGGAGTGCATTCTTTTAAAGTGATTACAGATCACTGTCACTTCAATTAATGCCTTTAAATAGAAACCACTCTGCTGTCAATTCATCCATCTTCATTCACAGACTGAGGAGCCCCTGGAAATAAATAACCAAATTGAAAATGGTAATGCAAGAAGCTGGAAGCGTTGAAGGAATTAATGTTTGTGAAGCAAGAAGGAATGGTGGAAAGAAACAACCTGAAGACCCGTGTATTCCGCTTGATCAGAGTCATGCTTGGAGAGACTCGGGTGTGAACCGAGCAGGCGCTAAGTCTGACACTGCTTTTATTGCCCGTGAACTGTATTGAACCCACAAAATTAAAGACAAGGAAGATAAACAGCTTAGTGTCACCACCACAAAACAGGTTTTGCCAGCTAATGAAAAGAGATAAGGCTTCTTGTTATTCGTGTTATTTTTCTCGGTTGGGACTTGTAAAAATGCAGGCCTGGAGTCTGCACTGTCCCTCTCTCACTTGCTCAGTGGCAAACAGCGACTGCAGTGGTGACTTTACGCGACAAGAGGCATTGGATAGTGAAAAGTCCTGCGGAGAAGTCATACAATGTGAAAAAAGTGAATGTTCAATCCTTTTCTTTATCATATAAACTACGGGTCTCAAAACTCATCTCCTGTGGGTAGCTCACTCTGGGAAATTGCTGCTTGCGGTGCATGAGTGAGCTCCACGTTTTTGGATTGAATCCAATCCGTGCCAGTGCCGACTGTGGCTGGCTGCCCCACAGGAGCGGCACATAATTGGCTTCACGTCGCTCAGGAAGATGGGAGGGATATGGTCGGTAGGGGACTGTTCATTGCTCGAGTGACTCTTGCTGGCCTTTCGGATGCCTGTGGCTTGCTTGCTTTGCACACATACGAATGGGCCTCCTCCACCTCTGCTGTATGCATGCGCAGCTTGCGACTGCATTGTGAAAAGAAGCAACTGGCTGGCAGGCGCATGTTTTAGAGGAAAACTGCGGTTTGTTTTCACTCTTCCAAACTGGTAGCAGGGGCCACATACAAGCATGCGAATTGGACATTGGTGAGATTGGAGACGCCAGATTTTTTTAAACATACTAATGTACTGGATGTCTGTTTCTGTAGGTTTTTGTGGTTTCCTTTCAAACCAGCAGCCAATTAAGGCTCTGAAGATCTGATGTGTGGACTCCTTAGCTGATCCTTGACTTTCATGAATCACTGGTAGTGAAACACTCTGAAAATCAGCAGACACTTTTCAAACCGTAGAGTGTTGTTCTCATTTGGTGAACAGCATTAAAAGAATGTAAATGGTGCCCTTCAGTCAGATTATGCAATGGCTATGCCAAGCATGAATATTTGTATATTTGCCAAGTACTCAGGATTGAGTATGTGTTAAGGATATGAGTACTTCACAAATTTCCAAAAATAAAATATGTAAACTGGCATATTATCTGTCCCCAGTAGCGTTTGTGTGGTGTGTGAAAAACTGGATCAAGACCTCCCAATTCCTTAATCCCTTTGAGGCACTTGTTAGCACAGTGATGTTTGAATCCAGATAAAATCCAGACTATGTCAGTGCTGACAGTAGCCCTGAGTCCCACAGGGTGACACAATGGACCATCTTAGAAAGGATGAAGGGTTGGTGTAGTACGGTTCCCTCATTGCTTAATAAAGACTCAATTGGTGCATGCTTCTGTCTTTGCCTTAAATGCACCAGCTGAGCTGGAGGATTACAGAACGAAAAGTGGAGAGCCACATGCATTTGAAGGCTGCACATATAACTGTACACCCTCTTGAATCAATGGAGGAGACTGCAATAACGGGACAGGCCTATAGTTATTATTGGCTATTCCAAATTGGACAGACAAAATGTGGAAAAATATAGATCAGCCACTAAAACCTGTCGAGTTGCAGGCAATCCAGGCAAAGTTCTTTCAGTTTTTTTCTCCAATCAAACCCATATTACATAATCTGATTAATTATTAGGCTTAATAACTGGTGTACTGATTCACAAAAAATGCTTTGCAGGCCTACACAGCTCATTCGAAGTGCGTCAGAATCGCATGGGCAAAGAGCATCATGTCTACTGTAGCTTTTTTAGCTAACCGCTCGCAAAAACACTCAATTCCTCATTGCCCTGGAACTTGTACCTCTGCATGTGCAATCTGCACTATTTGGGATGCTGCAACTAATTTTCTACAGCATAGAGCTGTTCATGGCTCTGATTTGGAAGTGCTTAAATTGCGCAGGTTAGAGGGCGACAGAGCATCAACTTCTACCACTCTGGCTACTGCAAGACAGCAAAGAGTTCACTTTCCTGGTGGAGAAATAGAGACATTCATAACTGAGGTAGGGCACAAATGCCTAGATTGCAAGATAGAAATATTACACTGAGTGAGAAGAGCAAGATAAGGCACAACATAGCCCGCACTGTAAGCAGTGTGGGTCCTACAAAATGGTCCAGAATATAAAAAAATGTGGGATGATTTTAAGCGATGATAAAAAGAAAAACTAAGGTTCAAAGTTTCAATCACAAGCAGGCATTGCAAACTGGAGGAGGTCTCTCAGGAAGCAAAGATTCCATCAACGAGAGGCATCAACACCTCGGATGCAATGACTGGTGACATAATGGGTCAGCTCGTTAGAATTCCATTCTGTCTAGATAGCCTATATCCTCTAGTTTAAAATTTTTCATATCCCAAAACAATCAAATGTTTACTTTGTATAGAAATTTGAGATGTAAGAAGCTTGAAGTTCCACCAGGCTGTTGCAGCAAGAGACTATAAAAGATAAGCATGGCTCACACAATACAGTATATCTGTGCTCTAGAGTCAGAGGATGTCAATCTTCAAGACTCAGCCTGGAAACGCAGTGTGGCAGATGTCAATGATTATACACGTCAAAGGACGTTGTATGCAAACATTCACAGAGCACAATGTTAGTGCTGCACATGACACGAGGTTCTGAAAATGGTTCCTTACTGTACATGTTGCATTATCAAAGAAAAATCGTCATTGTTGTCTTCATTATTTGGTAAAGCTCCATGTCTGGAGATCAGTATATATATATGGTATAGTAGGTGACACAATCCCTAGCATGTAGCATCACAATATGTAACCTCTTGCCCAACCAATCCTAATCTGCTGGTACTGTAATGTAACCATGTCCAAGATATTACAGAGCCTTGCTGATTAGATATGCAGTTAGATGTGAGATGTGGGATTCTTGTGCTTTTTCTTCCCATCTTGTTCTTTTCTTCCTTTCCTAATTGCAGGCCTGCTCCCAGCAGGAGATGTGAAATATCTCTGAAGCAATTACAGATATGCACCGTAAACAAAGCCCATCTGTAATGCGGAGCCTTTTATAAAATATTCTGCGCCGCTGTGCTAACATCTGATGATGAGCCTTTAAAATACCGTAGCACAACCGATGAAAAAAAAAAACTGCAGCACCAGAAAGTGTTTGACTGGGAAATGAAAAAGAAAAAAAACATTGATTTGCTCCATTTGTTTTCAGCAAGTCCCAGACAAAACTTGGATCCTCCATAAATCATATCACAATAGGGATGTGTGATGTGTTCAGCTGAATGAATAAATAAATAAATGCTTTCCCTTCAAGAATTTATCTTCTGATGTGGAGGTAGTGAGCTTCTCACTACAATAAAATAACTTTAAAGAGCAGACAAGCTTTTTTTATCGCAAATGTGCATTAAAATTTAGAGCGCTGAATACCGGGTGCTTGCAATTATTGAACAATGCAGTTGCACGCTACTTTTAGAAGCAGCCTTAGCATGTTTCTCGTGTGGTTTATCTAACAACAAGGCAAACTGAGGATATTTTTCATGCCTTATAGAACTTACTCATATACTTTACTGTGCTTTACTGTGAATAGAATCAATATATAGGAGGAAACAGTGGTGGTTGGACAGGGGTAGAACTGTTCAAGGCCTGTTACTCAACATTTCCTTTGGAGTTCTCTAATGAACAATGGATAAATGAATAAGACTTAATTGCACAACTGTATCTGTTAGTGACACTGTCAGATTTTTTAATTTGAGTAATTGTTCTCGATCTTATTACATTTTTATCTACATTATTTCACAAACTATATTAAGTGTTCTGCCATTGTGTGGATCCTGGGGAAGAAAAACTATTGAATTACCTGTTTGTTAATTTCTTCACACACAAAACCCAGCCATAAGTTGCCTTCTCCCCCAAGAATTCCTGAAAGCAGATTGTTATCAATTAATGCAGCACTGGAGGCATTGGTATTTTGTTATGAGTGAGGTTATTTGATACATGCAATTTCTTAGAAATGATCCCACATTTTCAGCTGAAATTGTAAGCATACTGAATTCAGGTTTATCCATTTTTTCATATTTAATAGTCCCACTTTGCCAAAATAGCTGAGCTTAAATTTTTTGCCATTTAGAAAGAAAATGTTTTCTACAAAAAAGAAAGACTTTCATGGAGTAGAACACAATCTCTTCCTTGTAACATTGTCTTTCATACACCACTGCCTCCCTTTAACTAAAGCAAGTCTAACATTAACCTTGAAATAGACTATTGTGGTGTTAATCTCCCTTGGTTGCAACAGAACTTCTTTCTACCTATATACAGTTATAAAAATGCATAAATATTGACATATTGACAAGTTTAGGATGTTTCACCTTTAATATTTGAAATAGACATCTTATGATTTCTGTGTTTCAGCTTCTGTGAATTTAAGATATGAGAAAAGTATAAGAACAAATCATAGCCGTGGTTGGACTACTTTTACACCACTGTCCGTTGAAGGAGAACTTCAAAGTTGAGGATGTTTGGGGATGTTTATGCAAGCTCTAACAACGCTGTATATCTAAATAACTGCCACCCCATTCCAAGAAGTTAACAGTTCTCAACGTCGTATCATAGGGTCCAGGCCTTGTCTGTGGGAGGGGTCATAAATAAGATGTTAATTCGGTGTTCATATTAGGAGCTTCAGCTCTGGATTAAATAAAAATGCCATATTATTTTGAACAAGTAAAACACCTCTTAACAAATTCATCCAATGTTCCATGTAATCACCTCAGTCAGAAAGGTGGTTTGGATTTCATACAGCAGTCAACCTTTCTGCTTTGTCTCAACACTGCCAAAGTCAATCCTACATCTACACTATGTTAAGTGAAACTGTATAGGTTTTGTTGTAGCAATTAATTTTCGTAAGCATTTCTGTCTTGTAATAAGTTGTCAGCTCATTGAACTGATAAAAAGAAGCTATTCAATACACGCTGTTTTCAAAACAAAGGGTTTTTGTTATAACAAAGCACACCTCTTCAAGTTTGCATTCTTTACTAATGATTCATTAAGCTTATGTGGGTGGGACTAGAAATCTCTTGCTATATTAATTCCTGTTCACTGCCCTCCTAAAGAGTGAAAAATGTTAAGCAATCTAAGGTATTCTTTATGTTCTCTCTGTGATAGATCTGCTTTCCGCCCATTACTGTAACTCAGCTAATTATCTGCATCTACCTGTCATATATCATATCCTGAATGTAGAAAGAAAATTTTTCTTCTATTGCTTGAAGATGTTTTTTAACGATTGGCCCAGCTTTTAAACTGGTAATTAAAAGCACAATAATTAAAACCTTTAATTATCCTAACAAAGACCAATTAGGCATGCAAAAATCTCATTTTGCATTGAGTTTTACCAATATTTCTTTCAATGACACACAAACTAAAATAAGAATTAAGAACGTTCTAAAATATTTTATGCATTTAACCATCAAAACATAATTCAGTTAAATAATCCTAACATTAACTTTGTTAAATCACAATCAAAAAACATTACTTCAAAATCAAAATGGTGTCTCAATCCCTATGCACAAAGGTACAAAATGAAATTGGTACTGGTAGATAAAGTATAACTGTAAATTACAATCATAAATTGTTAGTTTTGTCTTCTCTGGTCACTCTTGTCTCTCGTTTATGTTTGGTCAGAAATTTTAATTAACATCACATCACAGATGTCTTCTTGTGCAATCCACCAATGAAACTCTTCTCACGTGCTTTATCCAGCCCTGACACTACTGTGCAGTGATTTAATTGTATGCCTCATCCATAACCTGCATGAGGGTGGCTTGTTGGTAGGGTTATTGATAATAAACGTCCCATCTCCTCCAAGCAGACAATGATGGGATTGATAAACTTAAGTCAATTGCCATTCCCTAAAAACACACTGTGCAATTTACAAACACAAATTCATATAATATTAGCCTTTTTTAACAGTGCTGCATTTATTTTTCAGAATGAAAAGCAATACATTTTTCAAATGGCTGCATTCCAGTGGGTTACTTAGCAACCTGATGTGAAGACAAGTGGAAATGGAGGTCAGAGTGTTTCTTACCTGCAATCCCATGTGCTTTACTACCATAGTACTGCTGATCTAGGATGTCCGATGTGAAATGCATAACAGACAGCCTTGTGCAAGGAAGTTCATGTCAAATGGACATGGGCTATGAGCACTGGAGTGTATAATGTTATGTGGTGGTCTTTCTTGAAATATAAAGGAGGCAACTGCCATCAGTGCCTCCTTTATATTTCCTTATAGTCCTCCTTTATAGTTCCTTAACTGAATTAAGGAACCTGAAGGATATCGTGGGCACAGGATTAGATAAGTAAGGTTATGGAGAACTCCCTCTCTCAGCTTGTGTCTAGAGAGGAACTTTGAACATGTTAACACCACCAGAACACTGGACATAATTAAATGCAGCTAGCAGTAAAGACTGTGGACTCCCCTATGTCATGCATGATTGAAAGGAGACCAGGAGAGGAAACTAATTTATTTTCACCATTGCAGCTTGATAAAGAAAAGTGCACCACCCAAAAATCACATTGACCACCTGACACATCTGTAGCCTCTGGGGAGTTTCAAAAGTGAAGAAGAGTTTGACTGAGACCATTAACCACTGGTGAAAATAGATTGCACTGCGTGCAAAGAGAGAGAGGTGAAGAATTATGTGCAGTCTTCTAATGAGAAAATTGGCACACTGCTGCTCTTAAAGCAGCCGTTTATTGGCTGAATAGTGGTATGCTTCCCATTTGTACTTGAAAGTAAAATTCAGATGAAGAAGTTGCAGGGTTCTGGACCATTAATTTTACAGAGGTGTGCAGAGTAATGAGCAATTAATTCTGAATTCCATTCCAGCGTCCCGGTAATCCACACCTCAATCTTACACATTAATTACATGCCTAGGCCCAGTATTCATGAAAAGCGTTTAATTCTTAAGCCCCGTCGATAAAAGCCTCTTGTTGGGAGCCGGATTGTGAAACGTGTCTGGAGTCCTCAGCTGTGCTATTGGTGATATTTCAAAGAGCATTTTGAAAACAATATTTGGATGGTGGAATTACAGAATGGCACACGCTTGTACATAAGCCCGTAACACGCACTTTCTTCCAGCCATTAATAACTGTTTGTGTGGCAGAGTCAGCTTATTGGGCATTTAACGCATAGGTTACTGTGGAACAGTGAGGGTTGAGTAAAATATCTTTATGTTCTGAATCCAGCAGTTCTAATTGCTAATACCCTCGTTTAATGTTCAGCACTCTCAATACTGAACACAAGTGCATGATCAGTTAAAACTTCTCACATATTGAACATATTAGATATATTTATTTGATTTAATTTGGTAATTATTATCAAAAATATCAATTATCATTTAAAGTGCCAAATTTGTTGAAAGGTAAAGCAACCTATTGGATCAACCTTTATCAAAATGTACAACTCAAAACCAGATTATAATCACAAAATTGATTAAATTACAAATATTCAATGTCTGATTTAAAGGCAAAGGGTCAAACTACCTTAACAAATAACAAATGAACAGGTTACAGTCACAAAAGATATTAATAAAACAAGATACCAAGCCACATTGTTGTTTTTCCCAAGTAATCCAAGATCAAAGTTAAAAAATCAATAAACAGCTGAATATTCCAAAAAACCAGGGATGAAGAGGTAAGAATGGCAGATGAGGTGCAAGACCATGACATCAACTAAGCACAGATGTAAGGTTCAGATTCCTCAGGTGCCAACAGCAGATATCATCCCCCGATATCCAACTCACCAGATGTTAGCTGACTGATATTATGCTCACAAAGTTGTTCACTAAAAGTATAGAAAAGCCCACATTTTATGTATTTGAAAGAGAGGAGGGACACCTTCTCTCCACCTGGCCCATACATACTTAATAAATAATCTGGATTTTTTCCCTAATTGGTAAATTTGTGGAATGGGGGTCAAACAAGGACAGGCTTATCTAAGCTGATAAATGTACTTATTAAAGTTTTATTATGTTGTTGGAAGCACTATATTATTATCAAAAGATTCATGGTTTTAGTCTCTTTATAACAATGGTTGTAGACAAATAATTGTTGAATCCAGCCAGTAGTAATCACCACCTTCAGGCAAAATTGTTTAAATGTAAGAAAACCAAATTGCACCATATTGGTTGCCACTTGAAACTGGAACGGCTTCTCAAAATGTAAATTCCAATTGGCAGGCCTCAACATTCATTATCTACATACCCAGAGGAAAAAAATTTTGCACAGGATAGTCTTTTCTTTAACTCTTAAAGTAGTAAGATCTCAATTGTACATCTTTCTGAGATCACTTCATTCTGAATTGTTGCTCCTAAAACCCGCCAGGGGGAAAAGATGAGATAATGAGAGGATGAATTTGAAACTTCAGTAAGACATAAGGATATTGAATTGAGATGCGGTTGTTTCTCATGAGGTCACTATGAGAAAACTGAGACATATTTGAGAAGAATCATGAGATCCTAGGAGTCATAGCTGAGTTTTCTTTGAGCTCTTTCTCTGATCTCATGGTCCCATGTTCAGGAGACTTAAATTAGTCTTATTTAAGATAATTTAGAGATCTCTTGTTTTGATCAGAGTAAGACATAAATGAGATTATATGTGGTTGTTTCTCCTGAATTGAATTTGAGAAGTAGGAGAAAAAGCCCTTGGTCTAATCTTAGTATTAAAAATAGCTCATTTGTGTCTAGGAGAAATGAAAGAAACAACTATGAGATCTTTTCTTGGATTTTGCTTTCCTATGGGTAGACATTAAGTCTTTCAATGATTCCAATAAAATGTCACAGATTGCATTCAAACGCAAAATCAAAAGGACCATGACCCAAAAGGACCATATTCTGTGGTCATGCTGGGTCTCTAACTCGCATTATAGTTTGGGTGTTCTGTGGTTCCCCCAGAGTAAAGTTCAAGAAGAAAACTTCAGAACACCCAAGGTTTGTATATTAGATATAATACCTGCAGCGTGACTTTTAATTGCCCCAAGGATGTTTCCTTTGATGTTCGTGGAGGGCAAAACAGCGATAGAGAGAGTGCATTCCTACGATCGAACAGAACAAGCTCCTCAACCACAGTGTGGAGTGTGAGTAAGTTTGCCAGGAGGAAATTATACTGTCTGTCTCTCAAAGGCAATCATCAAAACTAGATATCTCACACAGCATACAAGCAACTGCACTAACTAGTCAGCAGGCTTAGTATATTAACCAGGCAGTCAGCCTCCTGGTTATCTTACAGGTAAATCAATCATTTTGACTGGCCATAAATAGGCTGCATTGGACAAGGGGGATACGGCTTACCTGTTGCAATTACAGGCATTTTATGAAGATTTTTATTAACTTTTGGAATCTTACTGCAGCCCCAAGGACATTGCAGGCTGCTGTTTCACCTGTGTGAAAAGTGAAAAGTAGACATGCTATGGTTGATAAAGTTAATGTCATGACTTTTCCTCTCAGTAGCTACCACATTTGCTACAAAGTATATATGCAGCTAGCATCAGTTTATTTTGTTTTATTTATATAGTTGTAACTGACTTTGGAATAACTACACGCATGTTGTCATATATTTTATTATCCCTTTTGACAAACCAGCCGTGTGAAGTGTTGGTGCTTTGGATGTAACTTTACCTGTTTTTTGTTTTTTTTACTTTGCTGCATGATCAGGGATTCTTTCCTGACAGAGAGGGGACAATTACATGCCTCAGGAGATAGATTCTCTCCACCGTTTGTACATGTCTGCCAGCACCATCATACATGAGTGAGTGTCACTTCAGGTAAGTTGGTCTCTCACTCCCTACAGTTCTCTTATCCGCATGCTTTCGGTAGTGCTTATACTAACCTTGAGGAAAACAATCATTTTTCTCCTGTACTTTCTATTGTGTTTTTATGCTTGTGAATTCTTATTACAGCTTAATGTCATAAAATGTACTGTATTTTTACGGTGGAATCTGCATGTCACTTAATTTAGTTGAAGGTGCTGTGCAGGGAACCAAATGGAATTATCAGTTTGGAATGTTAGCCTTTTGGGTGAAAGTTGTGTAGTCATGCAATACTACCACCAGTTAAATTTGGAATATTGTGCTGGAGAATTTTGAAAGGATAGAAATGTGACAATCCAAGTGCCTCACCCAGAACGGCATGAGCTTACACAGTGTAACACACATGGGGTGTCTCCTACAGAGACAATTTGCCTGGAGACAAATAGGAGAGGGTTAATCAAACTACACAGACCTATCATGGACAATAGGAGATAAGCCTGTAATGGGGTTATTAAGGGTCATATGACTAAGCTGGTGAAAAAAATTCAAAGATCACTCACGACCCCACAGGACAATTGGGAAGTAAGCCAGGAAAGGGGGTCATTGGCCCAAAGATACTCACTTCATCTGCGCAATCTGATAGTTGAAACTTTGAATTCAAAACTTAAAATGGACACAGAACCACTGGAACTCTGAATGGTGTGAGTACTTTGTACATTCCAAATTCATGCTACTGTTACTGGCAAAAACACTCTATCTAAACCTTTCAGAACTAAGACCAAGATTGCTGACTGCTGCTTTCTGAACAAGTCTCATCTGGTCACCCAGTCTTTGCTAAGCCATGCTTCGACACCCATATCTGCACTGACCTTTTCTGTGAGTTCCCAAGGGGCCCTGCTCTGGTGCCCACATTTTGTGCACAACTTCTGGACTTTTGCAAAGCCTAAGGAATTCCCTCACGTATCCTGAGTGGAATTACTTCTGCACTCCCAGCTCAACAGACATTGAGCACCTTTGCCACCTCTGAATATTCTAGAGAGGCCTCCCCCTACTGGTACCTCTGTACACTTCCCACACCTTGCCTTCCCCACGATTCCTCTGCACAGGATGAATGAATTAAAAAATTTTCTTCAAAAATCTTTAGTTTAGGCTTCTGAGACTTAGTAAATGTATATGCCAGTCTCTGCAAACAACACATGTTTGAACATGTAATGTAATGTTGTCCAAGAGCCCAGAATAGCACAAGATAATTGACACTGAGTGAAAAAGCAATGCAAACAGAACAAACTGGAGGGGTGAAATCTATAAATATATAGAACAGCATAAAACAGTTAAATGGTATAAAAAGTTGGGAGAGCCTTTATCCTGCAGTGAAATAATATTTGATGATGACGATAACAATGAAGACGATTGTGTTGATGATGACGGTGATATGTTTTTATTTTCCATAATACTATGGTATATATGAACAGGACTCCCTGAATGTCATGTTAAAGCCACCGTAAGAGAGAAAAGATTAGTAGGTGAAAAGTATGTGAGTATACGGAGCTTCAACTGAATGCGACAGACAGACTTGCCAGTTTCTTACTTCCTAGCTAACAATCACCAAACCATCCAGATGAATCTCAAACATACAGAGTGAATGGTGGTTCCACCTTTTCATTGCATTATTTATTATCCTCATTAACTGCACAATGGGGATATAATGGGTCCGTTTGTGATAATGGGTTCAAACAGCCTCGTCAACATTAATGGATCCAATTTGCACATCAAGCTCTCAGTGCCCATTGATTTGACCATTTATGAGTGTTAAGAATTGTGAAAGAGTAATTGCTGCCCTAATTAGCCCAATTACCAGACATACATGTCCTTAAAGAGTCTTTCAAGAGTGTTTTCAAGACCCATAAAGAATATTGCAACTTAATTTTGCTCTTACTCGGCCTTCTTAAAGGGGGACTTAGATTCTTAGATCAAAAGTGGACTGTCAAAGATGGAACTCATGTCATTCCTCATTAATGATAGGATGCTGCTTGTTTACAATCATCTTAATTATAGCTAAAACTGTTTAGGCTGAGCCTGTGGATACTTAAAAGTATTGTGCATTTTTTGAAATGATGTACACATGAAAAGAGTTTTCAATCACAAGATCTTTGATACAGAAAGAAATGGTTATAGTAGGCTTCTGATAAATATTTTATGTGGTATTATGCACTTAACCAAGGTACGAATGGTGTAACAACAGAACCTGATACATGCTGTACGTTGCAACACAGAATACAAACATCATACACGTACAGTAGTTGTCCGATGGCCCATATTTTTTACTTACAAGACTTTAATTTAAGTGGGACTTAAATGCAAGCAATACACTTTATACTTATTGTTAAAATTGCCGAACTGTTTGAAGGAAAAAAATGTGTCTTGCTCTTAATTGTTATCAGGGCTTGACATTAACTAGCCACTGTGGCTAGTGGTTTTCCGAAGTCACTAGCCACTCAGGATTTTCACCGGCCAAACCCCCCCCCCAAAACAAAAATAGGAGAATGTAACGGCATGCGCTAGTTCCTGCATAACATTTTATTTGAACAGAAACTATACCAGCTATAGAGTAAACTGTGTGTGTGTGTGTGGGTGGGCATGTGTGTGTGTGAGAGAGAGGCAGAGAGACAGAGATAAAGAGAGAGAGTAGACAAATCAGTTTTAATCACTAGCCAACATTTCATGAAAGCTCTACCTACAATAAAGTTTACCTTTAAGAAAACATGAACTTCAAGATCATTTAACTCACAAAGTCTGTGTATTGCAGAAATTGTCTGTGAATATTCTCTATGTGTCAGTATGGAGAATGAAGAGTTTGTTTTTTTTTTAAATGTCAATAAAATGTGCACAATTTTGTGATGCAAATAAAAATAATTATTATTATTTTTTACTTTACAGAAAATAACTACACGTCTGTAGGCCCATACATCGTATGCCACAGGGTTAAACCGAGCACTGCAACAAGCCCACTTTCTTCTTTTCTTTTGCATCGCTAAATAAAGTGACTCTGAAATCTTGGATGTCCATCCATCAAAGTTTATGCTCCTTTACTAAGCTGTGGTTGTTTTTTGTGTCTGGTGCGGTAATCATTGTAAATTCCGTATTTTCCAATCACAACCGCAGAATCAGAATCTGCACTCTCCACTAGGGTGGAGTGTCACTAAAACGAAATGCCACATTGATTATACACAGTTTGTATGCGGTGCCATGTTTGGCAGTGGTTTGATTTTGGTTGAGTTCTCCTTATCAATTATATTCCCAGCTAAAATGCATGAGTCAATGGGATGAGCACACGGTGTGTACCCAGTACTCTTGGGAGTTGTAGTATCACCTCAAATTGACTTAATTGTTTCAGATGCCTTTTGTAAACTACAATGATTTTTTAAATATAAAATGCTACCAAAAATCACTTGCCAAAGTGGCTGGTAAGAGTGATGAAGTTACATGCCAGTGCCGAATACTACTCTCGTTTGGGCAGGTGTAAAATAGCCAATGACCTCGGCTACTAAATTGAACAATTGTATCCATCTGTTTTTACTGTAAACCTTTAGCTGCTGATTCAACATATGACCCACATAAGAGTTTAAGGAATATGGGTCTATATGCGTTTCCTCTTTCACTTAATACAGCTTGAAGAAATGTGTCAGTATCTTAATGGTTTAAATAGGCAAGACACCACAGTGAGATTAAAAGCTTATCAATTCAGCAATTACCATGGGAAATGGCTGGTTTAATAAAAGTTGCACATCAAGGCACAGCAGTAATCTTCATGAAAAAAATAGGAGACAAAATAAAAGAATCATTAGAGATCCCATAGAAACTATAACATCCAATTTCCTATCCCTATTCCCCGTAGCAATTTCAGACAATAATCACTTGCCGAAATATGTTTTAAAAAAATTTGTATTTTGGTGTAATAATAAAATCATTAGTCTTCAAAAGGAATCTGAGTAACAGCCATAAAATTGGTTTGTTGTTAATTGAACATAGCCTCAGGCTCAATATTTGAGAGGTAACCTGGGTTTTAATCATAAATGTCACTTCAGCTTTGAAATGAATTGCAGAGGTTTGATTGCAATTAAATCCATTTTTTATTGTTTGTGGCTCTGGAAAGAAAGTGAAATTAATTATTTCTGAAACAAACATGATCCACCTCCAGAATAAAACTTAGCAAAAACCGTGTTTATTATTGCAGTAGCCATGGTCTTAATCAACCTTTATTGATTCTATGTAACCCCTAAGTATTTAACGTGTTTCAGGGTGTACTATAGAAATAGTAAAAATTATCATACTTTATTGTGATTAATTCCATTCTTTGTTAGATGGGTCTAGAGAGCCTCTTTCTAACATTTCCTTCCTCTCCTATATATTTTGTGGTTGTGGGAATATGTCATGGGAGTACATTCAGCCCAGCAGGTGACATCATCCACAGTAAAATACTGTATAACGTACAGGGAGACACACCTAAATTGTGACCACAAGAACAAATACCAATCTTGGACATGCATTTTGCAGACATCATTTGCCAGTCGCTAAAATACCTAGAAAACGTTGAATATAGAAGAGCGTAGATGTACAAATTCTTTATTGCTTAATCTTTTTATCAAAAGATATTAAACAGAGAAATGGGCTTCCCATGTAAATATGCGAAAGGATAACTGAAGTTAAATTTTAATGGGTATTTACTGGCAGAAAGAGCAGTTGGGAGGTAGGTGGTGATTCCGTGATTTTTATAAGTTGCTTCAAGTGAAAATGTGCTTATTTCACTCACTTTTAAACACTTTTCACACCGATATGGGGCTCATCAGTCGCCTATGCCCAGGCATGATATCTATTGTATTGCAGTCCACTCCTTGCAGCTCCACTGGTCATACATTTTGGGTGTGATTTCTGTTACAAAGAGGTGTCAGAGGCACAGAGGAAGCCTAAAATGAAAAATACACCTGATAACCAAGTTACCTTGACTCCATTTTCAAAAATGAGTAGAGAGATTTTGACAGAATGGAAGTTTATCTGAAGCTGCTCATCTTCGGAGAATGGTTCTCATCTCACCCTGACTTGTACTGGAGTGCATTGGCACCATTGAGAGAAAGATAATTAGATTTCTGAAATTCAATCAGTCCAGATGATGCTTCTCGCCAGATGAGAATGTGACGGAATATTGTCAATTTCAATCACAAAGAATTAAGCCATTTGGGTTTGTCGCACTCATTTCACAGAGATGTATACATTTTTCAAAAAAGAGAAAAAATTAGGAAATACAAAGTAGAATTGAGAAGTAATGCCTTCTGACTGGGGCCTTGGAGACATCTTTCAGATGATGATAGAAAGATGTGTCCTGGAGATGCGCTCTATATGACAAACACAGTAGAATTGCTAGTTTTGTCTATGGCAATCAGAACATGATTTGCCTGCACCCGGTCTGGTAGTTTCATGGTCTACAGTAAACCCGTTCATGTTTGTGAGTTTAGCAGTACAAAGGAGGTGGCAATAGAAACATTTTACACGGTGCAAATCTGGTGTTGAACAATGTATGTGTTTAAATCAACCCAGAGCAGGTTTTAACTCAAAAGCTAGCACACTGCTATTTTGACTACATTATGAAGGTGCACATACGAATGCATGAAAACATTTTGAGAATCATTTTGCTTTCAATTTGGCTATTTGCAAGCTGCATTTAGTTATTTAGTCCAATGTCTGCTTTTTAGGCGTTGCACCTGTATCAAGTTAATCAATGTAAGCTATTTGATTGAAAGACACAACAAGTGTGGGAGAATGGCTCTACACCCATCAAATAGTGTAAGATAGGTGGCATTTGTTAAATGCGTGTAGGCGCATTGGTTGTTGTTATGTTAGTTTTTAAATTGTCACTGCAGTCAATTGGGGTACATAATGTCATCATATGAGGTGCTGCTAAAGGGATCCCTCCAGGAGTGAAATATGGATTCCCTGAGCTTTTTGGTGCTATTGACACACATGCATGCAGTTGTGTGCACCATCAGAGCATGGTATCATTTATGTGAATTGTAAGGCGGCCCACTCCAGTTAATATCCAGTTTGTGCCGCAAACTGCAGGGTGAATCTTTTATCTTGGCCAACTCTGTCATTCCTGCAGCATTGGAGGGAGGTGCTCCCCTGGATTTGTAGCTGTTAGGGGACAATGACTATCCATTAAAATAGTGGAAACTTACACCATAGATTGCCGTACACACCGCCAACTTGCTTTAATTGTGTGTTCGGCAGGGATAAATCAATGTTTTCAAACCTTTGGAATGTATTTAATGCATAAGGCCAAATTCAATAAGGCCCCATTCAAACTCTGAGTTCGTACTCTGTTTCATTTAAGCTCAGTTTACACACAAAAAAGGTGGAGTATGTAATGTACTCCACCAGTAAATGGTGCAAAACAAAAGTGGGTTTAATAAAAAAATTATTTCATGTAGAATACTTAATGATGACATATTTCTAATTATGAAAATGAACATTTGCATTATATTGTCATTTTTCAGTTCCAAAATTATTTCCATTAGCTATTGATCAGTTTAGGATTGAACAATTGTGTTCTTGGTCTCTGGTCTTAATCTCAAAAACCGTATCTACTATGCGGCACCAGACTACAAGGAAAATTATATAAAAATAAAATCAATGTTTTTGAAAATATTTTCATGGTTTTTGTCTTCCAAGACACTTACTGCATGTCAAAAAACACTTAAACTAGAAGCTTAAAATCAATAAATAAGGGAACAGGGATCCTTGTCCTAACTTCCTGATTGCCAGTGCATGGTCAATCCTTCACAATACCTTTTACTCATAAACTGAATATATGCTGTGATGCACTGTGCTTCCACTTCCACTACTGTCATTAAAATACCAAACGTGATCTAGAAGCTGGATCTGCACCAGTGTTTGTCCTAGTGTTTAAACAGGGTCTTTAAAGCAGCAAAGTAGAAAACCATCTGAAAACATGATAAATAAAGAATAGAATCCTAAGAAACCATGCTGTTTATCAAAAGGTTTACAAAATTGTCATATTATATGCGCCAGAATGTCTTATTCTGACAGCAGTTTCACTACCATTATTAGTCTGTGTCTTATATTAGGCACAGTTAATCAGACTGAACAAATATACAGCATTAACTGTCTACAGAATACGAGCCCTACTCCAGTCCACAAAGGCTGCAGTCTGACCGAGTTATATCTCCAGTGATTGGAAAACTGAGAATAATGTTTTCAACCAGTCAGACTACAGGTAATACCTGGAGTATAAGACTGCATTCAGTGTGAGAGTATGCAGTGCACAGTTCTGAAGGAACAGTGATGCAAATAATGAGGGAAGAGGCCTGAGATTTTAGTGATGGAGAAGTTGAAAAGATTCATAATTTAAATGTTAAATAAAATGACTTATAAGAGATTTTTTCACAGCACAAATTAAAAGGGAATGGTTTGGGATTACTTATGAGATCTTCAGCTTTCACACAGTACACAGTCGAGGATACAGGGGAATACTTTTTCATTCATCTGTGCGAACTGCATGGAGCTATTGATGTTGGACCTGTGATGGATCAAATAGGTGGATGCTCAGGGACACAGAGACAGTGTAAAAACAATCTTGTACACTAGTAGAGATCACGGTCCGATTCTCCATCTTGGTTTCCAACCCCTGAAAAATAAAAAATTTTTTGCTGACATACAATTAAGAAATGTCTGAAGACCAGATAGAACCCCATTAAAGCTTTAATAATAGTATTTAAACAATAAAATGAGGACTCAATTCTGGATTATGTTTCCATCCAATTAAGCTGTACAATAAACCTGAATGTGCAAACAAGTAACTTTTTAAACTTACAGTGTTCCTCCTTCCCCCCCGTACACCACTGACATTGGTTTATGGTGCACTGTAAAAGATTAAAAGAGGTAATTTATTGATTACATGCTTGAAAGTCCTGATGCCCTTCAATGGCAAGGAAAATCTCAAAGCCAATGCATCCAAAGCCTTATCCTGCCACAAAGGTTTTACTGTCCAGCTGAAGTCCCTTCCTCACAAATGGAAGACCTTTGATATGTCTCTGTCTTCTGGGTATTTGTAAGTGATACAACCATTCCACCCCAAGCTCTGATAACATGCTCACTCTCACTCACTCACTTAGCCTTCCTCCCCGAACTCTCTTCTTCTCATGCCCCCCTGAAATAGTCCATTTGCACAATCCTCCATGCTTCTGTGTCCAAAACCAATTCCTGCCACGCTATCAATTTCGCAAATCACACACAAAGAAGTGACTCTTATGGCAACACTCTGAATCCTGACCACAAACACAGTTGGGTGTTGATATAGTTATCAAACCCTTGGGACGCTTGAGAAAATCCATTTTTCCTCCCTGTCTAATCTTTATCTCCCCATCCAGCCACTGCCTGGCTCGGCCTGAATTAGATATGGAGGGTCTAGGAATTCGGATGGAATCTACTCGTGGTTCCGCTTCAGAATCTGTTTGCGCCCATGCTCTCTCCAGCGTGAATGGATAACTAATACCTCTGCAGCAGAAACTCAAGCAAAATCAAGTGAAGTCCCTCCAAGAGAGATATGAATATGAATATAAAATGTATACATTGGTGCATGATGCATTCCCTCAGATTAGACTGATAAGAATGACAGTTTATATGCAATCTCATGCCTGCAGTTATTTGTAGTTCAAATGGAAAATATGCTGTGTTCTTCTTTAAGCATCAGACAGAAATATTCCTCACTTATTCATATCATTTTTATACTGAGAATTATCCCCAATTAATTTCATACACACTGCTATGATGTTTAGATGAAAATGTATTTTAAAAATAGCTTTGACAGACTGAAACTAGCAGCTATGCTTTTTTTCTCGTAGTTTTTTTCTCATTTCAGGCCATTTAATTTCAGATCTCAAGCAGTTTACGGATATAGATTCACAGTTATATATGAATAATTTACAACACATAATTTCCAAAAATATCTTTTTTGTGTAATTAAAAATATCTTGCATGAGCTTACATAACCAACCCCAAAGTCGAATAATAAATTAGCGTTAAAAAATTTAACTGAATAATAGCATTAAATGAAAAATACACCAAAACAAATATAAAATGTTAAATTTAAAAATGCTAAAACATTTGTTTGAATATAGCAGCAAGTAGTCATTGCCAGGGTCCAAGCACAACAAAGTAACAATTTACAAACACAATCAGATGGGATGCACCAATTTTAAATACCAGTATTTATTTTTTGGTGATTTTTTAAATACACACACCTATGTCGATATGTTATCATGCGCAATGGTACATCGCTCAGTTAAAGTAGAATAAACATAGTTATTTATTTATTTATTTATTTGTTTATAAGCAAGAACACAATCACAAAACATGCCTGATTATGTAGATCTTGAAAAAATATGTACTAACTGGGGAGATTTGAAAGTACTGTAATTTGATTGTATGAAATTTAAAATGAGTTATTTTAAGAAGCTCATTTCTGTTGTTGAGCATGCATTGCCATTTTAGCTCTTTCATAGTAGGGACCTCTAAATTACCTGGGATAAACTGGTATGTGAGACAAGGGGATTGGATATGGAGAACTGCACTGTCATACAAACTTATGGAGAGTGTTTGTAAAACAAAGGAGAGGATGGTGGCCATTAATCTGGCATTAAAAATGACTGTTTACCAAAGTCTGATACAAAACAAAGCCTAAAATTAGTATAGTTGATAATCTTGGCTTTTTGTAATACTAGCTCGTTCATTCGCAGTTACACAACTGAAGTCAGATGTGGCCCTAAATTGATGAGGGAAGGCTTACATACCTTACATGGATGCTTTGAGGTTTTGATGGATATTCCATCTTTTTAATTACTTTTATAATTGTTAGTCATTTAATGTGATTCATTCTCAGTAGTTTTCTGAAAGAAAAAAAAATCAATTTACACAAAATATGATTTCAGCAATAAAATACCTCGTTATTCAATTCAAAAGCAATTG
The DNA here is from genome assembly GCF_018555375.3 of Anguilla rostrata. NCBI lineage: Eukaryota > Metazoa > Chordata > Actinopteri > Anguilliformes > Anguillidae > Anguilla > Anguilla rostrata. The sequence continues at coordinate 21,360,595 of NC_057933.1, read as the reverse complement.
AGAGTCTGCTTTGCACCAGCACTTTCGTCTCCCCCAGCTGTCAAGTTGATTATGTTGAAACATGACAGATGGGCCTGCTGTGTAGAGTTTCTTGAGGCAAAGTGTTTGGAGCCAAGGTAATTTCTGTGCTTCGCGTATCATGGATTCCCAGAGAGACTTTGGTGGCTAGTGAAGCAGTATATAGTTGGTCTCTTCATCTTCCAGTTATGCTCCTCATCATTTCTGGTTCAAGAACACGCATCCCCACCTGATTTGGTGCAGACATTTTGAATTTCTAAAGGAACCATTTCAAACATCAATGATGGAATGATGCTTTTAAAAAGAAAAAGGACCTTACGATGGATACCTAAGAATGTGAAACCAACATCCATGCACAGTTTAATTAGTCTTGACAGTGAATACGGTTGTTTTTGTCCCAGTTAAGACCCCTTAGCTAGCGTACATCATTGGTGTCAGTAGGGGGATAGTGCCTGTCTTTTTCTTTCATTTTGTAGTGTTTAGGTCTTAGGGTTGTCTGTTATACAGGTACAAATTTCTCTGAAAATAAGTTTAGTTTATTGATGGAGGTCAAAACCCCCAGCACACAACTCTGTATCAGCTGCTGTTCGTTTTGTGGCAGGCTTGGTGTGCAGATACCACACACACACACACACACACACACACACACACACACATATATATATATATATATATACCTGTGTAAAGTTCAAAAATTAAATGTGCAAGAAAATCCCTTTTGTCATTTGCATCCTCTGTTCTGACAAGTTTCCTTTTTGCCCAAATTATTCCTTACACATGTAAAATTTAGCATGGATCCCTAAGGAGCCAATTAGCAATTTTGGATCTAAATTTATAAAAAATGCATGACTTAATACAAAGGAGAATGCATGTGCAAATACAAGCAAAGCAGGCAACATGAGATACTGTGAATTACAGTTCATTGGTCCTTGATGCATAGAAATATAGCAATAGAGAGGAAAGTTTAAATTCAGTGCTGATAGCACTGCATCTGAGACTCCGTCATTACATATTGCACCTTTTTTATGTTGTCTTGAAAATACATTTTATTCATTTTGAACCGATCTATAAATAATTGAGTTTGCCATTATTACACATTAATGGGAGGGAGCAGTATTATTTCTTATACACACAGTACATGAACACACTACTATAAGCATACAGGAGACAAAATTCTATCTATAGAAACACAGATTTAATTAACTTAAATTCAGTTATTTTTCTGGTTGGTTAGGTTTTTTTGTAACTCACAGGCTTGTAACATTCTGTAATATTATGCTCTATTCTGTGGACAGGGGTGGGTTCTGCACCAAATACTGTAATAATAATGTTTACCAGTAATTGGCTTTGGTTCAGAAAGTCTAAATGAAGTAGTATTAGTTATCATTAGTTCTCATTAGCCCTGACACCTCTCCCCATTAGACAAAAGGCTGACCCTGTCCTCTAAAATGTATGTCACTGGCTAATGTCCAGGATATCATATCCAGTACATGTGCATAAATTAATATTTAACTCAAACAACATTTTGTTCTGATTCCCAAAACTGCATTACAATCAACACTTGGAGTTTGCTGTACAGGAGAGGAAATAATAAACCACTGCTGAGATTTTTAGGCCCTGTACTCACCAGTCTCATCTGGCCCAAGTACCCTGCTCTCTTAAGTTAATCAAATGTGGATCTAAAATCCTAATGAACATATATGAGCTAGGTTTAATTGCCTGATTTATGTCATTGACTTTACTATTATTACCTGCATGGAAGATGCAAGGCCAATAATTACAATTTACAGCCTTCACAAGTTAGCACACAGAGGTGGCTGAATGCCACCACCAGAAGTCTTGACAGTAGCATGTGCCACTCAGTCCTCCACCTGATTCACTTTCTAAAGAAGCGAACAACTGTTATATGCTATGGACTGTAGGTATGTGTATGATAATTTGAGTAGCATGACATTTTCTTCAAGACTTTGCGATCTTTAAAAGTGGTCATCATTACGATAATCAGCTTATATTCCTACAAGTTCAGTTCACTTATGAGACTGCCCCCTACGAAATATTAATTGCAGAATGTAATTAAAAATTTGAAACAAGCCCTGCAATTAACCTATCATTATCATGAAAGAATGAAACAATTGTGTTGGCCTTAGGTCTTGTCCTTTGAGGCAGGATTATAACCCTACAAAACAATCCAGATGAGGGTTACTCTAGCTTTCTACCATGCTCATTGAATGTATTGGCAAAATTATGAAAATACATTTATGAATGAAATTCAATCAGTAAAATTACATTATTTATATCAGAAATTTTCAAACAGTGTGTGTGCATGTGTGTGTAGTTTGGTGGGTTAAATGGCAAACTGCCCCCTTTTCCCTTCTCTCCTTAGTGATATAGGAGAGAGTTTAAAAAAGGGTGATGCTGTCAATGCCCACAGTCATATATTGTTGTAGAGCTCTTTGCTTATGCATTCAGAAATTAGCTACCAATGTTAGCTCCACCCATTTTGGATGAAGTTTATAAAATCTGACTTTCCATCACAACTATCCATTGCTTGTGGGATGGGGAGCTGTATTCTTGCTGACTTAATTTTGTTCTTGTCATACTGAGGATAGTTGGCAGTTGGCACACAGTATAAAGGAAAATTACAAGGTATTACGACAGCTCAAGTTTAAATGAGATGTTAACTCAAACATAGATTTTAGATCAGACTTCAGATCAAGGCCTTACAATTAGAAGAGTGATTTCACAGTTTCTATAGCAGCTTAAAGTACCACTATACTGTATCTCTTGACACCTGAATAGGTGATCTATATTGCTTCCCTTAAAAAGAATGTTGACCTGAATGAATCCAGTGAACACCCTAATGTACATACACTGTATGACCAAATGTATCCAGACACACCTTGGTCCAGGGCTCTTTTTCATGATTTGGCCTTGCTCCTTAGTTCCGGTGAAGGCAAATCTTAATGCAATGACATTCTTTACAATTCTGTACTTCCCAAACAGGAAGGGGAAGGCCCTTTCCTGTTTCCACATGGTAGTTCCCCTAGGCACATTGCGAGGTCCGTATGGAAATGGTTTTGTCGAGAACAGTGTGGAAGAACTTGACTGGCATGCACACAACCCTGACCTCCAACATATCCAACACCTTTGGGATCAACTGGAAAGCCAACTGCAAGCCAGGCATAATCACACAATCGGTGCACAACCTCACTAATGCTCATCTGGCTGAATGGAAACAAATCCCTGCAGCAATGCTCCAACATCTAGTATAAAGCCTTCCCAGAAGAGTAGAGGATGTTATAGTAGCAAAGGCTAGACCAACTCTATATCTATGTTGGATGTCAGGTGTCCACATACTTTTGGCTATGTAGTGTATTTATAAAATAAAGGTGCACAGCAAAATGTTAGAAGAGAAATAAATTTAGACATTTTCAGGATTTTAAATGAAACTATTAACTATGGCTGAAGAGAAAGACAACATTTCCTTGATTGTAAACTGGATAATTTTTCAGAAGCTTTCTGTCTACTACGCCTCAATATCAGCAATGAATCAACTATATTAATAAGGCTGCAAATCTATTAGGCTGATGCTAATAAAAAAAGTTGGACACAAACAGACTGGAAAGGAAGTTGAGTACAGTTTTTATCTGTTGTGGGGTCAAGCAAATCAGTGACTTCATTCATTCTCATCTCCCTGTCTCTAGGTTATTTCCTGCTTCAGTGACCAGAATGGGCTCATGGTGAACTGTATGATTTTTAAAAATAAATGGAGGAGAGGTGCAGTACAGAGGGGGATATGTATAGTGATTCAAGTTATGTTTTGGAGAAGGAGAACTTCTATAGTACAGATGGTTAGAAATCACTTACCACCATTTCAAGCTGCATTCCAAAGTTTCTCAGTTCAATCTGGAATTTACAGCACTGACATATTTCATCCTTAATTAACCATCAATTTACCTTGATTTGCACCCACTGCATCTTCCCTCTGTAGAAATTTGGTTTAAGTGTAACTTAGCATAATTAATGAAGATGCTATATTGCCACCAAAATGTGTGTAATATAAATATAAATATAAACAGAAATTAGTCCTGCTAAGAACCTTAATAATGTAGTGTAAATGTTAGCACACAACAGACCCTTCCTATACTGAACTCTGCAGTCTCAGGGAAGCATTGGTTTATACTATAAACTATATGAAAATTATGAGCTTATGATACATTGCTTATGAGTTTAAGAGGTATTTTGTACTGCTCAGAAATATGACTGAATTGTTGCTCGGTATGATTGAAGTGTGTTGTGATTGGTTTAACTCAACATGGGAAAAATGTTTGTCAACATGCATCCACTAAATTCAGGAGATTAAATTAGACATAGGATCTGACTGCAGACGCCAGGGCCAGTTCCAGGCATAGGTGACATAGGTGGTCACCTAGGGCACCTTCCATTTGGATGGGTTGCTAAACAAAGAGGGGAAAACTCAGCATGTTGTCTTCATGATAGTCGGTGAAATCCCCCCCCCCCCCCTCGATTTCATGATTGCTACTTCCCCCCGCCACCTGGTCCACAATCACTAATTCTCCCCTCTCAGTTCACAACTGTAACCTTCATGCCCCCTCTCTGTCGGCTATCTTGCCTAGGGCGGCAGAAAGGACTGAGCTGTCCCTGGCACTATCCCAGCAGTGAAGTTCAGCTCCAGTTTCTGATTATTATCATCCTCACCTTTAACACCGCTCTCAATTAGTTCCAATCCAGAGGTCTTGAGGTATAATTGACTGTAACACAGAGACATTTTCTACTCCCTTCACAGACTTATTGACAGGAGCGTCCCTATATCTCATTTACCTTGTGTACACTCTTAGGGAAGCCAAACACATAATTATCATCATGTAAAGGCTGCAGTTTAATAATCTTTTTATGCCTGGCTGGCTCTGTAAAGCCTGAACACGCGCCTTTAAATTTAATTTCAGAGGGATTTTACTTGTTTCCTCTCATGCATTTGCCTGCTTAATGTAACATGTTGATGAAGTTCAAATTAACTTATGGTCTCCACACAGCTACTGAATTGAGATGGAAGACTGCTTTTGAGATGAGTACATTTCCATTAGTTTTATTGGTGAAACATTACCAATTAGTTTGATCATATAAACTTACCTAAAAAAAACTCCTACTTATCATTTGCTCTTCTATGCCTCATCCATTTTCAAGGTTATGTGAAGCAAGTAAGGTCTAAAATTCTATTAATTTTGTATAGCATTTTTAATAGAAAACTGTCACAAACACGCTTTACGGAAAAACCAAAGGAAAATTTAGCAGAATCCAGACCTGAACCCCCAAATCTAAGCAAGTTAGGTAAAAACTCCTGTCAGATGTCTGGTGTGTCGGTTATGGCCTTAGAGAGAGAAACAGTGAATTGGATACAATATTATATTGTTTCTAAGAATGTGACCTGCTCTACCCTCCACAAGCATCAAAGCAAATGTGATTGGGACAATGCAAAATCCGCTGATACCCTAATCTAGGCAGGTGATCTATGGGTCTCACCTCCTGCAGAGTTTGTCTCGGAAGAGACAAACCAGAGAACACAGGACACCATATCGGGGGTCAAAGACCCTGTATGGCTACATGCCAAACATTTCCCTTGAAGTCTGAATTAAATCTGTGACATTGAGTGAGGGAAATCTTAATGTCTATACAGATAATGGTGTTGAGGCCTGATAGTTGAAATCTCCATTTTTAGAACCAGTTCCAATTTCGAGCGGAAACAAAGATGGTACAATTTGGTTTTGTCACAGTGTATGGAAAACATTTTGACTGAAGGTGGAAGTGACAATTGGCTGGCTTTGACCATTATCTGACTAGAAATATCATCCTGTTGTAGAAGCAGAGATAATGCATTTTAAAACTTCCGTGTGTTTTATAGGTATTCAAGAGCTGAACTGAATTACCTCCTTACATATTCTTGTTTGATCTTGTTAGAAAGAGAGTTAGTTCAGGAATCTTTTGATAATAAAAGCATAGTGCTTAGCCCTGCTTCCAACAGCATAAGCTCACTTTAATCAATAAGTACACGGTCAGCTTTTAGGTAGGCCAGTCCTTGTCATAAATGAGCATGACCCCCCTTCCCTTCTACACCTTAACTTGACATCACCCAATCAGGGCAAACATCCTCTAGCCATGCTGGGTAAGGTATTGGCCACAGGAAAAAGTAGTGTTTTGTTGTGGCTGGTTTCACAGCCTTGGAGAAGAAGGGTTTTTCTCTTTTTATTTTGGTGGTGGTTCCTTGGTTGTGTGTTTTTAGCTGGTTTCCTTTAATCTTGTGGCGCTTAAACTGGAGGTGGGCAACACTTTGGCAAGGTCTAGCTTATCTGTCTCTCTCTCTCTCTCTCTCTCTCTTCAGGTATTTCTAAATGAATTCTTTAATCTTTTGTATAATGACTACTGTTTTGTCATTTAGAAGTAATGAGCCATTCAATAAAGAATGTATGATTTCAATTCATTCATCTAATGCTGCTTCTATTCTATTGAATAGAGCTTGTTTTGACTTGTTGGTTGATTCTACCAGTTTACTGTAGACTGACCTATTAATGAATTTGGCGATTTAATTAATCATTTTCATTTTTAACAGTAATTATTCAATGAAATCACGTACAATATATTTTATATGTTGGTTAATTGAGGGGTTCTAGCATGCAATACCCTTTTTGTTCAGTATTCAGACTGCTGAATAGTTTAGCAAGGCCACTGCCCATTGGAACCATTGGATTCAGAAAAAACATATTTTTAATTAATCCTCGCTTCTCTGACACTCCCCAGTGAGGAGAGAACCACTTATACGGTAGTGAGAAAAAACTCCCCAAAGGGAAGAAATCTAGGAAGATGCCTGGCTACAGAGGAGGAGTCCATTCTTTGCTAGGGTTAGGGTTAGGGTTAGGGTTAGACAAATGTGATGATGCATCTACCACAATAACTAGTCAAATGGATTGAGCAGGTTACAGCCTGAGGTACTGGCTGGTAGTAGGATGAAGAGATCTAAAATACTTGCACCAATTACATTTTCCAAGTCAGAAAAAGATCATTTTGATGTTGGAAGACTCAAAGTTCCAGTGCTTATACAGATCACTTTGGATTGTTTCCATACTGGAAGGGCGAAGAGCCCCCACCCCCACCCCCCCATCTGCTACCCCCAACAAAGATCTAGAAGGGTGAGCATGAAAGAGGTAAAGAACAAACATTGCAGCATGCTGTGAGAAAAGTAAACACAAGCACAGTGTCTAAATGTGGTGAGGGGGTGTGCGTATTCAGGCGGTGAGCACGGGGGGGGCGCATGCACATGAACACCCCGTGCACCTGTCATCCTTAAGCAGGACGACTCGCACTAAAATTTCAAAGCTTCATGAAAAGGAGTGTATTTTGACCTATATTTCATACTTTATTTATTCATCTGTGCGCCCTACAGCTGTGCCCTTTTGCTACTCTGAGAAACATCTTGGGTCTGGGTTCAGGGTACCTGGCATACACAGCGCTTGCAGTGTATCAAAGGAACCTCTGGGAAAGGCCAATGCACAGAACTGCACAGCAGGTGCACTAGGAGAAGGGTAAAGGTAGAGGGAGGCAGATGGTGAGTGTAATCTTGCAGCTGGAACAGGAACACAGGAGGCCGGAGAGGCACTTCTGCGCCAAACATTCCCTTCAAGGGGGTGATAAAAACAGCCCAATAAAGAGTCCACACTTACAGGTCTGGTGAAGTGAGTAGCTCTCTAGCCAGTGATGTCACCAATTAGCCCCTCCCCTCGAGCACTGTGATTATTCCAAACTCAGTGCATGAAGGAGGGTCCTGATGGTGATGACTCACTGCATGGGGTGCATGCTGATGGTGAACAGGACATGAGAGAGTAGAGAAGATTCGCTGGATTTTGAGGGGATTTTAAAGAATCCACTATTCCTTACAGTACGCCATTTATCTAAAGAGTCAGGTGTACCTTCGTGTGCCTTCATAGTTGACCATCATGCTCCAACACAGTCTGGGGACCACACCCTTTACTTCCCATGATATAGTCATGGGGGGCTGTAGCTTCATGAACACAAAGTGGGTAGAGCTTTCATACACTACCTTGCTGATTTGAATCAATTATAATGCTTTAATGTGCCGAGTTAAGTTTTGATAAAGTCAGTAATTTTACATCAGGACCAGCTACGATGCCACCTGAGCAACAGCTATTATGAGGCTGGAGCTGACAGACAGGAAGGAGGGATGCATGTCTTTTGCCATTTGAGTCCAATTGGGAAGCAGTGCTTCCTGTCCAGCATCATTTATCTTTTACCTTTATTTTTCTAATATGTTTTTTGACATCCAGTGTCATTGCTTGATTTTATACAGAGAGGAAGTGCATGCCGTATTTTCCAATTAAGACTGTGGTAGGGTGGGCGTGGTTTTGCGTTGGCTGCAGAGAGAGAGTGGGCGGGGCGGCTCTCGGAACTCTGCGCCACGGCTGTTGGGGATTATTAATCAGCACTGATGGTTAATTGTTTGATTGATGGACAATGTGCTGATTACCTCGACAGTGAGCCTGGACGCTTAAAAAGCGGGTCGACAGAGAGAGGAGGGAGAAACGGAAGAAGAGCTGACGGACAGTCAGCTGGGAATTGTGTATTGTGTATTGTGTCTTGTTGTAAATTGCGAACAGAAAGCCGCGTGGCGGCCGTAAAATAAAAAAGACGCAGTCGCGTCCAAAGAAATCAACTCGTCTCTCTCATCTCTTAAACGAGCGGTGGCACGCAGCTGTCACAAAGACCCATGTGTGCATGTGAAAGACATTAATTAATCTTAGTTACGCTGATACTTATGTCCATCCTGCAGCCTCCTACTAACTTAATTATTAATACATGGTTTCCGGTGCCCCTACTCACGTGTAATTGGTGTATAAAAACAGATAAAAAGCGGATAAAATTAAGGCCGCTTGGCAGCAAATTACAGCTGAATAAAAGATTTGTACAAACCGCAGTGGCGACCAGTGTTTGGCTTTCTATCTACCAGGTATATGCTGTGATGGCAGCATATACCTCACAAGGAGTAATTCCCTGCATCAGGACAGTAGTCACTTCACACTCTCTGTCACCTGCTGAAGGTTTGCCACACAGGTGACGGGTGTGAAAGACTGACCCAGCTTCATCTGACTCAGATCTGCTCTCATCGTCCAGTTGAACCTCTCATCTGTCTACCCTTTTATAGTTACACCCAAAAATTGGCATTGTATTAATCAAATTGTACTATTGTGATTTTGTTTTTGAATTATGCAGTATCAAGTGATTCGTGCTTTGTCTTAAGATGATTATTTTTATTTTAAAGTTACTATTTGCTTTGGGCTGTACGGTATTTTCTTATTTTCAATTTGGACTATTTTGTCTATCCCCCTGGTTAACAGTATCTGCTGAATGACTAAATCATATTTGCAATGAGAAGGATAGTGATAATAATACACAAATAGATGTCTGATAACAATAAAATGCAGACCATGTCCCAGCCTCCGGGCAAAATCAAAACCAGCCTCACCTCTGTCTGACAGCTCTCCAGGCCTTGGCTTTGCTGGGGGGGCTCACAGCCCAGTCTTGTCAAAAAGACTTATGTGCTTTAACTGGATTCTCCTCAGAGAAAAAGGGTGGCAGTGCCCTCTGACCTTTTCCTATGGAGGAAACTGCTCTGTTGGGTGGAGAGGACTGATACTGGGCAGAGGCTAATCAGAATTAATCATGCATCTGGGCTTTGTTTGCCTTTGTGCTCCAGGAGCGCCTCTCAGCTACTTTAACACAGATCCAGGCAGCCATTCCGCTGCAACATTGTATTATTGCTCTTTTTCAACTGCTGGCTTCAATAGAATTCATCTGAGGTGATGGCAAGAACAGCAGTGGGGCTGAAGCTCTTAGAAAACATTATTGGGCTTTTTTTTTAGAAGGAATATATGAGATATGTATTTGTCAGTGAATTATCATTTTGAATGAAGCTAGATGTTAACATCTATCTAGAGGTACCATTTGGGGTTGGTTGCCATTTATAATCAAAAAGGTTTATTTTCCATTTCACAAAAAGCAGATTTTTGAAGTTACTATTCTGTCCAGTTACTAAAAGAAAATGGTGGAATTCCTGTTCCTCTAAACTGTACTCCAGTGCATGCATGAGTGTACAGTATGTTTGAAAACAAAATAGAAAGCTGCGTTAAAATTATGATGATGCAAAGAAATTTTCCATCTTCCAGAGCTTTACATCTTCACAAGTGTTGGGACTCATTGTAAAAGGGTTCTTTTGAGAACATAATAATGGAAATAATTTCCTACTACTTTGAGTGTAACTTGCTTTACTGTGAATATGATAGGTAACAATGATCAAGAGCTAAAATAACAAAATTACCACAGTAAAGCATGGTGTTTTTAAATGCATATTGCATATTATTATTTATCCATTTGGCAGATGCTTTTAGCCAAAGGGACTTATAAAAGGTCCATGGCGTTTTGACCTGCAATGCAAAAACTAAATTCAATCACGGTAAAAACCATTAAATGCTCATTAAAGTCTGGTCATATTGCAGGACCCTAATTCCAGCAATACTTGCAGCTTTGTCAAACATACAAATCACTTGTCATTCAGTTTTTTTATCCAATCATCCAGTTTTGACTAAAAATCAAGAGTCAGCAGAGTAGTAATAGGAATCCTCTGTGAAATGTGGATTTCCAGGGATTTTGGGTGTTATTAATCTGCATGCGTATATAGTTATCTGTAAACAGACCCACTGGACCACGGTATCATTTATATGAATCATAATGGGGTCCACATTATTATCCAGGTGGTTTCAGATGCGAACTGCAGGGTGGCATGTAGTGAATTACTCAGGTTCACCTATAACAGTGTGACTTTAGCTGTCTCTGTCATTCATGCCTTTCAGGGGAATGCCTCCGGCCACAGATGGCTGCTGGTGTACAATGGTGGATGACACCGTAATTGCACCCACCACATGAATGCAACATGCCTTCAGCTACAGAATCAGTAAGCTTATGCTACCGCTAATTGCAATGGAATCTTCAGTGCATTCCTGGTGGCATGTTGCATTATACATAGCATAATCACACACCACTGATCACATTGACTCTGTGTCACAGGGCATATGTTACAGCGCTCAGACAGTGAGAGGCTTTTTTGAAAATCTCTCCTGACAGAGTCATTCATTCATGTCGTGGCTATTAAAGGGTAAGGTGACAGATCGGAATTGGCCATAATGTGATGCATCCTCAACACACCTACATATTATTTATTAACTTAACCCAAGCTCTTTTACCGCACTGCTGCCCTTTTCAGGGGTTCATAATCTTGCCAATTTGATTTGGAAACACTCAAATTTACTGTTTGCACTTTTGCAATACAGTTGCAATGCAACTGTGACTATAGGACCACATGTTTCACAAGAGCAAGACATTTTGTTGACATAAGAGAGGGGTGGGATTTGCAGTTGTTATTTTCAATCACTGTTTGCCACAACAGCCATTTAAGCATCCACGATTCAAAGTCACAGTTATTCTTATCTCAGTGTCTGTCTATATAATTGATTATTTCACGGCTGCAGAACAAACCAATGCACTAAATCTTGGTTCTGAGAGAGAGCGACAGACGGGAGCGAGGAGGCTTGTGCTGTGTCACAAAGTGCTGAAACAAAATGGGCTTGAGTACTCTGAGTGCTGTCACCATCATCACTGTGTAACAACACTATACTGTAAGTAGAACATATATTTTTAGAGACAATAATCATTATTTGACAATCTAGCCATAAGGGGGTACCCAATGAATTTCAGGGTGAATTCACGTCTGACATACAGTACAGAGAATTACGTCCCCAAAAGGAAGCGAAACAGCTAAATCACACTTATTTTATTTTATTGTATTTTATTTTTATTTTATTCTTGTTGTTATTGTTGCTGTTGTTGTTGTAGAATAAAGAATAAATGATGAATAAAGAATAAAGAATGAATCATTCAGCTTCAGCATATCTATACATAGTTGAAACATAAGGGTATAAGTAAAACATTTTATCCCAAAAACAGTTCATTGTGGAATTAGAAAATTTAGTGGGCTGTTATACAAGGAACATTTTGTTTGGAGTTTTAAGTAAGGTAGCAGTTAATTGACTACTGTTGTAATAATAACAGTAGCTTGTAAAATAAGTCACTACTACATAGCTGGCATATGCTGACTCTGGGCATTTAGCCTAAGAGTTCAGCATTAATGAGCACGAGCACATAAATGGCATGGTGAGCTTTTTGGGACCACTGCAATCCCCTCATTTTGCTTTAACTAATTAGAAATTGCATCTGGAATAAAGCTGTAGAAACAGTTTTTATCACTAGCTTGCAAACTCTAGATACACTCTATATGCTCATTAGATGCTGTGATACTTTTCCATCTACTGGAAACTACCCTGTCTGCCTGTGTGTCTGCGCACTTGTGCCTGCATTTTCTTGTGTCCCCGTCTGGCCCAATATTCCCCCCAATACTGTGCAGTTGTTTAGCAGATGTGCCCCCTTCCCGGGACAGGCACACCATGGGGGGAGGGCATCCAACACATCTATTTTCTCCTCATTTAGTGCATGCTCCTCCTGAGCATTGTGAACTCTACTTACAGCCAACTTCACGTAGCCCCAATTCCTCAGAGGCTGTTTCAGTGTTCCAGCTGAGCAGGCTGCTGTGTAGTCAGGCCAGCACATACATCAGCTTCAACATGCGGTCTATTTCACTGTCAGCACTTTGCTCTTTGGGCCTCAGTAATAAGGGCAAATCATTGTTCAAGAGGTTATGATGGTCAGAGAACACATCTCTTTGACTCTCTAGTCTTGTTTTTTATGTTCACCTGAAGCAGCTTCTCCCCAGAGACAGAGAGAGAGAGAAGAAGGAGAAAGAGAAACAGAGGAGAGAAAGAGAGCGACAGAGAGAGAGAGAGAGAATGAGTGCTCCCAAAGCAGATGGTGAGTTATGCACTGCAGAAGTGAAAAAATGTCTCATTAGCTTCAACCTGGTAATGGATTACTGTTTAGTATGCTGCATTAATGAACCTGCCAAAGCTGGGACAGGATTCAGCAGCATGACCTCCAGGAGTACATACCTTTTGTCTATTCTGTCCATCACAGTAACTCCCCCAGCCAATATTTAAAAACACACACACATACACACATTTACCAGCCACAGGTAATATTCTCTCACCACACACACGCACATACACACACAAACACTCACATGTACACACACACATATACACACACACACAATCACACACTGCCAGCATACACAAACAAGCATGCACACATTGGTGTCACTAAACATGAACATTATCTGAGAATAGTGCTGTTTCTACACCTTGAGTAATATTAGTTCTCAGACACTGATATTCACCTGAGCCAGGTCCACAAATGTTAATCATAGGGAATCAGGGATGGATGCATTAGCCTATACCTGTATGCACAGAGAGTACGGAGGCATGAGTGAACGGAGATATAAATAAAAGGAGCATTCACTATGCAAACATGAAAACCATTCACATTATCAGGTTCCTAATGGAAACATGGATTCAGCTTGTCTGGTAGCATCAGCAAAGATATCTCAGATAATGCATTTTTGATGTAATTCATCGAGTATATATGTTTTATGAGCATACTGTCTGGCATGAATTTTATTAAACCATAATCCATATGGTCATGATGGTCATGATGGGTTCTCCTATTGCTTATAATAGTCAAATAAAGGAGCAGGTGTGGTTGTTCTGATTAGCATCCTGTATGTGATAATGAAGTCGCCCTAATAGTTCAACATTTCTTCATATGATGCAGCATCACTACTTTTGCCTATTAGACTGCACAGGCAGGACAGCATTAAGTGTCAGTTAACACTGCCCTTCTCTCTAAAAACTCAAAAACTCCCATCCTCGCGACTTCTCAGCCCCTCTCCAAGGAAAAAGGATAGCACATTTCTCAAGTTGCCAAACCCACTGACTCAATTCCAGGGGCTAAGAATTACGTTCTGGCTGAGTTATCGCTGACACTCTTCTCCCTCCTGGCTACAAACCCCTTTTTGTCCTCACTCAGCTTTTCCCAGTCCCCTCCCTATCGCGTTTTAAGAATACACTGTCTTCACATTGCATGAGTTAAGAGTTTGTGCTTCTCTGAATGAGATGTCGTGCCTGCCATCTCGGTACACAGTTGCTGAGCAGGAGCATGTGACACAAACACCTCAGAGAGCTTCTTGAATTAAATATGAGCAATATAAACTTTTAAACTTCCACTGAGGTACAGTTCTGCCTTTGAAATTTACAGTCTCGTAAATGTAAAACTCTTGCTAGAGGGAGTTCTTAAACTCTTTGGGTTTGAGCGCAATTACAAAAATGCCTCATTTCACACTCTTCCCAAATACCATGTGATTCGATTTAGCCCATTCCCATGATACCTTGTTCCATACACATAACTTTTGAGAAATATTGCAATGAGCAGGAATGCCATTGAGTTTTAAAATACAAGCCATTTCAGCAGAATGTTGACCTGACAGAGTACCTCTGCCTTGTCAGAGATCCTCTGTTTTAATATTTGTACTGTACTGTAATTTGTACCAGTGCTTTCAATTGCTTTTCCATATATTAAGGAGAATTTCCCTTGAGTGTCCAAAGCAGAAAGATCAACCAGCGGCGTCTGCAGACATTAGTACACAACCACACACATACAGACACACACACACACACACACACACACACATACACACAAATTGCGACCAACTGCAGCTTTAACTGCCAAAGAAAGGCTACCTGTCCATATATTGATAGGTTGGGTTTAAAAAATGGGTTAAAAATGGTGGACTTAGATCCAACCATGTCTGTGCTAACCTTGTAGGGCATATAGCCAATGAAATGAAAAATAATTTCATTTCTGAGCTGAAATTTCTTAAATTTCCCGTTAGGTTCACAATTGACAAAGGCACTGCCCACAGGTATACTTACCTGATTGTTTATCTTTGATGTGATGTCACTGGGAATTGATACATTAAGGACATTTTTTTGGCCAAGTGGAACTTTGAACAGTCCATATACTTGTCTCTGAGAGAGAGTTTCCTGAAAGCACGATTAGATAATGGGTTAAAAAAATCTTATCAGTGTAACCACAGAAGGCACCTCGGTTCACACCGGTAAAATGACTGGACTAGTATCAACGTTAAAAAGCAATTTCTCCAGTGTGCAATCAGTCCACTGCCTGGCCCATTGCCTTGAACTTGCAGTCCACAATGCTCTGAAAGCCATTGTGGTCGGCAAAAAAAATATTTTTTCATTTCATTTTTATGCGCCTTTTTTGTGATCTTTTCTGGACTTCAGTGGGCCTCCATTGGACAAATTTGGCCCTGTCCCATTCATGAAATCATGGATCAAGGCAGGCCATCATTCCTCTAATGGAACACAGGATCACAATCACAACAACTATTGCAAAAAAAACAAGGTCTGGGGCCTATGTATATTGAAGTAGAGTAGCTAATAGCTGAGCTACTGGACATACAGTATCAGAGTATACAGTTTTCCTCTATCAAAGCTGTATCTGTATGACAGACTGGTGTGTCAGTAAAGCCACGCTTGAGATCTGTTTCAGCCAGAGAGTTTAATTACTCTTACCTATTTTAATAACCCTTACCTTGCTTAAATCTTTGAAATGAAGGTTAAATTTCACGAAATAAATTTTCATAAGCAGCTGCAACTATTTATTATTGTCATTGTCATATATATATATCCACCCATCTATCCAGGTATTATCGATACCCACTTATCCTGGGCAGGGTCGTGGAAGGTGCTGGAGTTTATCCCAGCGTTCATTGGGTGAGAGGCAGGAACACACCCTGGATAGGCCGCCAATCTATCACAAAGCACACACACCATTCACTCACCATTCAAACCTATGGGCAATTTAGAGTCTACAATTAGCCTACCTGCATGTGTTTGGACAGGCTATAATGGATACCACAAGTCTACAAAGGATCCTGTGTTGCTGATGTCTATTCTTAGTCCCCGTTGGATCAAAGCCATATCACTTTCTTGCTGCACTTAACTAGGGCTAAATCTGCTTAACGCTTAACTTTTTGCCCGTAGCCTACAGAATTACATGGCTATGCCCCAGCACTGGTGACATTAGCATGATATTTAAATGGGAATTTCAACTGTCATTACACAACATGGTAAACATTTGCCAATCCCTGGCATTCAGTCTGTTTGCAATTTGAGCAAATTGGGAGTAGACAGCGTGAGCCGGTTTATTTTCTGCCTGAAACATGTTTATTATGGTGAAGGACAAACTGTTGTGACAAGCCTAAGTATTTTGTGAGTATTTTTGAAAATTGTCCTCAAATGACATTGTCATAGCTTTCTTTTATATAAATAAAACTTTGACACATACTGTATAGATAGAGGTTCCGCCATCACCAACACATAATTGATGAAATAATAACAAATGTAAAAGTGTTTAAACACTTTTATGTACTATAAAGACCTGATTCTATTACTGCTACACACATTTGCATGAATGCATTGTGTGATCATTATGTCCATTCAATCATCCAAAACACACACATGAATTTACAATGAATACACAAATCCAGTGTTTGCTCTGTGATATAGCTGTGACAGTTTGAGGGATATTTGATGGTGTATGATGGTATTTAATGAACAATCCATGTGTAAAGTGGTTTGCATATCACATACATAAAGCCATCAAATAAAGATAGGGGAGATGGATGCTAAGATTTGTGATTGACAGTTCTCTGCCTTCTGACTTCAGGTTCCTCAAACAGCAGGGGATCTGATCCAATCTGATGCAATCAAGGGATAGACTGGGATTGTTTACATGTACATAGATGGTGTCCCCTCCCCAAAGATGACAAGATCGATATCAATCACCCTGTCATCTGTTTTTAGTCTAGAAATCCTGTTTTGTTCAGCAGTAACCATGAACTTTACCATACTACCTTCTGTATTTGCAAAACACATTTTTGAATGTGGGAGAAAAAAATAAATAGTTGTGGTTTCATTCCATGTCATCATTCCAACTTGCTTGGTGCTGTAACAGTCCAATTATGTTAATCTTGCATATGTGGTATTAAAATAATTCCATAATGTTTGGTGCTGTCATCATGGTCCTTGCTCAGGGTGTCTAATACAGAATTTCTCCATTGTCCATTTAAACAGCTGGATGTTCACTGAAGCCGTTCAGGGTAAGTGCTTCTCTTATTCATACAACAGCAGTATCCCACAGGAACCTTTTGGTTAGATGTCCAACTCCTTTAAGTGCTAAATATTGGCCCTCCAATTGAGTTGAGATGGCTTACCCCAAATGAGATGCCAACTCAGCCAAACCTCCAGCACCCTCACCCCCACCCCCCTTCCATAAAGTTCAGTGGTATACCTATTTGTATTGATTCAGTCCAAATCAAAGAATAGGGAGCATGCACCAACATTCATGGTCCAAAAGCTACCACCATTTGGAAGCATTTATTACCAAGCCCATAACTTAAATTGAAACTGACCAGATAGGAATTGTCTTTCACACTTTTCCAGAAACTTGTTTTCCATCACTAGTCATACTCTCTTTGAGGACAGTCGTCTTCAGTCAGGTAGACATAACCCCAAAATCTGCCCCCCTTTTTTTTCGGTCATTGCCCTTGATGCATTAATCTTTTTTTCATCTATTGTAAGAGTTCAGCAGTTTAAACAAAAGAAAGGGAGATTTTTGGTTCCTTCCTTCCAGTGCAAGTCTGCATAAGGTTGTGTACTTCCCCTCTTGCTGAGGCCTTTCTGTTTAAACAAAGCAGCATGGTTAAATGACTCATCAATAGATTACAGTAAGTCACCCGGATCATGCTGGGCTGGGACTATTATAACAAGACTCTGAACAAGACATTGTAAATCAATTACAGATACACTCTGCTAGAATCACAAAATTGGGCATGGAGGTAAAAGCCCTAACTATTTCCCTTCAAGGTAGAATGGACACAGGCAATTAAACTGATGAGTGGGCATGTGTGGCTTCGGAAAAACCTTCCCACCGCTGCCAAGGCAGCTTGAATAATCTAACCCCCATCAGTTCTGCGCTGGTCATGAAAACTCACAGGACTTTATAATGAGTCATAAGTTTAAAAAACATTTAAAAGATAAATGCCTGCAATTCATTTGCAGGTATGTTCTGGGGAGCCACAACGAACAAGAATTTGCCTGAGCACCAGCATAGAGACATAGGGATTCATGAGAAGCTTACATGAGGCAGAAAGTAAGCAGTACAATTCTGCAATACCGCATTGAACAAACTTTATAGAAGTGAGGCTTCTACAAAGTAACTAATATTTCTTTGCCACCATTCCTTTTGGAGAGCCTTCCCCATTTTCAATATCTTTGTTTTTGTTCTCAGTAAATTAAACCATTACAGTCCTTTCCTTCATTTCCATGGTTGCTTTCAACTGATGTCCAATGCCCACCATCACTCGATTCCAGATACCAAATTTAGAGTCAATCTATATTTTGATGTCTTCTATTGAATTGTACTATTTTGGGATGAAGTTATCAAATGTAGCAGGGATAATTATCAAAACCAATTTTGCATGCATTCAAAGAGTATGGGGGGAAATAAACCATTCAGTCAAATTGAGTCAATTGTAAATAATGCCCCTAATGCCCATCAAAGGATGTTATCAGACAACATATTTTTCCAGTGGCCTTTAGACAAAAACTTCATAAGCAATAAATGTCACCACCATGCCAATGTATGAAAAACATCCAACTGTGTATTGCCATGGGCCAAAATAAACAAAAAATAATGCTGAATTCAAAGTTAAAAAGAGATGTGAACAACATGCAAATTATAAATATCTAACCATAATTGAATGATAAATGTGCAGTTGAACTGAAGTTAGATATCAGTGAAAATAAAAATGTGGATGCTGATCCAGCTAGATAGATTGCCCTCACTCAAGCTTTATGAAATATTTTCAATAATCAATGTCTAAGGCATCTCAAATGGCTCATGTCTGAGATGGGGTTTGCCATGAGAGAACTGCCCCAAACCTCCCAAACAGGGAACCAGGAGGACCAGCTTCTTGAGGGATTGCATTTTTGTGACCCACCCCATATAAGAATATAACATGTAGTCATGGGCGACAGGGTCTCCTGTTTTTTTATATAGCAGCCAGCAGTGCAGTGTTGAATTTGAAGTATAACTTATGTGAAGAATGTATAGTACTATATGTAATTTCTTATTCAGCTGAATTCCTTTTCTTACCCAACAGTTGGTCTCCACCGATGTTTTGAGGACCACTAGCCTTGACACTGCTCATTTGAGTTGGGCTATGTCCTCCATAGTAATTCTTATGAGAGTTCCTACTGTTTGCTGCATCCACACCTCTTAGCTTGTCCCCAGGCACCTACAGATTAAAATTTGTCATCGATGAAAAACACACCTTTCCACACATTCAAAAAAAGCTCTTCTGTAGTATTTTGCATGTAAAGTAGTCACAGAGATGTATCAGAAGTACTGCATAGTGTGTGTACTTCAGCTGCAGAGCTTTCTGCGAATGAGGGTGGCACAGCAATGAGCAAGGTCACGACACGGTTGGCAGTTACAAATGTGAAAAAAGTAGAAATAAATGGCACAGAAGTACACCAACTTAAATTCATTCACTTTTAATGTTATTTTACCATAAAAAAATACAGGGTAAGATTCTCATGCTGAAATATTTCATTGTCAACAGCCATCAGCTTGAAAGGTCCCAGGGCCTCAGGCTGCACAACAAATCTTGGCGAGTAATTTCTTGCATTAATATCTCCCCTTGTAAATAAATCATTTCAGTGTGTGTGGAATTTCTTTATTTATTTATTTAAAGTAGAAGAACCTCTGATCATTGCAGGTATTATACATTTTACATAAGAAAGTAGATGCAGGAATAGGTAAAAGGCATGTTTTTCTTTAAACATCATGAGGTGGTAGATGACAGACAATTTGGTCAGCAGTCTAATAAAAATCTGTTTCATGTCCCACTCAGGACTGAAATGCATGAACCCAGATATTGACCTAATGTTCTTGTCAAGATTAAATGAGATGTACCAATACCAAACTCAGGGAGGCAGGCTAATGGATCAGAGTGCTACACAGACACAGATGTGGAGGTAGAGATGTGTTGGAGGAAAAATCCTATCATGGTAATATTAAGGTCAACGCTGGGCATGTTTGAAGTGGACAGTCAATTAAATACATTGCTTTATATTATTTATTTGCTTTGTAGATGCCATCACCAAGGGCCAATTACATGTTAATCTTTTAATATAATGCACTGTAAGTGCAACAGAAGATAAATTCAATTCTGTAGAATTTACAAATATACAACAATAAAATGCAAAGACACAAATATGTACTAAAGTTTTTTTTGGTTGTTTGTTTTTTGCTATAACAACATATTCAATGTTTAGTATAAAATATATAAGATTATGAGATGCATAGTAACAGGCAGTGGACAGAGTCCACATAAAGTCCTCTAAAAATGAGTTGAACTATTCGAATGAAAACAGAAGATGGCACATATCAATAAATGTTCTATTACTTTGTTTCAGTGATATTTATAGTAATTCTGACTCTTGGAAAACAGGTTCCCAAGGAAAGGTTATCCTGCAGAAGAAACCAGGAATATGACTGTAATCAAAATGGTTCTAGAGTAGTAAGCCTTTTTTTTTTTTTTTGGTAAGACATTTTGGCTTGTGTTAAAAAGGGGGCGCTACAATAAATAGTTAATAAATAAATAATTACACTGAAGCTGTCTCCTTGTCTAACATCAGCTGAAAAATAACAAGTGAATTCTACTCCCAGAGTAACAAGAAAAAGCTGTCAGTGAATGCACAATATGATGCAGGGAGTCTACTTCAGAGAAAATGTGGTAATCAATATTCGCTCTGATCAATCTTTTGGAACTATGCAACATTTATTGATTAAATCCACTCAAGAAAGCCATCAATCATTATTTTGTTCAAGAAGAAAGACAGAGATTGAGCCTTACAGGACATGTCTGCATCAGCTAAGCAGTATGACCCCTCATTTAGCCAATGCTAAATGGCTTTTAGTTGCACTGAGGCTTTAATGATAAATAAACAATCACTCATATTTTCATTTAAAAAGTCACATATTAGTTTCTTGTGCTCCCTGTCTACATTTCATTTTAAGAGCAGAGCCAAATTACAAATCAATTTAGATCTAATTTTTCAGTTCCAAATGTCCATTGTTTATCTTTTGTTTGTCTTAAATTAATCAACAGCTCATTATTTATTCACAAAAATAGACAAACACATGCAGTCATTTAGATTCAGTTCAGATTTATTTGTGAATGCTGTCTGTCAGGTTCATTTGTGTATAAAAATTCAGTTAATGAAATGCCTTGACTGTCTTGTAAAGGCTAAAACGTTTGGCTGGGTAGTTCCCTTTAAATGTTTGGAGGCCCGACAAATGTAGAAGTGGCAATTTAGCTGGTCAGAATATTGTTGTCTTATTTAAAATGCAACACTTTGTTTCTTGTAGTTAGTCAGGCGTGACCGTTTACAGAACAAGCAATCACACTGTTTGGAAACAAAGCCAGTCTCCCACCTAGATGTTTGCTGGAAAGCCAAGCTCAAGCAGAGTCACAGTGGATTTTGCAAATGTATGGTGACTTGCTGCTACCAGCCAGCCCTGAATCAGCAGGTTTGTTCAGGTATGAGGCTAGGCTGGAGGAAACTAGGAAGGTAGATGGGAGATAGAATAGTAGGATAGTAGTAGCTCTACAGCAAACACCTTAGATAAAATAATGAAGTGCACCTGTTTGACAATGAGAGACTACATTGAGCTACTGGGGTTTCCAGCAATAACAGGATTATGACAAGAATGCTTTCACATGTCCTGTCATCCAGATTTTGTTATTGCCTTGATTTTCTTATTTTACAGACAATATGGTGAGTGCTGCTTAACAAAATCTTTATAATGGTGACCCATTGAATTTCTTTGTTTTATTTACAGTTTCGACAATTCATTGTGGCTAATCTGAATAATTTGTGAATGATGACTTGTGTCACATTCTGGCACTGTCTTTGCACTCAGCTGTTTACATGTCTGCTTTCAGCTGTTACAATTAGAGAGTAAATCTGGAAGCCAAAATCTTCCTGGGTGAATTAATTCTCTCTTGTTTCTGGGAAAAGCCAAGGGTTACATGCTATGTGACCTTGCAGTCATGCATCACTTTTAATGATGAAATGCATAATCACAAACTAGCTATGCAATTCACTGTTTGTTGAAATTTGTTTTGGGAATTGTGTTAAATAAATTAGAAGCGCTTACTTTGGTCATTTATAGCTTAGATTTGGTTATTACAAATTGTTTAAGGATTCTAACTAAATTTGACAAAGTTATTAAACAAAGCTGTCAAGAGTTTTGTCTGAAGCCACTGATAAGTGATTCATATATCCTTAGGTCCTGTCTGAAGCTTTTGCTTTAATATAGGACACTTTTGTGGTGATCTCTGTTCACTTGCATCTCTAAAATATTCAAGTGATGTGTGACGTTCAATGATTTTTCCTGAAGATGAACATTAAGTTAAATCTATGAAAAAGAGATGTGAATGGGATTATGCCTAGAATTATATACATTGCACCACATTTTTCAGTTGCATCAAGCAAGTTGATGAACCTTCTTGATTTACTCATTTTATTTTTACTTGGCACTTCTGCAAAGCCAAACATTTTTTCCTTCTGAATAACAGAATAATTCCTTCTGTTCTGCTGTTGCTTAAATAGTTCAATTCTCCTTCTCTATGCAGCAGTTAATATGAATAAAATCAATTTTCCGTGCCACTTGTTAATGTCAGGAAACTTTTCTAATATGTAAATCATTTCTATACATTAATTCCAGTTCATTCAGGAAATCCAGGATTTCCTTTGATAGGTATGAAAATCCTTGAGGTTGATTAATATCCCTAGTCCTTAGTTCTGATACTTAATAACAAGGACCCTGATTGCAGAAGCCACTAGTAAATACTGACTTAAAGGTTCATGGGTATACTTAGGTGCATCCAGGTGCTTAGGAATAAAACTTGAATTGAATGCACAATTTTCCTCAAAAAGTAACCTTAAATCAAACCAAAGCTAAAATCAAACACATGTTTAAGAGGAGCAACAAAGTGTTTCTAATTGAAGTCCTGCTAAAGAAAATGGCAAAGTGGTTTTCCAGAAGAGCAACACTTTGTTTAATTCATCAGGCAGAAGAGATATAACAGATTCATTCATTCTCTTCATTGTACATTTTAGTTGTGCTTTATCAAGCCAGGTAGAAAAACAACTACCCTCGCCTCCACCATCCCTATTGTGGGATCTGGGGGCTCAATTAGTTATAATGAATGGGTTCAATTAAAACAGGGAACATGTTTAATAAACAACTGACTAGTGAAGGGAGCACAAAGTAAGTTTGGCATAAGCTGTTGCAACAGATTACCTCACTGACCTTAATGGAAATTAACATAGGCTGTTCAGTCCTCCACTCCACTCATTCTGTTCCTTTCTGTTTTTTTTAATTAAACTTTAACTAATTCCTGCTTGGGAACCTACCTGTGCAACCTGCATGCCAATTACCCACAAAAGGCATTGCCAATTTGCGGCGATGCCAGTGTTTAAATGTTTTTCCATGTTTACTTGAAAGAAAGAGAAAGTAGCCTGGCTTTCAAATCAATAGTGCACTCCACTTGGCACCCCCACCCCCCCCCCTCCCCCAGCCCCACCCCCCAACCTCCCTGAATGTTTAATCAGGAACTTTTCTTGCCAACGTACATGTAAACTAATTCTGCACCTGTACCATTGTGTGCTCAAGCCCTGGGCGAGAATAACAAACACGGGAGGGAGAGGGATGCAGAGGGATACTCCCTCGATGCACCGTGCAGCAGAGTGTGTTTGCAGAAAGCATATTAAAATGTTTTAATTACTTTGCCCCCAAGGCCAGTAATCCAAATGCTTACTTGAAAATGCCCCACCACGCATGCCAAGCAGCAGTGGCACGCCGCGAATATCAAGTGCCAGGCTCATCACACAAATGCTTTGTGACTGTGTAGCTTCACCTGCGTGATTTGTTTCTGTCATTCTCAGTTACACAAATTGGGTAGTCTGCAGTGCCATTTTGTCTAAGGCTCCAAACAAAGATGATTTGGGCGCTTGGCTAAACTGATGCAAGGAATGATACTTACATAACAGGCCCAGATAGGTGTGCGTGGCATGTTGCTTTGATCGGGCCTTGTGCTTATCTGGCAGAGTACTCCTTCAGAGCTGTTATCATGAGCAGACTTATGTGGTTTACTAACTCACGGATCATTGTACAGTATACTTTAAAGTACTCCTTTTAGATTTACTCCAAAAAAACAAATGCATTGATCACTGAAAAGATGCTGTGGATTATTGGACAAGTGTCAGTCCTGGAATATTTTCCGTAAGCTTACCAGAGTGAAAAGCATGTTGGTAGTGTCAAAAATCCTCCAGGGTTTGCAGTACAGTGCTTAAGCAGAGGTGAAATTAGCATGATGCATATTGAATCAGGTCAGTGTGTTTCACATGCAGGGGAGTGTTTGACATCCCCTGCATGCGAAACAGTCGGTGGGCCTCTTGCCAACGCTGGGCATTATGTGTCAGAGGTACATCAGGCCTAGTTAAAAGGCCAGAGATTGAACATGGGCAGAGGGCCTCTCATGAATAATTGACTGGATCAATAGTTTAAAAAAAAAAGTTGTCACCTGATTGAAACCCTGTTCTTTTGCTCTGGTTGCAGGGTCAACTTGCACACATTGTTGGGTCGACTTGTGCATGTTTTTTATGTCTGCTTTTGTTTGTTTTTTTATTGAGGAGAGGTAGTTTCTTCAGCATTGGTCTCCAGGGAGAAAGCATGGGAGGAAAACAAGATGGAAAAGGTGAGGGGGCATCATGTGATGCCACAGCAAGCACAGAAGCAGTGAATGGGAGAGGAAAGGAGAGAGAGGGGTCTACAGTGTGTGTGTGAGTGTGTGGCAGAATGTGTGAGAGGGAGAGAAGGAAAGAGAGGGTGTGTGTGTGTGTGTGTAGGTGTGAGTGTATGTGTGTGTGTTTGAAAGAGACGTGAAGAGAGAAAATCAGAATAGCGGTCTGACAGGCTCATGCAGAGAATAAGATATAGCAAACAGGTCTCCATGGCAACCTGTCACTCCCACAGTCAGTGCCAAAGCAAAGATGGCTATGATTCTTGACAATGGTGGCTTTGACGGTAGGCACTGCAGGCCCTGAGTTTGTCAAATACTGGTTTAGAGAAGGGACTTGAGGAGCAGTGGGTCCCCAGCCCAAAGGTTTGTCCCACAGTTTTTATACTGAAGAGGTTCAGTTGAAAGTGGAAAATGAGGGTACCTGGGCACCTTTTGAAATGGTATCATTTGCTATGACCTCTGTGGTGGTTCAAAACGTGATTGACAGGCTCAGTGGAACAGGCAATACGCGACTAGTGCCATTAGTGAAAGTTTGCATTGCAGGAGGGACAAAGGGCAGGCCAATGGGAGCGAGAGGAGTACCGTGAACGTCACTCAAAAGTTATTGAGAGCGTAAGTCAGAGAGGGATGTTCGAAGAGAGACTCAGAGGATGAACCTGTGACAAAAGCTGTCACTCAAGCACAAAATTCCAGCACTGTCAGGCGGGACTTACTGCCAAGGTGAAAAAAGACCAGACACTTTCAACACACCTTTCAAAGTGCCCTGAGTCATTTATCAAGCTTCAGCTGGGACATAAACTTTTTGAATCTAAATTTTACTAATTGTTACTAATCAAGAGGGCCTTGCCTCAGTCTATAATCTCTAGATTTCCTGTTCATACATTCTGTGTTTTGAGATTAGTATTAATATTTTCCATGAGGAACACATATTAATACTTTCTTTTTAGACAGACCTGATATATTAGCATATATAAGGTACACAGTGATTGCTTGGGCTTTTGAGTTGATCTTGTCAAAAAAGGTATTACGTATATTTATATGTGCTACAGACCAGAACAAATCCTGACCACATCAATGCCAGCTGTGGTTGGTAATCAGAGAGACATGCATGACTTGCCTTATGTCACCCATGGATGGCCAGCAATCACGATTGTGTGTTTCAAAGGGGAAAAATATAAATGTGGAAATAAAGATCTCAGAGGCAAAAAAAAGCCTGTAGCTTTTGTCATCCAATCAGAAAGCAGTGGTGGTGCCCTGTAAGTCTATAGTGGGACTGGTGACATTATATTAATCTAAACTGAGTGGTTAAAAAATACAATCAGTACAGGGGGCATGAAAGTGAACAAATTAAGCAACACTTCCTCAATACGCACCTGCACAGTAACGATAATGTGCTGCATCTTCTGCATGCATGCACGCCGGCTTTGTCTTTAACCGCTGTCAATCAATAATTGGCATTTCGAGGGCACACGGAAGTTTATCTTGCCAAAAAGAGAAGGCAAGTCCCTCCACCTCATCAAAAAGGATCGATAGTGATCCCCAATCGCCGTTTCTGATGCGCAAACAGATATGACAAAGTCACTTCAAAGAGTTGGGTCTGAGTAGTTGTGATCATTAAAGGTTCCAGCCCTGGCCATCGTTAATGATCTGCTGCCCTGGTCTACTCTGTCAGTAAATCCATAAAGCCCGGCCAGAACTGGTAGAGTCCCCCCACTGTCACAAAGAGTGCATCTCTAACCGGATAGGGAGTAAACTGTGGTGCAACCATACAGTGAATGTGTGAAGTTGCCAAATATTTAAAAAAAACTTTTGTAAATGCCGTTATTTTTAGATGCCTCTTATTGCACGGGGAAAGTGTTCTGATTCACAACAAGACAGTCATGGTACATTCCCCATTCTATACGTGGCCGCCCCTTGCTAAAAATCAGCAAGTACATGCTCCATGAGGCAAACAAATGCACGGGTCCTATGTAGAGTGCAGTGGTGGATCCTATTAGCCCAGACTGAATGTTGAGTGATACATAATGTCACCTATATTTCACCTTTCCTGAATTAACTGAGGATGTTACAGGCCTACAGATTGGCATACTCCAAACTGGGATGGAAAAGAAAATCAGCCATTAGATAAATACCCATTAAATCCTGACAATGTCCTTTTAAAGGCTGCCACTCATACAGGAATAACCTCCCCCAAATAACTAGAAATCCATAGGTTCACCAGGAGGTGCACTGGATGGTGGACAATTGGAGGGCCTGGACCAACATTCCTGGGCAGGGCCTCTGGAGTATTTTCACTGCTCAGTTTTACATTCAGACATTTTGCACTTGGTTTTCTCAAGACTTGTGTTTAACAGTACTCAACATTATTGATGCAGTTATGACGGCCTGAGATGGGCATAGTAGAGATTCAGTGTGACACTATAATGTATTCCTATAATGTAATTTCAGATTGAAATGCATTGCAGACAGAATCTAGTTTTCACAGTTTAAGGCTGATGCATTTAGTTTGTACCACTGACAAAATGTGTCTGCAGGGGTATTTCTGAAGTGCGCAGAATTCTGTTTCTTGCTGCAGGAGAGAGACAGTATACAGATATCCCCCCTGCATTTTCCAGTGGTTCCTCCCATGTGTCATTAAAGAAAGTGATGTTTGCAGAAACTTCTCTATGTGTTCCAAAATATATTTCAGTCTGCAGGATCTTTTATGACTTCTAAATCTCAATCTCAGTGTAAACTCTGCATTTAGCAGTTTCACAATCATACTGTGGCATCCACAAGTTATTGTTTATTTACTCTTAATAACACTGTCATTGGGTCTTTAGAATGTACGACATAAAAATAATGAAAAAAAATTACCACAATAGGAGACATAAAAAATCTATAGCTATTAACCTTGAAAGGGCAAGCCAAACATTCCATGTGGATTCCAGTACAATTGTTATGACACTTATTTTGGCATGTGGTCCAGAGTAAAGTATTTTCAAGACTTAATCTATGAGGGTAAATGGGACATCTTTTCACAGCAAAATGACCCATATCGATATCTATGTGCTTATTAGAGAGTGGAGTATGGTATTTTACTGCTGGCTGCTGGACTGTGAATTATTTAATTTAGTGGTAGTGCACATATTATTGCATTGTGCGTGAAACAGCAGGAGACTGGCAAAGAGACAGAAAAACTATTATTGCAGAGTGCCATCTGCTGGTTGCAATCAAAGGCCACTTGATGGCCAAATTATCCCTACCATCCATAAAAAACCAAGAGTGGTGATACTGGCTGACGCATAGACTTCTATTGATGCATCTGTACAATGGGGGGAATGTCACCAATCATAAAATCAAATCCAGAGGATAAGGTGGGCCACTAAAACCAGCCACAAGAATGAGTCATTTAGGAGGACTGGTGTGGAAAAGCCTTCACATAGCAAAAGATCTAAGGAGAGCAAACCTATCTAAGGGGGGAGAGACTTTCATACAGTTGACAAAGAGCAAAGAGAAGTGTGAGGAGGCAGCTGAAAAAAATGGCTGCTATGCCATTAATGAGGGGAGCGCCACCACCTCTCCCCTGCCTCAGACAACTGGGGATCAGAGGGACGCCCACCTCTTAAAACAGCAGTGGGAGCACCAAGCTCTCTGCCGCAGCCATCACGACCAAAGCCAGGGATAATTAGGACCGATGAGCCTGCAGCACAACTGCATCTCTTCCGACGCGACGCGCTCGATCTGTCCATTGATCCAGAGAGACCCATTGATGAACACACCTATTCGCTAATGTTTTGTCAGCAAATCTGAATAATTTATTTGTTAGTATTTTCGGCAGGGTGCTCTTCATCTTTTTTTGCTGCTCATTAGTGCTATCTATCTTCATCTATCTCTCTCTCTCTGTCTCTCTCTCTTTCTCCCCCTCCCTGCACGGGACCCATGCTTATTAACAGCCTATTAAGGGATGAGCTGGAATAGGACCCACAGGCACAGGCGTCTTGCCAGATTTGAACTCTTTAATTGCGAATCACTATTGATGTACGAGTGCCCAACACTGCCTTCATTTCAGAATATCATGTCTCAGTCTACCCCACCTTGCATTATTGCTCTCCTTAAAGAGTACTGCGGTTCACTTTGCTTGTGCAACAGTTTTCCTCTTTTTTCTCTCCAATTTGGAGTTACAAAGTGCTCCTTTCTAGCCACGCATACCTGCAGGTGAATGCCTGTGGGGACCTGACATGACATTGAGAGAAGCTAATGCAGTGTTAACCCAAGGAACCTCAGCCTAACCCTGGTAGGATGAGGCCAACAGTCCAGATTCTCAGCTTTTTTCCACTAAGGCCATGGCCAAGGCTGAAGCCTGTGACTTCAGGGCACGCTTGTTCTCATGATTAGCCCCTCTACAGACCGACCCACTCATAATCCCTTCAGGGGGTGTCTGTTCTGCTCATTAGGGTGATCAAATGTGCCGGCTTGTTAGAAGCATGGCTACCTCTACACTTCACCCCTTCCCCCATTCTCCTCTGTTTTCATCTGAGCGCACAGAATATAAGAAGATCCCTCTTCTGTTTTTCTACATCTAATTGCTGTTTTCATCCCTCCCTCTGAGCCACCGTGGAACTGGCTGACCCCAATGTTGCCGTTTGCCAGGAGCGTTTGCTGCAAGGCTGTGGATTGTAGAAAGACAGGAGTGGAGGTGAAGGTGGCAAGGGTCCTGCATCAGAAATCAAAAAGTTTAGAAGCCCCTGGTTACAGAGCTAAGCTGAGCCAAGTTCTTCCCCCAGCACAACCCTTCCTTAAACACGTGAGAGCTTCACAGGTTATTATTCATCAACAAGCCTAATGGAGGCTCTCTGTGTGTATCTATGCGTGTATGTGTGTGTTCACCGGGATAGACCTCCCTGGCTCCAGGTCCACACAAATTAAGAATTGAAATTAGGATAAGATAAAATTTATTAAATGCTGAAGTGGGATTAAACCTCTGTGGCCTCATAGCTCACTATCAGTGTGCAGAATACTCTGATACATATTGAAGCTGGAGCTGTACATCAAGATATGAGTATCTAGTCTCCCTGTGTGACAGGGATGGAGCACTTGGTTACACCGGTAAAGTTGTGTTTTGGTTGTCTGCAATGTTATGCATCACATATGCATCAGCATTACAGTGTTGTTCCTTTTTTTCAGAAGCAACTTAAGAGGAATTGCGACAAGGAGGCTGAGACTGTTGTCCCAGAAGTTACAACACTATTAAGTAATATAAACTCACAGGCATCTGTACCACTGGGCAAGATGTTCAAATGCAGACACTTTGAACCCCATAGCACTGAATCGCTCATTTTGAATAGTATTACATAGTTCCTTTCGTTGCAGCTTGGAATGTAGCTATGTTTTAAGTGATGCCAAGAAAAGCACTTCTGACAGGATAGCACAGTAACTGTTTCAAACTTTGCGTTAAATATCTGCAATGAAAATGTATTTACAAGTGTACCAAACCTCTTCACATTTGATGGAGGACAGACTCAACTGATTGACTATGCTATCAGAGCACAGGAACATAGAGGTGACAGGACGAGGAGGTACTAGACATCTCCTGCAAGGTGATATGGATGAGCTCAGTTCTGTGAAACAGGAAATGGTGTTCTTCATTATTTTAAATCTATTTAATCAAATATAATGGGGGATGGGGAGTAATTGTAATTAGCTTACCATTCCCCGCCCCCAAAATTTATTCCGGGTTATATCACTGGGATACTAAATATACGGACTAAAGCATTATATACAGTATATCTGTACAAGGATTCTTTACAGAGCACAGTATTGTGGATACATACGGGGGGGAGGGGGATTTTTAATAGATTTAATACAGTTGGTTATCATTGATATATCTGTGGTTTTTACGCATTACATTGTAATATGGAATTCCATTTAAAAGCACAGGTTCTTTTATTTTTTTAAAGCAAAAATTTTCATTTATGGTTTCTTATTATAAGAAGCTCAGCAAAATGCATTTTTTAGGGCCACCCATCACACAGTTAAACAATTAAATGAATATGTCCCCAGGACATTAATCTGGACAAATAACAGAAGGGCAGGTTAATGATTTATGCCATAGCCTGGCACATTCTACTGATTAATTCTTGACTATAAAATATTTCTGTGTGTGCTACTTGGAATTGCTTTGATGTTTCAGAGTGAGAAAACATTAAATAAGTGAAAAGAGGAAAACAGAGAGAGAATGAGAGCGGCACAAAGCAGGAGTCTCTCTCAGATCTTAGATCCCCCTCTCATTTGCATTGTAGTGACATGCAGGTTACTCTTGCTGCATTTATTTGCTCTTATCCTTCTCCCTCTCCTTTTGTTTTTTCCTCTCCTGTTTGCCTCCATTTTCTGAGATATCAGGCATCGTGGTGCCAAGCAGGCGATGAGCGAATTCTAACGAGCGGGCTTTTGTGTGGGTCTGATCATTTTAATCCAGTCTAATTATGTGCTAACAGCCTCATGGAAGATGCTAATGCACCCCCTAATGGTTTTATTGGTTGGTTAATTTTTAATTTATCTGTTCTTCAAGTATTTATGCTTGTAATGAACAGTGGGCCTTTTTTTTGGCCCCGATGCAGTCGGATTCTTCCGTACTTCGAGGGAATACAGAAATCATAGCTGTGTCTTAATAGGGGTCATGAGCTGGAGTTTTACCGTAACGTAAATCCTCAAGCAGATCCACACTTTGTGCATATCTGCTGCTCCTGGAAATGTTTGAAATTCACACCACATCCATCTAGGCATTATGGGGCATTGGAAAACAGACATCACTGTTTTCCATGCAATAAAAAAACATTTGATGGTGCCATAGCATGTGAAATAAGAAAATACTACCAGCACACTGCTATAAGTAATTTTTATTTAACTAAAATCTGTGGGCAGTGACAACGTTTCTACCGTTTTGGTCTTCGTCAGGTAAAGGTGGTCACGTGAGTACACCTGTATAAATAGACAATAGTGACACATCAGCAACTCCTTCTTAATTTATTCTGGAATACGTAACATTACACGTCGGTCACCGGACGGTCATCATAGCATCATAGCCATAGCATGTGAGACACGATGTGGTCTAGGATTTGGCCATAAGGGGTTCAGGATGTCCTATATTTTAACCAAAATGTCTCCACTGTAATAGCACTTTAGTGCAAAAGTTTTATTTACAGTGCTCCCAAATACAAAAAGTGCAAAAATGGTGAAAATTGGTGAAAATAATATATATAGTGCAAAATACAAAAACAATTACAAAACAATAAGGAAATAATCAAAAGAACAAATCTTTTGGGTTAACAAACTGAACTGAATCACTTCCTGAAACGATCCATTCATTTCTCAGTCAGTTCAGTTGAGCTCTCAGTCAGTTGCGAGCGAACGTGATTTGTTCGCAGGGTGATTAAGTGATAGACAGTCGCTGAGTCGCTCAAGCCCGCCCCTCTCCCTCTCCCTCCATCTCATGTCTTGAAGTCTCGAAGTAGGAAGTAGTACCAAATATTTAATTTAATAATTAGGTGTCGCGAAAATATACGTGCTATACATAATAGGGTAGGACTTTGTTATAGCATCTTTCAGTTTGCAAACGGTATCTTTATCCAACTAAATTATCAGCTCACTGGCTTATCCTTCATGAACGACCATTCTCAGTTCACTAGTTAGCGAGCTGAACTGAACGTTCGGCCGTGTTTCAGTTCAGTGAGTGGGACTATGCAGTTGGAGCTCCGGTCAAGTGGTGAACAAATCTTTTGAACAAATCTTTTTAATGAACTGATTCTAATGATTCAGAACACTGAAAAGAACTGCTTTGTCCATCACTAGAAATCAGGACTGGGGGTCCTTGTCAATCCTTAGCCCCTCCCACCAGAGCATATTTTCTGCCAGTTAACTATTAACAAATGACAAATGACACAGTACTTCAATTTCAACACAGAAGTTATTTGTATTTTACAAAGCCGTTGAATTTCATGTGGTGCGTTCCCAAAATGGCTGGCAAAATGCAGGCACTATGAAGCCAACCTGAGTTGCCAAGTCTTAGTTGGGTCCTTCTGCCATGATGACGCAAGTTTTTACCAAGTTTTCCAACTGGCTGGACGCACAAAAAACAACAGACAAAGAAAACAAAAACACCGCAAAACAAATGGCAGACAAACAGAACACTCCCCAAAATGTACAGATGAGTAAAATACATAGTTGTAAAGCATTTTCGTATATAGATTATTTCAAAAACAACTGTTTGAGCCTGCTAGGGCAAGAATATGGAGTTGATGAGGTGGTGTGTGTGTGTGTGTGTGAACTAGGAATTGGCATGTGTTGAGCTGTGAGCTAAAAGTTGGGTGTGCACTCCCTGACGTTATTGCATTTCATGAGAATGAGTAGAGGTGTATGTATGAATGGCGAATAACATGACAACATGAAGCAGAAGTAAGCACTGTAGCTACATAATGGTGTGGGACAGAGCCCTATATCACATTACATCCCTTCCCATCCAGATTGCTGAAGTTTGGAAATCCTGACAAGAAGTCTGCAGTGATATTGTGCTGTCCTGCTTTTTGGCAGATAAGAAACCTGAAGTGCTATAGTTCCAGATACCATCTCCTCACATTGGCTTTGTGTTCCTTCACTGTTTGGATCCAGGTGAGAGCTTGATAGTCAGTAAGGCTGATCTCCTTGCCCAGCAGGTAGTATCACAGACTGCCCAGGGCCCACTTGATTACAAGGAACTCCTTCTCAATTATTAAACATTTAGGATCTCTGGGCAGGAGCTTGTGGCTCAGGTGAAGGACATTTTGATCCTACCCCAGTTTCCCTGTGCCAGCACTGCCCCAATGCCCTCTGCGGAGGCATCAACCTACACCAAGATCCTCTACCTTATGTCTGGACTTTGGAGAACTGGGGACAAGCACTGATACCCTTTGAGGATGGCAAATGCTGTGAGACTCCTCAGTTCAAACAACTGAGTTCTTGGCAGCTTTGGTAGAGAAACATGGTGATGGAATGAAGCACCAGCACTAATTTACCAGCCCCAAAAAAGGACCTCAACTGATTTCTGGAGCAGGGTCATCAAATGTTTCTTATGGCCTCCACTCTGTCCACCTGTGTTCGGACTCCTCCCCAACAGGCAGCCCAGGTACCTTCTTTCTCACTTTGCTCGCTCACATTCAGTTCAAAGTCAGCCCAGCCTTGTGGATTCACTGCAGGACCCAGCAAAGATGCTGGAGATGTTCATCCCAGGTGCTACTAAAGAATACAACATCATCCAGATGTGCCACAAAGCAGTCCTTG
This sequence comes from Anguilla rostrata, assembly GCF_018555375.3. Classification (NCBI taxonomy): domain Eukaryota; kingdom Metazoa; phylum Chordata; class Actinopteri; order Anguilliformes; family Anguillidae; genus Anguilla; species Anguilla rostrata. Next base: position 21,326,238 of record NC_057933.1, on the reverse strand, counting down.
CAGCCCTAAGTTGCACAGTCTATGAGACACTGAAATGTGGCCAGTGCTTCATACAATCTGAAGGGAATGAACTGGTACACTCCCAGGGGGTTCTGAATGCTGTGTATTCCTAATACTGCTCTTCCAGGGGAGCCTGCCAATACCCCTTGCAGAGGTCCAGAGTTGTGATGAACTTAAACTGGCTGATCTTCTCCAGGAGGTTTTCAGTACATTGGGCATGTGTAAAGCTAAGAGACTGCATTGAGCATTCTGAAGTTCACACATACCCTGAGGGATCCATCTTCTTCAGGACTGTCACGATGGAGCTGCTCCATTCACTGGACAATAGTTTGATCCCATCCCAGGTCCTGCATGGTGGAAATCCAATATAGGCAACCGGTATGGCAGCTAATAGGTAGGAGTGGGTCTTTGAGGTGTATCTTCTGTTGTAGAACACTTGTGCTTCCTGGCCTCAAATGGAATGATGGATGGTAAGGACTGGTCCAGCAGGGATGGCTTTGATGCCTAACTGCTGGTGGAGCTGTCTCATTAGCCGCAAGGTGAAATTGGTTCCCTGGTCAGTTAGGATCTTGTCAAAGAAGCCAACCCTTTAAAACAACTGGACCAATTCACTGATTACTTTCGGTGTGGTGATGGACCGGAGTGGGAAGACCTCTGATAGTGTGTCACATATATGAAAGCACTGTGGCTACATGATGGTGTGGGCAGAGTGCCACCTGTGGCTGTGACCTCTGTCACACAAGGTCATGCTGAATCAATGGGGGAACAGAGGCTAAATCTCAGCTGTCATTGTGCTACCCTTTACTCAAAAACCATATATGAAATACGCTGTGTCAACATAGAAAAAATTGAAAGCACCAGTTCAAGGTTATGAAAGTGTGAAGGTCTTATGTTAGCAAATAGAGAACTGCAAGATATTGAATCAATTCCATTCTGAAGACTTGCAAAAAATGATGACAAATCAATCACTTCGGTACAAACTATTCAAGCCCACTCCAACCCACTTGCTTTTCCATCTCAGAATTGGCCACCAGATGTGCTGCAGCTTTCAAACAAACAAGTAAGAGAAGCTGAGAAGGCATGTTTGTCACATCATAGATCAAAACTCATTATGACTAATCAGAGGGAAAACACCTGGGCCTGAAGCAGCTGCCATTGAACAAACATGGCCCAGGTGGTGATGGTTTTGTCGACAGCACAGCTATTTACACAGGGACATGTGATGATCAGAGGTGGATAATGAGTAGTTTAGAAAGATGATTCACAATTGTAAATAATACATATTTTGTTTCCCTTAATATACTGTAAAATGCCAGCCATGTTCTGTATTTAACATCTCTCAAGCACAAAGACAGAGAGAGCCTTGTGCTGCAATCATTTACACAATCTGAATGCACTGAATTCTTCAAATAACTCTTTTCTTCATTGCAAAATAGTGTGATGTATACAGGTAAAAATCAGTGAGTTTCTGTTACACAAAGTAGCTCCACCCATTTCATGATTCATGTATCACTCTGTTAGCTCTTTATGGCACCCATGATTCACCCATAATTCATTTTAGGAACAGATTTTTTTTTCTGCTTAATGATGAGACAAGCTTTCATATTTGCAAAGGAGGTTGACAGCATACAGTATAAGCCTTCAATCAGTGGACATTAAAATTATTCACTCAAACAAGGCAGGATCGTTGTAGTAGTTGGACTGAATGACCTTCCTTCATCTCAGGTACATTTTACTATCCTAGCAGTATCACTGGAGTGGAAATGAGAACAACAGGTGCTCAAAGGCAACAGCTGCAAGGAAGAGAGGAGCAGCAGGGCATCACTGTGGATGTCAGCCTAACTTGCATGCTTAAGCCTGGCTCTTGGATAGAAAAGTGCTACAGCAGGTGTGTGGTTTAAACCCCCTTCTGTCACTCTGAGGCTGGGGAATGGGAGGGGGCTTAACTAGCATTGGGGCAACATGCTGTCCTTCCTGGGACAGATTACAGAGCAGTGCCCATCAGATTCCCTGAACTCATTACATGCCCCAAAGGAGGTGATGTCACACCAGCACCTGTCCCAGAGTGTGGCCTAGTCAAACGCTTGTTTCAGACCTTTGTGCTGGTATAGATCGGCTAGTTTGCTAGTGAAGCACAGTAAAGGTGCAGTAAAGCAAAGGTCTCATAGCCAGTTACCATGACAGGACTCTCTGGCGACACAACCCTCAAATTCAAAAGTTATGAGAGTGCCCTTGGCTATGTGCGATTGCGCCTTTAGCTGACTGGTAACACGTTTGCCAAAGAAAACTTTCGGACGAGCGGTGAGGCACAGGTTCAAATTCCACCTCGGACTCAGACAAATCTCAAACTCTTTTGCTACACTGGGACCACAAAGTCAGGAATTTGGTCAGGAACTGATGTGTGACTCATTTGGTCTTGGACTGAATGCGGACTGTGCCAGTGCCAACTGTGGCCAGTAGCTTCATAGGGTGACATGCAATTGGCCATTGCATCACTCAGAGTGTGGAGGGGTTAAGTGGGTAAAGGTCTACATTTCATTACTCTCTAGCAACCCCCGCTAATCGGAAACCCACGGACTGCATGTCAAATCTCCATATGAAATTTCTTCCTCCAACTCCAGTGTATGCAAGCTGATCTGTAGTCTGTGGTGCGAAAAGAAGCAGCTAGTGACACCATGTCTTTCATAGGAGACGTGGAAGAAATGTCTTCATTTTTGCAAATCGGCAGTGGGGTTCACACATAAATGCGGCTGTGGTTCCAGATAATTGGACATTCTAAATTAGGGTGGGAATTGCACCCTGTGCTCTAAAAAGAATGAACATCATTGGATTTATACACACTGTCTATAAAAAAAACATCTTGTATAACTGATATTCATTCATGAGGACAGTGTGAGTTCACTGTGTATTTTAACACATTGGTTTTTAAGGGCAGGCACCACAGGTGAAGGGGGGGGGATCTTTTCCTCCAATTAAATGTTGTTCATTTTGAATATTGACACAAATGCAAACAGTTAAAGAGAAAGTTGCATTAGAACTTTCATTAAATTTATTAGGAACATTTGCAGATTAGCTAATGAATAATTTAAAAATGTAAGTCTGCATATTAGAACTTTTTTGTTCATTTTTCTGTTACAATGTGAAGCTAAATATCATAATATCTCTAAATGGACATATCCAGCCAAAATTGCCCCTTTCACCTGTGTTGCCTCCCCTAGAGCACATGATACTCCACTTATGCTATTCAGTTGATAAGCCTCTGTAGTCTCACATCGGGAAAAGTTTGCAATAAACTGACATGGTTCTCGCTTAAGGGCTTACACACTGATTATGGATGTATAGGAAACAAGCTTCATTCACAGAGGGCATTCCACCTAAGGAGATCAGAGTTTTACTTGTTGCTGTGAACCAAACACAAATCCATCGTACCAACTTACCTTACCTTCAGTAAGCTGCAGTTCACTCTTGACTTTACCTGTTCCACTAGATTCTACGTAGGGATTATTCTTCAAATGTGAAACAAGATCTTTCATCAGCCAGTAATGTGTATGCATGTTTAGATATAGACATTGATTTGTTTGCCGCATAAAATCTATATAGATGATCAAGATTGAGACCATCTAGAAACATACAGGAAATGCAGAACATGGAATAAACAGTCCACTCTGTGGCCTGCTTGTGCTGCTTGTCACTGTGTGCATTTTACCAGGAAGAGAGAGGCATTTGACAGATTACATAAAACAATTTCAGAGGAATTTTTTTCCCCAAAAAAGGCTTAGTACTAATAGGCATTCAAGATGCGCTCTAGGATCAAAACAAGTTAATTAACCATTGATAAATGAGAATATTCTCGAATTGCAGAATTAATGAGTTTATTAATCTGTTTTACAAAACCATTTATAAAGTGCCAGATTGGGAAGCCATATCTCAACATGATCACAAAGCTTCCAAAAGAACCACTGAAGTAAAACGCTGTAATAGTGTTGATTCAGTGTCTGAGCTGTTAGGCCGAGAGATAGCACAACCTTGCATGAACGGGAAAGGAAAACAAAGTCAGCCAAGGAGGTATTGACAACCACAGAGGAATCCAACGCACCATTATAAATGGAAATCAATTGTAAAACAGGTGGAATAGGTGGAATAGTCATCAGCATTGGTGTTACTTTGATTCCAAAGGTGTGGGGTGCTTTATAAGGTCCAGGAGATCCAACACAACCAGATTTTGCTAGTTAGCACTCAATAGCTGGGTAGCTAGCAATAACTGCTAAAGTAGGCATACTCCAAACAATGTACAAACTTTTCAACAAAAACAACCACTGCCAAATATGTCACCGGAAACCATTTTCAGTATACTCAATATGAAGAACTCTATGTTCTTCGTTTTATGTCACTTCACACTACTGAGGGGCACACAAACTTGTCACACAGATTTTTCCAAATTGCTTTGCACAACTTATTGACACCCAAGTTCATGGAAACTCCATGCCAGGAATTTGAGAAGATTTCACTGCCTTTAAAATGCCTGATTGATCATAAAGATGACAATGCCCAATGTCCAGTTCAGAAACTCTTCGTTCAAAAGTATTCATTTCAAAAGTATTCAGATGGGATAGGGGAGATTTCAGGAAGTGAAGTCCTATCCAATAGGTTTGCCACGACTGAATTAAATCGAGGAAATTTTGACTTCATCTATAAAACTATAGATAAATTGTTGAGACAATAAGGTAGCCAAATAAAAGATGAGGAAACTACATATAAAAGATGGGGAAACTAGTAACGATTTAGCCAGCTACAAGTTAGCTACCTACCTACCTAGCGTTACAAATCTCTCTATCTTTAATTTGACTACCTTTCTATTCAAACACTTTATCCTCAGTTTGGCTAACAGATGAAGACAACTTTCTTCCTGAAAGGAGGAATAATCCACAATTTTTCTATCATGGCAAATCTATTGGATAATTTCCTGAAATCTCCTGTACTCTATCTAGACACATTACATTACATTTATTTGGCAGACACTTTTATCCAATGCGTCATACAATAAGTGCATACCGAAGGTCATTGGAACAACTACAAAGTAGCCTACAGGTCTGTTAAGGTACAATACTCATTTTGTGACAGTTACTCATAGCCATGAACACATTGAGTCCAGTTCACACAATAAACATTACTCTCTGGACACAACCTGCTACAGGACAGTACCATGATGAGATAAACAGGAAAATAAAGTTGAACTCTGCCCCCAGCCAGTCAACTATGATGCAGCCAACAGTGTGGTATTTTGATGTACCAATTGTAGACAGGGGGAGGTTTGTGAACTTGTGAACTACTTGTGCACAGTTTGAGCTGAGGGCTTGCACACACTGGGCCATAAAACAAATCACTGCATGAGATAAACTTTTTGTTTATCTCTTGTTCAGAGCAAGTCGTTTCAAACAAAAAGTTTTGTTTTGTTTTGATTATACTGGTGCCTTAAGGCTTTGCTTGCTTTGCACTTAGCTGGCAATTCCCTGCATGTCATCACTTCTCACAAAAGACTAAACTCTGCTTCCCCCTCAGAGGGCTATGCGAGAGTTAGTTAACGTACTTGGAGGAGAGGCATTTTTCCAGAGTCCTAGTGGTGTTTCTGCCATGCCCTTAATGTGCAAGTTATTTTCAGAACATTTTCAAGAGAAACATTTTATGACCATTAAAAAAAAAGTGCTGGGGACAAAAAATTGTTGTTTTGCAAAATTTCTGGAGACATGTCCACACTGTCCCTGGCGGAAATTAGGCCAACAGCCATAACAGTTTGTATTGCTGCTTCCCGTATGGTCACAGCCACAGAGAGTCAGGCCAACAGCAGGAACCAAGCCATTTTAAAAGTCTGTAACATGCTGTGTGTTCAGCTCTTGCTGTGTGTCACTGCTCCTGTTTTTGTGCAAGGTATTCACAGTGCCTCCCATGTAATGACTTTCTCTGCAGGCCACCTAATTGCACTGCTCAGCTGCTGAAACTGTGTGCAACAATTTCACAAAGAGAGAAAGGGTCCTCCTTATTTGTCTCATTTGCACTTTAATTCCAGAGCTACTAAGCAAATCAGTGGGGGGTATTTACCATTATCTGATCCTGGGGATATCCCTCTCTAAGAGAATCCAGTCAGTTTTCCTCAAACAAATGAGTCACTTGACAGAGCACTTAAAACTCTCTACGAAATGCCATAGAGCATCTCATGTCATACAAAGGCTCAACTCTCCTTTAACATAGAATAATGGCCATTTCTGAGTGCACCCAGGGGAAAATGACATAAACTGTAAAAGTGGTCAGAGACATTTTCTCGCTGCTCTGAGCCAGATTACTGCTCCAGTTTAGCTTTAATTATTTGAAATACTGGACCACGAGAAAGGGTTCAGCCACAAAGTGTCAAACCTCAAGTTGGCCATTTCCTGTGTTCCCCATAACCACTTTCTTATGTGCATCCTTGGGAATTGTTTTGCCTGAGAACAAGAGGCTTGGTCCAATGATATGAATCCTTTCCCTTTTCCTGATCAGCCATGCGCAGATGCCTTGTAAGATTTATGCTCATCATCGTGAAAGTGTGCCTTCAGCCCAGCATGGAGGTGCAGCTGCGGGCAGTATAGGTGAAGTGGAGTGTTATTGCCTTCCCATGGTTGGTGGGAGTGGGAGGAAATGGCACGCAGGGGCTTATAAATGTTTATTGGTCTCGGCATTATGCTGAAAACCACTTGGCCAGGCGGAAGAGACTTAAAGAAACACCATTCTCCTAGGTTGAATATTGGATTTTCCAAATGTCAATGGATGGAGCCTGATCATTAAACTGAATATATATTCTCCCCTTGAATCAATTTCTGGTCTTCTGGCTAACTCTTTATTCACTGTGGCTTTTTGTTATTTACAATTACTCCTTTGTGCACCTTGCACAGGCTTCTGCCCAATATAACAGCATTAATAGTTTTGACTCTTAATAAATCATTAATATGGACATTTATATGTATTAAACATGTTTAGGATAAGATAAAATCAGTGCATGGATGCCTCTTCTACTTCTAGCCTTTTTAATATTCCAACACTCCTGAGCCAAAACTTTTCTGGGTGTATGAATGTGATTAATTTCCACTTTGCCTTCATGAGGAAACATTGCAGCAATCTCTAAATTGGTCTGTCTGTTAAGATAATAAGAGGCTACGGATGATCATACTTCACTTGCTGAATGGGTCATTACAGTCTCAGACATGGAGTTTAAACTTCCCTTTAATGGCCTCCATGCTGGTTGTGGCAGAGTCTTGCAGAGATCGCAGGGCTTGATGGAAATCCTGTCAACCTAAATAGTGATGATGCAGCAGCTAAATGGAAGCATTTAGTCCAGCAGCTTCCCTTTACCAAAATTACAAAACCAAAGCGCATGTGTTTTGGAAATGGACGCCTTTGTCAGAGCATGCTGACCTCCAAAGAGCATCCGTTTTGTTCAATAATTCAGTGAAAGGAGTTGATGTCATAAACCCATTTTACATTACATTTTCCAATGGATATTCACCTTTTTGTCGTGAGATGAGAAGACATTTTGTTCCTGTGTTGAGTCCTGGCAATACTCGATGAACTATGATATTTAGTTCTCATTGTTTTCTATTCTCACAGAATTCAAGTAGACATATTCCATATCAAATAAGGAGCAACACATGCAGTTTACAACTTTGTTATGATGCATTAGGTCACCTGCTGACAGGACAAGAGGGGCATGCCACACAGTCTCTCTCTTTCTCCCTCTCTCTCACTCTCAGAGCTGCCATAATGGACTGAAATAACATGTCAAATCAGAGTACGAAATCGATTTAAAATGTAAAAGTGTTTAACAGAGAATTACGTGGTTTTATTAATAATTTTTATTTTCCTACATATACAGTGCAGTGTATAAGTATTGAGGCAGTGATGACATTTTTGCTGTTTGGGCTCTGTATTTGAGCACATTGGATTTGAAATGAAACAAAGAATATGAGGTTATAGTGCAGACTGTTATCTTTAGTTAAAGTTTCCTAAGAGAATAAAAGTAATAGGAAAAATTCACATAATCTGAAATAAATTCATCATATTTAGTACTTGGTTGCAAATCCTTTGCATTAAATGACTGAGTATTAATAATACTTAATAATAAATAATAAATAATAATAATAATAATAATAAATAAATAATAATAAATGACTTAGCCAGGTCTGTACTGTAGCATCTTGCATCTTCCGTTCCTGTTTGTTCTGGGGTGTTTTGCCTTCAGTCTTGTCTTCAGCAAGTGACATGCATGTTTATTTGAATTCAGAATGGGTGATTGACTTGGCCAGTCAAGAACATTCTCCTTTAGTCCTGAAATCTCTTTGATTGTTTTAGCAGTATGTTTGGGGTAATTGACCTGCTGCAAGGTGAAGTGCTCTCCAGTGAGTTTTGAGGCATTTGGTTGGATCTGACCGAATGTTTCCATAAACAGAATTCATCCTGCGGCTGCTATCAGCAGTTACATCATCAAGCTGTAACACTCCACCATGTTTCCCGGATGATAAGCCTACTTTGGATCATGAGAAATTCCATTCTTTCTCCATACTTCTTCCCTTTTTATTTAACTTTTTCACTTTTCATACAGGTAATACTACTACTAAATAATTTTTACGTACTTTCTAGCAAACAGCAAACTTTAACTCCTCTAAGCCATTCTGTTCTTGAGGCTTATCAGTGGTTTACATCTTGAAATCCTCTGCGGTCATGCTAGTGTAGTCTTCTCTTTGTGGTAGTCTTTGACATATCTTTGCCTGCATCCTGGAGAGTGTTCTTGATCAAAGGGGTCTTAAACTTGTCTTATATAGCACCATTGTGAAAAAAATCTCATATATATTTGTGAGGTTTCCCAGCTTTCCAGCACTTCACATTCCCTCTACTGTGGTTCCTAAATGCATGGGCTAAAATGTGTTCTCTGCATTTGGTTGTCAAAAATTTCAAGCAAAAAACATGTCAACAGTGCTCTAAATATATTACATTACATTAAATTACATTTATTTGGCAGATGCTTTTATCCAAAGTGATGTACAATATGTGCATAGTAGAAATATTAGCATAAAATGTATGTAATTTAAATATAACACAAATGTATTTTCTGTCACTTTTTCTCTCTGCATCAATTCATGATTTTATACCAACAATGTTCCGTTTTCTCAATAATACAAAGGATTGTTCATGAGGATTATATTTTAAATCAAAGACAATGTTCACATTTAAATTTGAAATCACTTGGGAGCATTTGTGTAATATCTGAGCCATCTGGTTTTCCAGGGAGCCAGCAGGCAGTGATTTGTGCGCTCTTTTTAATAAATGTTTTTCATAGGTGAATATAAGCAGAGTAAGGTAAAATATTGCTCTTATTTCCATATTTTGCCTGTGGAGTTCTGCATTTCTACTGTCTGGGATCCTCTTCTAAATTCTTTACAGTCGAGAAAGGATGTCATATCTTGTTTAGCTGGTGCCATTATTTTGAAATACTGTGAAATTACGATGGGAAATTGGGCCTTAGAATGTACAAAGTTCATAGAGAACAGCATGAATGTTTGATTTTTACATATGGAAATCTGTAACTTTCATGAGTCCTGAAGTCATAAGGAAATACATTTCCTCAATGAGCCCAGCCAGAGGTGATTGTGTGCCAGGGAATTGGTATTTAAAACTGTTTTAGTGTCAAGAACTTTCTGAGAATTGACAAAGAGTTACATCAGATCTTCAGATGTTCCACACTTTATGCTGCAGCAGGAAATGGCTGATATTTTCTCGAAACAAGGGTATGATGCTGGGAGGGGAGGGAAAAGGAATAGAGAGGGCTGTTCCTCATTGTCATTTATGCCTGCTCCCTCCCACAGCCATGGAGGCCTACAGGACACTGGACAGCAGTTGGCCTTACGTACATGCATGCTCATATGAGGTTGACCAGTTGCTGATTGCTGCAGATTATGTTGATGATCATTTCTTAATTTACTTATTTCTTTTGATGAAACAGGTGGTACTGTAGGCTTTCATTGGTTTCTCCTTTTCACTGTATTTCATGAGCTTTCCATAGATAATTTTTTAGCCATGTTAACTAAACATATTGCCTTTACCTCTTTCATAACTGTCAATCATGTAGAAAAAAATGTAACACAATATGAAACGATTATCAGATTCATCACACAGATAGCTCCTGTCCTCATCCACGGTGTAATTATCATGCAAATAGAAAATGGTAATTTTGTCATAAAAATCCCTCTGACATTTTGATTGAGTGTGATGTGTACCGTTGATGAATTAATATTCCATGCCAAGGCTGAATGACCAGCCTTTCAGATGTTTGGTCAAAATTAACTTTTATTGAAAGACCCAAAATCACACCCGAACTCAAACCAATTTTTCACATGGGTTTCATCTTGCCAGTGGTTGGGTTGATTTAATTTAACACAGGCTCCCCAGCTTACTACTGCAGTTGCCCCTTCCAGCAACAATGTACCAGTTACCTGCAAGCTATTGGTTATCAGCTGTGAGAGATACACTTCATCTCCAATCATTAATAGTAAAATATATGCTCACTATGGAATCACAGTTATTTACAATGGATTGAAAATGGCGCAGATGAGAATCGGATCAGTTATCCCATTCAAAAGCAGTGCACAGTCTGAGTTCAGAAAAAACCTACGCCTCACACCTTTGAGATTTTCTTTCTTGCAAAAAAAGGAAATAGGGAACAAAGAAATGAAGTGTGTCCAAAACTCTTATAAAGTCACCAGAGCAGATCATTAGCAACAAGGATTTTCTCACAGCGGGAACTGAGAATCTGAGACTCTGTGGCTTGTTGCTTGGATTCTGTTTCCTGTGATGAATCTGTAAAGATTTTGAGAACAGGCTAGGGGCTGGGTAGGAGACTGAATTCAGACAAAAATACTCATTTGCTAAGCATTCAGGGATTGCTCAAGGCAGAAGCCTTTTCCTTCAGCCAGTAATATCCCATCAGGTGGCACCTGGCAGCATGCAGTGTTGTCAGCAAGTGGTTTTGCAGCCTCTTCCCTGTTATCACTTGTTACTCAAGGTCAAAAAGGCACTGCTCATTGGCTTCTCAAAGCATGTGTGTAACTATGTCAAAGGGAAACACGTTATGATTACAAGTTGTGATCACAAAGAGGTGGTTTCCCATATGCAGCACAGTTTTTCTGATTGCAGTTTCTGTTTTCTGTCATAAAACTGGCTAACAAATTTCATGCCAGAGGATGGATGTTAAACAAAAACAAAAACAAGAATACAAAACTTTATTTTATTTTAAGACAGACTTAATCTGTTGGTGTGATTCATAGTTTTTTCTTTTTTTTTTTTAAAGGCTACATATGGCCGATAAACCCGTCTAATCCTCAAATAATTCAAATGGACGGTCTGTTAATGTTTGCTTTTTAGTGGAGAAAAAAAAATTGAATTAAAAGAATATTGTTGGACCGGCAGATGCTGATTCCGTTTAATGAGCCAGGTGCAGTTATGCCATCTTTATCAGCCTCCAGAGAACAGTGGTGCATTTGGCATGAATGCCACGTGAACTGGGAATTTTGGCCGCTTGCCTCATTAGACACAACACAGTGTCATTTCCTTTCATTCTATTAACCTAAGTAACAGGAAGAAAAATAATTCAACAGTACAGTAATGATGATGGGAAAAACCCATCTTATTTTGTGGGGTAAATAATGTGGAGACATGGTTAATAAATATTTATTAGATCTGCTGCATAATAATAATAATAATAATAATAATAATAAAAGTGCCAGTATTATATGTCAAAAATAGAATATCACTAATTGGTTGTAGATGACAAATACCTGGTTTTAAATATTGCTATTGTATTGCGGGACAGAATTTTATCCACTTTGGAAAATAGAGGACACAGATGCCATCTATAATTGAATCCACCTTGTTAAGTGTATGCTAGTAATTAAAACTAATTTCTCTCTCGCTCTTAATCTTTTACTCCCATTACTTTTTGAAAAAATATTAATCTAGTATTGATTAATAGACATATAAACTCCTCAGGTATTACCGAGATGTATAAAAATGAAAAAAAAATGAAAGAGAAACTGTTTGGATGAACATGCTTTATGCATGTTAATGAATTACTTTTTCAGATAAATACTTGCGGATAAACAAAGTTTTCACAAGCCTCTGTTTCTGGTCCTACTGGTTTATCAGTTGGTCTTCTGGTTAATTTATTGTAAATCATTCATTTTTTATTAATGGTAAGTAAACATATTAACCCATTAATACCCAGATTTTTCCCAGAGATTTCTTACATAAGCATCTATAGTCATCCAGAAAATATTTTCAGATGGAAAAAGAGTGGTAGAGACTTCAGCAACTTTAGTTGCCCACGGGCTTAAATGGGTTAATGTATTTTCGTGAATGCGTGATATAAAACAGAATCTATAAAAGATTGATGTCATTAATAAGACATTTGTATCATGGCAGAATTAAAAAGCTCGTAGTTGTTTCTGTTCATTGTGATCTTTTGGGCCTCATGGTCAGTGATATTGCAGATAATGACAAGCAAAGCTCAGAATTAAGGGAACTTGGCAAGTCAAGTCAAGAAAAGCCAGACTCTATGTAAAAAGGTGGCATTATTTCAGCAAGCACCTTAAAGCCCTCTTCTCACAGAAAGAAAAGACCCGCAGTGAGAGTACAAACCACAGCGAGATTACAGACAATGTATGTTTCTAAGGCATCCATTTGGCATGGAGACTTCATGACAAGTACATATGAATTGACAAACCACAGCCACAGCAGACTGATTTCCACATTGATATTCTTCCTAGCCCCAGTACTTTTTATACAGCACGATGATCATTGTTAACTAAAAGGTGGAATGGCTGTATTATTTGTGGATATGCCTCCTGCCTCCTCATATGCACGTGTATGTACATAGGAGGGGGCATGTGTGTGCATACACATGTGCACACCTGCACAAAAGCAAGATGCACTAATGCACATATTATAACACCAGTGACATAGCCAGGGGGAAGAGAAAAACACACAAAACTTCCCTGACTCCTGCCAATCACAATATTACGCAGGGCCGGCCCGTGGCATAAACGGTCTATGCGGTTGTTTAGGGCCACAACCGCTAGGGGGGCCCACACGACCACGAGGGGGGCTACACAATCCAATGTTTATCAAAGGTAAATCACGTTATTTTCGTAATTACGTTTCGTAATCCCCTATCGTGGAACTAGCGGTATAAATTTAAAATGGAATGGCAGCAGAACATTTGAAGACACTGTGATGTAAGAAGGATTTTACCAAGAGAAACCCCCCCCCTCGACAGAATCCTACAGCACCATCCCACCCCCACCCCCACTTCGACAGAATCCTACAGCACCCCCCCTGCTCGAACGAATCCCACAGAATTGCTTAGGGCCACCGAAATCCTAGGGCCGGCCCTGATATTACATTCAATTAAAATTACAGAACAACAATAATCATGTAGGCATTTGTTTCCTACCTCAAAACCAAGCACAGCTGTCTTGTACTTGTGAAGAAGATATCCAGTATCTCCTCAGCTGTCAAATCAATGTCTATGTGTTCCAATAACCAAGACAATCCATTGAGCTTGTCCTGATTAATTTAAGGCGGTGGGGTCAAATCCAAAACACCCCCTTTAACTAGATCACTAATTTCTGACACACACACACACACACACACATTATACATTCATAACCAGACCTCAGTAAATAGGAAGGCTTGTCCGAACGTGAGATATATCTAATTATTGTGTTCACTGTTGAATGCTGACAGCCACAATAAAGTTTCAGAATGGTATTTACAAAAGTAATTATTGATAACATTAACATTGTGAAGTAAATGTGTTTTAGCAGTCACTAAACAGCGTGTTTATTTGTCCTTGTTGAGTAATTATTCATGTTGAATTTTATTCAAGTAATTTGAGAGACAAAAACAACATCAATAAACAGGGTAACTGCACTTCAGGACGGACTATTAAAAAGGTAGTTTTGTCACTGTGGAATATAGGTACTTTATTTACGGGGATGGCACAGAAAAAAATCTTAATCTATGAAGATAAATCTTTATCAATTTCATAGGCAAACTTACATTTTATTCTTAAATTAGATTTTACTTATTACTTCATGATTTATTATGCAAGCAAAATTACACTCCGGGGAGTTATGAGATAACATGATCAATGATACCATGACATTTCAGAGTTGCAGTTCAATTTGATTCCACAAATACAGAATGTGATTAACAAGATCTCATTTAATTAAGCAAGGCTTACTCACTGTTATTACATTAAATTCTACAACTCTGTGATACATTTGTAAAAGGCCCCTGGAGAGCCTTTAATGTGCCTTGTGATTTTTCATGATTTAAAATTAATTAATAAATACATTTCTATGAAGTTCAACCAAACTGAACAAGCCTTAAGTTCACTTATTATTTTTTGTGAAACAAGGACATTTCACTTTTAGGATTAACTCATTAACTACTAAATATACAGTGCCCCAGATTTCCTCTATTATTGCACATTTGTCACTCTGAATGGTTTCAGATCTTCAAAATATAATATTAAACAACAGAAAACTGAAAACACATTTTTAAATGATTATTTCATTTATTAATTTTATTTATTTTATGTTATCAAACACCCATATCACCAATGTGAAAAATTAATTACCCTCTTAGTTACTCAATCAACCAATTAACAAAATGTAATTAATAATTCGATTAAGCTGTTTGAACACAGCCTGGCTTGATTGCAGCCAACCCTGTTGAATCTAAACCTCACTCATATTGAACCTTACCCTCAGAGTGAAGTGGTCACCACACAGTTTGTGCAAGCATAAAATGGCACAATCAAAGGAAATTCCAGTGGAGAATTTTGAAGAAGAAAAAAAAGTCTGGAAAGGGTTACAAAGCCATTCATTTTTAAGGCTCTTTGTCCCCATCGAACCACAGAAAGAGCTATTATCTAACAATGGAGAACACTTGGAACAGTGGTGAATCTTCCCATGAGTGGCCGGTCTGCCAAAATTTCTCCTAGGGCACAGCGACAACTCATCAAGGAAGTCACAAAAGATTCCAGAAGAAAATGCAAAGAACTGCAGTACTCTCTAGCCTCAGCCAAGGTCAGTCTTCGTGACTCCACAGTAAGAATCAGACTGGACAAAAATGGGATTCATGGGAGAGTAGCACAGTGGAAACCACTGCTAACCAAGAGAAAAATCAATGCTCATCTTTTTTTTTTTTTTTTTTAAAAAGCACCTGGATGATTTCCAAGGCTTTTGGGATAATGTTCTATGGACCAATGACACGGGTCCCATTATGACCGGCATAAAGCAAATAGAGCATTTCACAGTGAGAACATACCAATAGTCAAACATGGTGGTGGTAGTGTGATGATGTGGAGATGCTTTGCTGCCTCTGGACCTGAACAACTTGCCATTATTGAACTATGAGCTATGGAACCATGAGTTCTGATGTGTATCCGAAATTTCATAAGGAGAATGTTCGGTCATCTGTTCGTGAACTGAAGCTGAAGTGTAATTGGATTATGCAGCAAGACAATGATCCAAAACATAAAAGCAAATCCACATCTGACAGACATGGCTGAAAAGAAACAAAATTAAAGTTTTGGAGTGGCCAAGTAAAGTCCTGACTTGAAAGGTGATGCAACCAGTTATTAAGTTTAAGGGGGCATTCCTTTTTCACATGGATGATATGGATGTTTAATAACTTTTTTCATTAAATAAATTAAATAATAATTTAAAAAATGTGTTTTGTGTATTCTCAGGTTCTCCTTGTCTAATACTGTAGCTTATTCTTCTGCCTAGTTTGGCTTTGCAGATGTTAGACCAGGATAGTGTTCATTGTTCTCGGCTAGAAATAGCTGTACAAAATAAGTAATTGTACCTTACTGAACCCGTGTTCAGCAGTTGTCTACGATCATGAAAATGCACTTTTTGTACGTCACTTTGGATAAAAGCGTCTGCCAAATGAATGTAATGTAATGTAATGTAATGTCTAATATTACATTTTTGTCTAAATCAGGGGTGGCCAACCCAGGTCCTGGAGAGCCGCAGGGTCTGCTGGCTTTTGTTTTTACTCGGCACTTAATTGATCAATTAAAGCACTTGATTACACAGTTAACTCACCACACCTGCTTCTTTTGTCTAAGTGGTTGTTGTATTTAAGGTGAAAACAAAAACCAGCAGACCCTGCGGCTCCCCAGGACCAGGGTTGGTCACCCCTGGTCTAAATATATGAAAGTATTCAGTTTGACAAATATGCAGTAATAGACTAAATTAGGAAAGGGGCAAATGCTTTTTCACAGCACTGTATGATCATTTCAAATTCATGATTATTCTGTACCTCATAGTAAAATGCTAATTATTCTTCACACCACGATGTACTGTGAGCCATACTTTCACATATGAGTGTGTATTCTACATATTTTAACAAAACAAAAATTTTACCACTTACCTCCAGCTATTATTTCTCTGGTTATATATGCTATCTGTGCCTGCATGAAGATTGATTCAAGCAATAAAGATACCGGGAAAAGTCATTTGATTACAGTAACTCATTGTTTCCTAGAGCTGCTGCCTATTCTATGGGGTGCCTTGTTGTGACTCGAGGTACAGCACACATTTTTTGTGAAGGTAGGTCGTCCCACTTTTTCTGTCTGAAAACCTCTGTAGTGGAGATACAGGGCATTAAATATGCATGTGGCCTTTGCAAACAGGAATACAAACAGATCTCTGATGAGTAAAAAAAAATATTTAAAATTATCTATTTGGAAGTGAATAAGCCCTTGAATGCAAAATAACAAAGGTCTGCATGCAGGACAAAATAGTTCATTTTAGCAAGTGAATGGCATTTGCTTTTTTCACACAAAAAACAAGATAATACATTTAATAAGGTAAATCACTTCTTTGTGTGTATTTAATTATAAAATTTGCATTTTTGTGGAAAAAACATCAGCCTCTAGCCAAAAAGAAGTCATCTTTGTTGAGTGTACCTGTAGCACTGACAAGTCAGCTTCAGCCCTGACCCCAACTGTTTCTAATTGCATCTCATGAATAATCTGTTTGAGTGCTGTGCCAATGACAGTACATTTGTGCTCTTCAAAAACCATAAAAAAAGGCCAGGCTGTTGGTTACCTGGGCTTATTTTCTGTGGATTGTTTTGACTGCACAACATGAGTCGTACATACAGTAACCAATTATGTGGAATAAATACAACATTCACTTTGGTGTCATTCATTCTATGCAACTGTAGGGGGTCCACATCTGTCTCAGATCTTTGACACTACATGGGACAAGAGAAAACAAACACTAGAGCCATTTCAAATAAAATAGAATTAATAACAGCCCCTTTAAATTTCT
The DNA here is from genome assembly GCF_018555375.3 of Anguilla rostrata. Classification (NCBI taxonomy): domain Eukaryota; kingdom Metazoa; phylum Chordata; class Actinopteri; order Anguilliformes; family Anguillidae; genus Anguilla; species Anguilla rostrata. Next base: position 21,308,809 of record NC_057933.1, on the reverse strand, counting down.
CATTTTTGCAAATAAATTCCAGTTTCATTTTATTGCTCAGTTTGAAAAAATCTCTTCTTTGAGGCAAGAGTAAGTCACTTGGCTTCATTTAGTAAAAACTGAGATTTTGTAGAAACTCTATCTACCACTGAAGAGTGGTACCATCTATCCATTATCTATACCCGCTTATTCTGGGCAGGGTCGCATGGGATGCTGAAGTCTATCCCAGCGTGCATTGGGCGAGAGGCAGGAATACACCCTGGACAGACCGCCAATCTATTGCAGGGCATGTATTTCTGGTTAATTACATTTCACGAAAATGAGGTTGACATGAAGGTTAAAAAACACAGATGCTCTATTAATGAGCTTACAGTATCTGCGACCTCAAACATGTGCATTAAAGTAAAAACTGATTAACTCAATAGCGTGTTTATTTTCCAGCGAACCCCTCCCAAGTCATATTTTAATGAGACTGAATTACTATATATATTATAACGTACTAAACTCATTGAAATCATTCTTCACGAAAAAATATTAGTAAGAATATATTGAAGCAGTGGGTAGCATTTATTCATCAAAATACCCAAATTTAGCACATTTTGTTAGTATATTTGTTTATTTGTTGTATTTATCAATACTATGATGTGGCACAGCCCCAGGCAGCACGTTTATGTTTTACTCAATGTAGAATAACACCAATTATAGAAATTTGGGCATTATACCTGGCTGTCTAAGTGTGCGCTTGCTAAACCGGGACAACTATAGCAGTGTCACACCATGCCTTAGAGGAGGGGCCATGGTACGTGGAGACCTGAGAGACATTACAAAGATACGTTTCTGAGCGATGAATCCATTTTCGTAAAAGCCATTGCATCCCTGCAATGAGAATGCCATTGGTTTAACGTGACCTTTGTGCCTGTCAGTCTCAACTGCGAATCACCCGAAATGCCATTACTGTTTCTCATTCGCCTCTGTCTATTAATCACCTCTATCTCTATGCACTCTGAAAAATCAATGGGGAAAGGTCCATAGTCGTCCTAACAGGTTTCTATTATTCCTCATTATGGTCATCAGTCCCTAGTCCCTGACTATCGTCTGGTATTAAGTATTTAGATTCCACATTTAACCTGCCATTGGATTTCCGAGGGGACAACCATATTTTAATTCAGAAGTAAATTAAGACAAAAGAAGCCACAGGTCTGGACGGCCCCTCCAACAGTAGCCCTTTCACTGAGACAAATACGTTCCAGAGTAAGGTAGTATTGAAGCTAAAGATGCCTCTGGCCAACTAGTTAAGCTTCTGATACACCACCCTCCTCCTTTCTCCTGCTAACACCAACAAAATAACTCTCTAGTCCCCATTTTTTTAGGGGGGAAGGGGGGGTTGGTCAAAAACTATTTGTAAGCTCCAGCTAATGTTGCCTGCTTGTCCATTGGAAAAGCTTATCTTGGTTGACAAGGAGGCTAATGATACCCATGGTTTCCCGCAGATATTAATAGCTGAATTCACAAGAACCTCTACAAACGTCTGGGAAAAATCAATAAAACCTCAGACTCAGATCCATTTCTATAATCTTATGTTGAACCATTCAATAAATGTGTGCGATTCAACAAAATTGGCATCACATAGTAATTATTTCACCTGGTCAGGTGCAGACTATACCACGGCTGCCCAACACTGTTCCTAGAGCTCTACCCTCCTGTAAATTTTCACTCCAACCTTAACAAAGCACACCTCATTGAAACTTTTTATACATACAAGTGAATCTTGGTCTCATCTGTCTACAAGACCTTTTTTCCAGGCTCTTTTATATATTTCTTAGCAAACTGTATCATACCCATCCTGTTTTTGCAGCTAACTAGTGGTTTGTATCTTGCAGTGTAGTCTTTGTAGTTCTGTTCCTGAAGTGTTCTGCGAACACTCGTCAATGACACATCCACACCTGCCTCAAATCCTGCAGGGTGTTTTTGATCTGTTGGACAGGTGTTTGGGGGGGTTTTCTTCATTATGGTGAGAATGATTTGGTCATGAACTGCAGGGGAGCGTCATAGTGTCATAGTTTCGTTACTTTCCCTTTGTTCCTTTAGTTTGTTGTGTTTCTTTATTATTTTTACCCCGATCCCATGAGGGTGAAGGGCAAAGCTGTTTTGTTGTTTTGTATTCGACAGGATCAGGATTTTCTCTCTCTCTCAAGTGCGTAAATGAAGACCGGAATATTTCCGGATTAACGTATCTCCCTGTGTCCAACTCTTCTGTTCAGAAAGCGGTGTGTCGCGGTGTGTGACAATGATGTTCTAATGAAGCTGATTTTGGTAAGTCTAAGGTTTGGCCTATGTCTCATAATGACTTCCTACAATTTCATTGGCACAACGTTGGTCATGTTGACAAATGGGAATAACTCCAATGGCAATCAAAAGCCTAGAATCAAGACAGGATACTAAAAGATCTCTTATACCTTCACTAAGGAAGCAACTGAACACACCTAACTAATGCAAAAAAGCCATTTTTCACAAACATTATGGTGCCCTGAAATGGGGGGCGATGTATGAAAAGTGCTGTAATTTCTACATGGTGATACCAAAATGTATAAAAATACCCTTTTATAAAAGCGGAGAATTGTGGAGTAAAGAGCCAAATCAAGAAACACTATGTTTTTGTCTCTAACATTATGGAGTGCACACACACACGTACACACACAAAGATCCAAGGCTGGCACTTCAGGTAGCCAAAGGACTCCAGGGAAGTCATAAATATATTTAAAAAAATGATTGCATATAATTTAAAATTGATTAATCACATAAACAGTTCAGTAGTAGTGCTGCTCAGTTTAGTACCATGCACATTTCTGGTGTCCATTTCTGTGTAGCTAAAAGGAAGCACCACATCTCTGTGTCCTAGAAGTTAATTTACTTGCTACAAAAATGGCTTCATTGGAGCTTGCAAAAGGACAGCATTTGCAACAGGTTCTTTTAAATATTAACAGGTAGAAATTCTGTTTCCATGCAGAACTTATTGTCCTGTAAAATGAAAGAATTATCTTTAATGGTAAGTAACCACAGCAATAGCTAACAATCAGGGCCAGTTCAATATGTCATGAAAAAGGTCATCAATTGTTGCAGCAAAATAAAAATAAAAATGTTTTCAATACTTAATTGTATTCAAATACAAAAGGATATACAGCTGTGAGCATGTTTTCATCAAAACATGTTTATCCATCTCTGTGATTTCATCCATAGACCATTGACTTTTACCTTTCAAAACAGATGGCCTTTCTGTGCAATGCATTATCTACCTTGAGCATGAGTGCTTTCCAACTATGTCATATTATCAAGCCTGGCCAATGTTTGTGTGAGTCATCCATTTTTTAAAATAAATAAAATTTTCAAATCCCTTCTCATGCTGGGGTTTTCTACATGCCTGAATTAGAATCGGATTTCATTTTGTCATTCAGACACATGCAGGTCACTTCACATTACATTATACCATTTATGTAGTTATCAAGGTCCCTTTGAATTATGTGTATCATGCATCAATGTAAGTTCCTTGCTGTAGAGCATTTCCACATTCTTTAAAATAAGGATGGAATGTCAATAGCATTGCTTTCTCGGCAGAGGGCATAGCAAATTTTTTATGAAGGCATTGGAAATAAAATATTTGTACCATGGCAGTGCCTCAAAAGCCCATCATGCATGCATTTAAGAGGCAAAAATTGACATGATATTTAGAATTCCAAGATTTAGATTACTTCAGGCTTTGGAAGTATGGTTCCCTAGCAAATGCTTGCTGAGCACACATGAAACCTGACTACAGCTGGGATAATAATAATAATAATAATAATAATAATAATAATAATAATAATAATAATATGATGATGATGATGATAACAGCTATACATTCTCGGGCCATCACGGCCAGCCAGCCAACGTTGCCAAACATAACTGAATTTACTTAGCTGATAAAGGCAGCTACCTAACCCAAATGCTGACCCTATCTCTCCAACACTAACCCAGCTGATAAAAGGCACCACTCTGCAGCCAGTCGATACACATTTCCCCTTCTTCTCCTTCTTCTTCTTCTATGAGCCACATGCCTTTCAGATACAGCCAACAAAGAAAAACAGGCCATGCCCAGAAACATCCCAAACACTTTTTAGAATGACAAATACAGGCAGACGAGCAAGGACTGGGCAGAAGTGCACAAACAGATTGCCAGTGTGTCATAAAGAAGATGTAGTGTCGAAGCACATACACTATTTATGCTAAAAATACCACTACAATGCTTTGCATCTGCTTGTGCACGCTGGTGGCTTGAAACAAGACCAGACAAGCACATAACTTAACAGTTCAAATGCAACTTATTTATGCAATGACACACCTGCCAATGGTGATGCAAAGTTAGGATTCATAAGTTTCCAAAATCTCTATTTACCACTCCCTGTACAGAGTTCTTTTGAGTGTTTCTCATGATTATGTTTATTGTAGGATTCCCATTACCTGCCACCAAGGTGACAGCTGGTCTTCTTTGGGTCCAAAAAATGACAATCCAAATCAATACCAATAAAAATACAAACAATTAAAAAACAACAACAATGATAAATAATTTCTAAAAAGGCAGCAATGATAAGAAAAAGTAATAATAAAAATACAAATTTTAAAACCTAGAGAACCCTGTGTCTTCAATTCTGTAGTCCCATTTCCTATTTACTATCAATTTATTAAAAAATAAATTCAACGTCGATCAACTTATTCAGTTCACTTTTTAATATCTTTTTAAAAATATGTTCAATTTTTCCAGGCTGGCGGAAACTTGTAAGTTATTCCAATTGAATTTAGTCCTATAGGACACTGTATGTTTTAAATTATTGATCCTCGGTCAAGTACTAGATTGCCACTTTGTGCTCGTCTTGTTAGATTATTATAACTGTCATCAGCATTTACTAATTTATGACCCAAGAATGTAGAGTTCTTGGCTGACAATGTATTCCTGAAGAATAAGAGAAGACATGCCAGAAGTTTATTTTCAACTGGCAGCCATGAAAGACGCTGATGCATTTGGTTTCCGTTTGTTCTATTTGAGCATTTTAGAACTATCCTAGCCAATCTGTTTTGTGCCAGCCACCGTTTGTTCAGCTCCTTTTTTGATGCCGATGACCATATGATGGGACAGCAGTCTAGATGTGACAGGATTTGTACAACCTGGCGGAGAAGGAAAGGTGGCACATAGTTGATGCATTTCCGTGTCATCAATATGGGCAGACCAAGGCAAATGTGAGTCCAAGTCCACTTGTTTCAATGGTGTCCCTTCAAATGGATAAATTTAGTAGACCCTCATTAGTAAGTTCAATTCAAGTTTTTTCCAGATCATTTTTATTCTGAAAAGTCATCGGCCCTTATGTGCTGATAGGCAGGCTACAAGGTTCAATCATCAGCATACATAACAACCATTGTTTTGTCTAATACACAAGGTAAATCACTAGCAAAAATAGAATATTAAAGTGGACCTAGGCAGCTACCCCGAGGAACACAGTTAGCACTTGTGCTATCAGAATAGCTTCCATTAAAAAAGACTCTGCTTTCTTCCGGATAAGTAGCTCACATCATCCATAAGAGAGCAGACAGTAGGAAGCCATAGCAGTTCAACTTGCTCAGCAATATTTCATGGTCTATCAGGTCAAAGGCAGGGCCAAAATCCAAAATCACTGCACGTACTGACTATTTCTGTCAGCCACTCATCTGTCATATGTATTAAGGCAGTGCATGTGGAATGACCTGCTTGATATGCATGCAGAAATGTGGTAATTAGACCATTGCCTGAAAAATATTTCTGAGTCTGTCCAAATGCAATTTTCTCCATTACTCTGCACAATATTGGAAGTTAAGTAATTGGTTGACTTTTACCCCTGTGGACTTGGACCTTTTATCTTTGGGCAGTGGTATCACTTTGGATTTCAATAATAAACTATGTTTGTCTGACAGGTTTGAATGAATCACCTATTCTGACACTGGAACAATTTTTGTGCATGTGTGATGATATCCTAAAATGGACATTATTCTACTAGCTTAGTCTAAACTAATGAACAGCTTCATTGTCAGTCTATTTATCTCATTTATTTGATCATTTTAGCCAAGCCGATCAGTATGTTATTTTTTGTTTTTTAATTACGATGAAAAACGAATTTAAAATAAATCCTGACTGTTTCCACACATATTATTCATTATATATAAGTCAACAGTCATGACAGATTAATTAATAATTGATAATTTCACTATTTTGACATGTTTTTATCTTAATTATGTACGGATATTGTAAGTATGTGCTATTCCCTATTTGTATCCCCTTAGGTTTTCTACCCGGTAGGCTCATTTTATGTGGTATATTTTATTTAAATGTGCCACATTTGTATTCTTGCTAATTGTGCTTTAATGAGAAATTAAATATGTAAACTGTCTTGAAGATTACTAGAGATTCTGTAGTCTGACCTTGCCACAGCAGAAAACAGTCATTCAGCCCAGTAATTTCATTCCTTGTCAATTTGTGCAAGACTCTCAGCACATTAGACCCCTATGTACTTTAATCAAGTTGGAAAATGAACTCGGAAATGTGCCCTGACTGAATTTTTTTCACATGCAACAGGATGACTGAAACAATGCAGAGAGTGTAGAGGAAATTAAATGGATCATATATTAGCAGTGCAAAAGTACAAGACAAAAAAAGCATAAACAAATAGTGCAAGATTACAACAAATAAAAATGGAAAAATGACAACAGTCTCCAGTTTTTTTGAACTAATTCTGATGGCAGGAAGATACCATAAGAAGCTGCTTAATAGACCGTGAAGAATGAGCTGCATATTGCAAAAAAATTGCAAATTTCATCCTTGACTCCTGTAAAAAATCATGATAATCTGGAACTGTCTGTAAAGACAGGACACAAACTGTAAAAAAAATGTATACACATTAATACTGCTCTGTTTCCAACATTTAAAGTAATTATTACTGCTATAGCACCCACTACCCTCCCCTTGTAAAACTGCTTATGCAAATCATGTATGGACTTGGTTAGTACTTGGATGAGAGACCCAGGAAAGCTTAAGAGACTAGCTGTCAGGGTCAGGTACTGGTGGGTCAGTAGGAGACATGCTTTCCTTTGGACCAAAGTAGAAATCCAATTCCCCATCACAGTACTTTAGAAGGTGCTGTCCTGGTGAGACACTATACAAAGGTACTACCTAACCATGGTCATTAAAGGTTGTATTGAACTCTTTGGAAAAGAGTAAGGGTGTTAACTCTAGTGTCCTGTTCAAATTTACACAAACTTGTGTATATATGGCCACTACATTTGACTGGCTACACAATTTTCTTATACACATACTCATTCCATTTAATTTAGAATTCAGTTCTCAGCTGAGCTACCTGGTTGAATAAATGCCATATAGGCTTATAAAATATAAGCATTTTAATCTACAGTTTTCAACATTTAGTAATTAAACCATCAGATCATTTTGCTTTTATCTTGTCTTGTGAACATTAAATTTGGAAAGACTTCAGCACACAAAATGTATCCGTGTGAGCTTCCCTAGTGGTCCCAAATACTCAGAAACTAGATATTTCCTTCCGCTGATGCCATAGTCAAATAAGTAGGTCATACCAGTCTAGCGTATTAGCTGGATGCATAGCTAGAAGATTTCCGATTGCAGAGGGGATTAAATTGCTTTTAATACTCAATTTATTTTCCCCCCTGGAAGAATGACTTACATTTCCCACTGGTCAGCACTGTGCAGTGATGAGACTTTAAGCTGCAGTTTTCTGGGTAGCCCATAACTTCATTTTGTAAACTAACCTTTGGTCAAGGTGTCATATGTGCAAACTTTTGGGATCGAGGTATGCGCAAAGGAAGCAGCGTTGTCAAAAACTGTTAGCCAAAAAAGAATGGATGGACATTTCTTTGGGTGGATCCTTATAGTTGCAATCAGACTTGTTTTCCCAGAGGACATTAACCACTTTGAGCAAGTTATGTGTTTTTTCTAAGCAAATATATTTTCAATGAGAACACTTTGAAGTCCTTAGCTTTAGTGGAACTAATGATGGGGGATTATAGTTTGAAAACTGCAGGGCAGCATTTGGAAGAGCCCCATGAGCCTGGATTTCCAGGATATTATTGTATCAAACTTTTATAACATGTTTAGGGGAAGTTATATGTGAATCCATTTTTAAAGTGTGGGGCAGAGGGGGGAGGGGGGGTGGGGGGTGGTTATCCAGTTGGTTAAGAGGTTTAGGCTTTGAAGTTGTGTTGAACCACCGAGACTTTGGCATGTAGGAGATTCCTGTGAGCCCAAGCCTGTTTGAGCTGAATCTACATCTGAAGCATGTGATTTTGGATTGTCTTATCACGAACCACTTTTTTTTTATCAGTAATTACTTTTTCTCACTCTCTTTGCGTTTCTTTGCGTACCGCAGTACACCGCAGTCCTTTTTGAAGAGCAAGGAGATGGTGCGGCAGGTATCAATAGTAAATGTTCCACCGGCAGTCTACTCACTTTTCGGATAATGGAAAATACCAAGTCGCCAAAAAACATCATCATCACTTTAATCCTTCCCTTTCATCGGTTGTTTAGCGGTGTGATTCCCCCACACGCATTCCCATCTGTTCAGTGCAGCCTCTATGCCTGTCACTTATCTGATTCTCTCCCTGTCTGCCACTTACCATTCACTGCAAGCCCCTCTGCTGCGACTGGGAGAAGGAATAACTCAAATGCCACAGAGTATTTAATTAGGGAAGGGTAAGCTGTCAGCCAGCTTAAGGGAAATAAGTTTTTTTTTTTTTTTTTTTTTAAAGATATTTATTTAATATTTAATATCACTGCCGGTTATGTTATTAATCTGTGTTTTTATGAAAATTGATACTTCAGGAACGCCCCCACTCTGAATTTAATTCTACAAATTCCCTATGCTATCTCTCATTATGGTAGCTTCAAGAAACATGGGTTTCAACTGGAAAAATGTATGTAAAACAAATGGATACCTTTGTACACACCCACAGCTTAAAGAGCATTGGTACATCTTCCTACCAGTTTCTATGTTATACTGTAAGCTAACCAACCAGTGCAGCTGGGGGCATCTCAGAATGTCATCTGCAAGTCCCTTATTACAAAACATTTAAAACACATTACCACAGTGATATCTGAGAGATTGCATCGGTGGCTCCTCAGTGATCTTCATAGTTTACAGATAAGACTAATTTTTGTTTTTGCAATGAATTAACATTCCATGAGCAGGCGGAACAGGAAGGCCTTGAGTGGACTGTTAATGAATGCATGCCAGCAACTGCACAAACTTTATACCAATACCTTACATACTGCTTCAATCATTGATTGTGCTTGAGTCAAGATTGCACACCACAGCAGTGGGAAAATAGAGCGATCACTGAAAAAGGAAGGAGAGACTAACTGGATGAATAAGATGAGTCAGTCCAAGGTCCTCCGCTCTTTTCAAGAATCCTGAAGAATGGAGCTTCATTGTGAGCAAGCACCAGAAACAGACAGCAGGTAGACTGGCAGTGTGTTGCTATGCCAACAGCAATGAAACATATTTTCATAAGATTTATATTGCATAAATCTCTGACGGATACAGAGTGATAGAGATCCACTTTGCAATCCTTGACCATTTAATTACTGCTGGATAGAGTGCCATCGTCCAAGCCATTTAACAAGGTCATTATGCACCATTACCAAACTCTGTCAACCTGCCTAACAGGCTTGATTGCTACTGGTTTGCTTCTTTCCCCATAACCCACTCTGCTTACATGATATGCCATCCCCTGACAGCCTGCAGCCACAAATTGAATTTGCTTTCCATTAACTGTAAATTAAATCACGTGAATCTACCACCTGAGAACCTGTGCTTCCAAACAGAGGTTTATCGCATTGAAATAGCACTTTCATAAAACTGATCTCTTTCAACAATAAATTGCACCTTCATCTGGTAGAGAACACGGTTTCTTGAGATATTTTATATGATTATGGCTATGTCAAGTTATTTTAAAAACCTTTCCGTTCTTTATTGTTGTGATTCCTAATGGATTAACAGAACCCGCAGAAACATTTGACGGTAGCAATATGCAATCTATAAAAGCCTGAAGTGCTATCAGTAAACATATCACCAATGGCATTGCTTAGAAAGGAATGTCTGAGCCTGTTGTTTTCCTGCAAAACTATGAACTGGGAACCCACTTAGTTTTTTAATTAACTTGTCTCAAGTTCACGCCCACACAATAGCAACATGGACAGAAAATTGATCGGTTTAATTGGTTTGGCAATGCAGCATTGGAGTGCAAAGGGAGGGGTATGGACACACAGTGATTATAAGCACGTAATACATGCAATACATAACAACATAATACAATTAATTAAGACTACATTTTCATTGTACATTTTTCAGAATGTAGATATGAGCCTTTCAAAATGTAAAAAGACCAAAGAACAGAAACATAAAACCATATAGATATAACCTAAGACCATAAAATAGTATAACCTGAATTAGTACAAAAGGTGGGCAACTTTAACAGCTGTAACAATAGGGCAGAAGGCAAAAGATGAGCTTGGTAGGTAGACAGTTCTGCAGGGCTGTTGGACTTCCTTAATTTCAGTTCTGTAGCATGTGTGGTCCTATTGTTGCAGAGGGTGTCCATAAGGGACACGGACCATGTAGGTTTAGGGGTAAGAGAATGTCAAGGGCAGATGAAAAAGAGGATAAAGATTCAACAGGAAAAAAAACAAGTAATCATGTGAAGGGAGAGAAGCAATAGCATTAGCAGAAGAAAGATTTGCAAGAAATAGATTATGGGGTTTGCTGGGTGAGCACGGTCTGGGATCGAATCCGATGCTAGCCATCAGCCCCACAGGCGCAGCGCATAATTGGCTTTGCATTGCTCAGGGATATGGATGTAAACAATGTTAATGGCATTGTACATATTGAGCATTATTAATGGCTGCTGCGGGCTGTCCAGGCGCCCGTGGCAAGCTCTTGCATGCCGGTCTCCGTGCGAGCCCCAATCAGTCTTTGCCGCCCCTGCTCTGCATGTGCGCTGATTGCGGCCGCGGTGTGAAAAGAAGCAGCTCGCTGGACAGCACCAGCTTTTGAAGAGAAGAAATTCTCCTGAGCCAACAGCAGGAACCGTGCACAAGCATGTTTGTACATAGTTCTCAAATAGTTCTCAGGTTGTTGACTTGTTGAATTCTTGATTGTATAATGAGATCAATTAAATGTTGCATTTTATTTGTGGCAGTTTCCGCATACCATTTCAGGTGTGTTGAGCAGTAATAAATTGATGCATTCTATCTAATTTAGTTCTGATATGTTAAATATGTTGTGCTCCCTGCTTTCCATTTCAGCAGTTTCAAGGAGCTGGGTTTTCTGCTGCTGCTTTTTTGAACAAAACGTTAAATTATAATAAATAGTACAACTCATTTTGTGTGTGAGTGTGTGTCTGTGTGTGTGCCAAGGTTTTTGATGAAGTTGATTAGCTAGTCATACCTAGTCTAATCCTATCAGCCATGTTTGCCAGCACACTAGCTAGTTTTAGATCTCTGAAGAGTGAGGTAGCATGCATTAGCAACATGTAAGCTACCTAGCAAAGTAAGCTATTCATTTTTTTTCCCCAAGGACAGACAACTGGGTAAAGGAAGAGGGAGGTAATTGTTAGCCTCAAATGGTAAAATTATTTGAACTGTAGTATGCAATTCATATATAATTAATTTATAATTGCCAATTATCAATCACTCTCTGAAATACCATCTACAATAAAAATGTATTTGAAATAGCTTGGCTGCTCCTTGTAAAACATTCATTATTTCAATGTGTATTTTATGACATTTTCAATGGTGTTCCAAGCAGCAATGTAGAATGAAATATTTGTAGTTATGAGGAATTGCCTACATAGGCCACAATAGAAAGATCTTCTGTGAATGGAAAGCCCTGTGCTGCATTGTACAGCTAAATCCCTTATAGCCATGATTCAGGGCAAGACAGAATAAAATCACATTACCACCAGCCATGAATAAATTAGAAACTCCATTTAAATATGAGCGCTTTATACAGTTCAATAAAAAGGTTTGCTGCAAAATGCACTTAGGGCATCATGCCCAGAGTTATGTCTACTTTTTAATGCATCTTAGGAAGATATATTAACATTCTCACCCCAGGTGTTCATAGTACTGGCAATAAGGTCTTTCGTGGGTTTTATTTAGTTGTTATAACACTGTTGGGGTCAAACAAAAAATAGAACATATTAAACAGATAGAGGGCATTGCATCTGCAAAAAGAAAAGTGAAAATATGGTTGCATTAGTACCTCTATACTTTACCTCTGTGATAAATATAGAGATTGTAGGTGACTACATGGCTACACTCATACATTTGAATGTACATTTAAAATGATTTAATATTTTAATATTTTCCTGCTCCCATGGCTGAGAATGAGACTATGCTTTTACTTTAAATTTAAATAATCAACTCTGAATTCACCAATACACTGATGAAGGAACACTAACAATATATTTTATGGATGTATACATGGATATACACAATGTTTATGGCATTGTATATATTGAGCATTGTTCATGGCTCAAGTGATTCCTGATGGTCATCCAGATGCCCAAGGCTAGCTCTAATAATATATTTTACATTTAAATTTCCTATAATTATAATTATTATTAATGTAGAGATATGAGGCTGTTATTCCTTTGTTGGTAATTAACAAGCATTCGAATACTGATCCGCATAATTCAATTTGAGAATCATTCCATGGTCTAACCTAAGAAGGCTCATACTGTATCTATAATCTGTAGTAATAACCACCAGCATTCAGAACTATTACTAACATATTATTAAAAAAACATAAACTCATAAACTCAGCTAAAAATGTGATTATTAGTATTAATTGTAAAATGTTTTTTATAATTTTAATGTGTTCCCACTATTGGCCATGTTTAAAAATTTAAGAAGGTACTAAGGAAGCAAGTTGATTGATTTATGGAAAAATATATGGAAAAATATCACTAATGTATACTATACTCACCGTCACTACACATTTAAAACAAAAAAATTGGTTTAGTGGCAGGTCATACCATTAACTAATGAAATGTTCATTGAAGTATCTCAAATGACATTGGGCTACTTTCACATGCAATTCCAAGCAGTGAAAGAAATGAAAAGTAGTTTCTTCAATGAAACGTCTCTGCCACCTAGTGTCTAGAATACAAAATTAATTCCACATATTCTGCTGATTCGTGCTAAACATTTTAATCAAGGAATGTTCATTCGCAATACGGTTGTTTCACAATATCAAGAGCAATACAATTATCAGGTAGTTTATATATTAGGCAATAGAAACGTTCAGTTCCAAGATGGAACACTGTGTATTTAAAATCTTTCAGAATTTAGTGTGTCCACCGTTTGCCCTTATTACAGATTCTTTTCTTTTTAACAGACTTGCTTTAAGTTTTGTCGAAAAGTTTTTCATGTTTCTTGTGAACACCAACCAAAGTTCCGTCTTAGAAGTTGGTTGCATTTTCTGCTTTTCTCAATCCAAGTAATACAAGACACACTCAATGATCTTGAGGTCTGGACACTGGAAACACTGGCAACTTGATCTTTTACCAGTGTGCTTGGGGTCATTTTCTTGCTAAAGAATGAATTTGATCCAAAACAAATGTCCAGAGGGTATTTCATGTCGTTTGCAAAATTTGTTTTGGGGTACTAGTGCAAATTTTGTTTTGTTTATTTCCTTTTCTCAGTAGTGGCTTTTTGACAGCTATACATCATTTCAGACCTTTAGCATTGAGTTCTCACAGTGGAAGGATGTCTTCTCACAGTGGAACAGAAGTACCCGTGGATTTCTTCAGGTGTGAAGCAGGAGTGGAGATTATCGCTCAAAGATAAAATCTTTAAGTACTTTTTTGTGATGGTGATAGTTTTGGTGGTCTACCTGTTCTTGCAGTTGTTTGGAGTCCCATTTTCTCTGTATCTTGCAGTAATCTTTTGAATTCAATTTTGAAACTCCTGTTTTTTCACTGTGTTTTCTTTGACTTCCACCTTTCTTATGCAGCTGAATTATCTTATCTTATCGCATAAGAAATATCTCCTGTAACCATTTTAGATGCAAGGCAACTGAGGCATGTATGGGTAGTTTGTTTGAATATTATAGTCACTTTTGAAGACAAGGGTTTCAAAAATAGTCTGTTGATTGGAAGGATGGGAGACTTAAAGTGGTTGTAGGGTGCACAAAAGAAAGAGTGGACAAATACTGATAGATTTGATATAAGCAGTGGTGGCAGCTTTTCTGTAATTGTCTATTCGAGAGTCATTATTGTCTGACATCGCTGAAGCAGCAGGGGCGACGGTGACTGGGCTTTTAGGCAAGTGTTACATCAACAGGCTACAAGCAGACTGGAATAATCTCTAAGTCTGGCTGATTAACAATATCTGCTAATGCTCCCAGTAGTAACGTAGAGCAACAGTAGTATCATCATAGTAACCGTAAAAGGAGAAAATGAATTCATAATCAAGATTATCTTTCCCAGGAACTGTTTGAATAAATTACTCAGTGCAGAAAAATGTATGCTCCTCAATTTGTTAAAGTACATGAAGTAAGAACTGATGAAACATTCTTTTGAAATATAACTGCTTAAACTTCCTTTTCTTTGCAATATTTGTATTTTAACTACAATGAAATCTTAAAAGGAAATTAAAATAAATGATTATTGGATAACAAACAGAGAAATGTTGTTTACTATGTACCCAAAATGGCCACAGTAGTTCTTGAACAGCAGTTCCTGCAAAGTTAATGATCTGTTCACAGTTACCACCAAATAATTGGTCTCATTGTCCATCAGAATGAATGATCTTTAAGGTGTTGTTTACTCAGACTGCCAGACTACCTTTGCACTAATGGCACGAGTCTAAGCCAGAGGTCACAGCAAAGACTGTCACCCATTTTAAATAATCCATTACTCTGCTGTGATTAGTGTTGTGTCTAACAAACCATTAGATACTAAGAGTGGCCTTTTTAATCTGATACACTATCCTGGATGGCCCAGCTAGGACTAATTGGCGATAGCGAGGGACACTGGCTGAAAAACAATGGGTACTTTTACAGTTAAAATGATCCTCATCTAAGACTGAATGGAGGTGGTGTAATGGTCCTGACCTTTACTTCTCCAGTAAATTATTCTAAAAGCAAGCATGGGTGTCATTCAATATGTGTTATGAATTAATTTAGCAGGAATAACACATTTTAAAGCAGAGCACGTATCCAATTTTTGAAATGATGTCAGGAAGTTGTCACCACCTGCGAGTTTACCTATTGAACAGGGATTACATGGTGAGGTGGGTGTTGCTGTCCCATGACATAGCAAGCAACAAGAAAACCCACATAGCAGCACTATGGAATGGCATTGTCAAATATAGCTGATCAGTCACTGTTCAGCATTAAATCAGGTTACAAATAAAATTGTCAGTTATTCTGAACAACAAATAAGTTTCTGATTTTTATGGGATGCACCTTTGTTGCAAAGCCACCCTATTGTTTTGACCCTTCCTTCTACTAGTATTTCCATGGTCAACTGCTCACACACCAATTAGGCAGGTAGACAGGGGCCTATGGCACTGTTCAAATACTCAATGGTAGCTTCATGAAACTCTTTGTATGTCTAATACAATATAGCCTTAGTTTCTGGAAAACAGGTACATTTAATATTGGAACAATTTATCCAGTTATTGTTTGTACTAATTAGGTTTAACACGAATACTGAGTTAGATAAATGTTCTTGCATGCAAAATGACTTGCATATCATTTCAACCTAGAAAAAATAGTAACTTTAAAGAGTAACTTTGAGTTCAACTAAAAATCATTTGCTTTAACTTTATTTAAACCAATAAAAAGGGTATTTTCTAAATGACATTGACATAAAAACTATTGAGTATTTGAATGATCTGCAAATCTTTCAGCAAAATCTGCACAAAATTCAAGCAGAACTGATGAATTGCCACTAGGCCACTGACATGTAAAACCACTCTTAAGTACAAAAGGAAATTTTCATTTGCTGTCCAGCTATTAGAAATTATCAATGGTTGAATAAACACTAAATTAAGGCTTAAATAAACACAATTTGCACTCAAGTTAAACATAACAGCTATGCGCTATATATTTCAGATAGAGAAAAGCTTAGTCCTCCCACACAAAAATGGAGTGCATTAAGGCTGAGGGTTGGGAATGCCCCTGAATCAGAACTTTAAAAAGGCAATTAAAATGCATAAATATTGATACTTTCCAATGATCAATTCACCTCCCACATTGGGTACAATATTTGAAAAACATTTTCATTTGCCCAACTGATAAAACTTCACAGTAAAATAGACTTAGTTCATTTGTGTTGTTCTGTGTGGTTTTCAGTGTTGAAATGCACTGCTACTGCATTGATGACACTAGTGGGGAAAAAGCCGTAATGAGTGAGACCATAACCTAATCTTCTGGTGAAGTCCTCTAGAATTTCTGGTTCACTATCACTACCTTTCAAAATTGTTGAATCACCCATATTATGTGCGACTCCAGATTGTTCCACCATTCAGAT